>NC_133880.1:10811169-10916169 GCF_044706935.1 Curcuma longa | reverse complement strand
ACGATTATGATAGGAATTTTTAAAAGTGAAAGAATTAGGATAAGAGAACTTACGATCCTTAATTAGATCTTGTATCGTTAGACGTTGGGATAACTTTCTAACTTATCTCTGTAGATCAAGAATCTTGTCTTGGGTGTTACGATCACAGTGTAAGACTTCTTTAGCCAAAATTTGTCTGTCACAACCATTATGACAACCATGAGACAATTTATCAGATCTGAGAGCTCTGATACCAACTGACATCGGACGGAATAACGATTATCCTGTATGCAATATTGATTCCATTGATCGACTGCGATCATAAAAAATCAATCTTCTAAAACCTGTTAATTCGGAAGAATACCAGGAGATAAAGAAATAAACGACATCATCAAAAAATATTATTAAATTAAAAACTTCTTCTCTTTAAACATCAACTCATAAGATATTTATATAAACCCAAAATCCTAACATGTAAAAGAAAGAAAAAATCTTTATAAATTTTTTTTTAATGGACTCAAAATCTTAAAAATTTTAAACGGACTTAAAAATCCTAAAGTAAAACTAATAAAAATTTTCAAAACTACTCTAAATATCAAAAACTTTCAAAATTACTAAAAATAAAAATTATTAAAATTAGTAATAAAAATCTTCGAATCCTCTTGCATTAGGAGTCAATTGGAAGGCATTTGAGTGGACTGATGGCACAATAATCAATTGATGTCATATTAGAGTCAGCTAAATGTGAAATAGTCCTTGTAGATAGGGGTTCTTAGATTAGTGGAATAGCCAACTAATCAGGATAATTTAGTTGAGTAATGGTCTACATACTTGCTCTATAAATAGCAAGCAAATCCATTTTGAACAAAAGAAATATGATCACAACTACTCATTTCTATGCGTCTATCCATATTGTTCTACTGTTATGAGTTACTTTAGTTAGGTTTAATTACTTTTACTTTGCAGCTTCTCTCTTGTACTTTATTCTAAAACTTGTAAAAGATAATTAATTTTGTACGAGGTTTGTTTAGTCTGGAAAGGAGGAATCATTTTGATTCGTGATTTTGAAAAGTGACTCACCTAACTAGTCATATTCATTGTAGACGAAGTTGTTGATAGAAAGGACATGAAGTAATCTAGTTATGCCGATTGAAAACGAAGTCATTGATAGAAAGAGTTACAGTTTATCCAGTTAAGTCAACTAATACAAGTTGAAGTCAATTAAAGAAGATTTGATCACTTGAGAACTAATCATTGTAGATAAGCTTCCAAGGTCAATATTTCAGTCCACAAGAGTATATTTGATCAGTTGACTAAAATCATCCATATTTGATCCAATGAGCCTATCTTATCCACAATTTGAACTCAAATTTACAAGTAGAAATAGGATAGCAAGGAGACTTGAAAAACAATCAACTCTCGTAATTCAATTCTCCATTCTCTACTTGTGTTTTTATATTGTGAAATGCTCTCGATGATCTGGAAAGAGTTAGAGCTCTCAAAAGAGGATTACTAAGAAATTACTCATCTAATGAGTCATCAAGTTGCAAAAATAGGATCAAAGTTTTAAGGATTGTGTTTGCAAGAGCAGTCAAAATACTTCTATTTAGATGTTTGTACCTCTTCACCCCTTCTATTTGAGTCCCCGATGCTAACAGTGTATTCATGATTTTTTGCATGAAAAAGAACACATTTGTCAACGCACTTTAATTTGATAGAAATATGGATTAATATATGCAAACTGATATATATCTTACCTTTTGAGTTTTAAATGCTTGAATTTTGGCTTTGATTACCCAACCCATTTTCAACACAAACACCCAAAGTTTTGATTTACCACTCTCCAAAGCAATCTATCCCTCTCGAGGCAACTTCTCATGAACTGATCAAATCAATAATCAAAAACTTAATTAATTGTTAAATATTTGTAGCCCTTCGGATCAATTGAATCATAAGAAAATTAAATCTGATCAATATTCTCCACTTATCTGAGCAACTTATACAAGAACAAAACAAACATTTTTACTCTACAAGTTTCATATATTTTCCCTTCAATACTTGATAAAACTAGAAATTTTATTGGCCATATTGAGAAGTTTTTTTCACTTAAATATGATCGTATATGAGAGATTGACCACACACGAACCGAAGAATCGAGTTAAGGCTGATAAATGAGCATTAATGTTCCCCAAAATTCTGGACTTCATTTAATGATGCGTATACAGATTTTGCACTACTGTGGAAGCCCATGCATTTATTGAGCTTTAAATAATCAAATCTGGTACATTAATGCGAGCATCCACCTTAGTTAAGGAAGAGGAAGATTTAGCATACCGAGGTACAGATAATTTACTACTTAAACAATCGAAAACAATTGTTTTAGAAGTATATCAGTTCAACTATTTATTTTATCAAGAAGTCTATACTCAGGTTTGAAAACAAACAGACTCTTTGCCCATATTTTCTTGAACTTGTCACAAGAAATGGATCTGCAAAATGAACAGATGCAGTCATGGAAAGTCACCCTATAAATAATGAAGATCTCAGCATGGCAAACTTGTTTAGCATTTGGGCAGAAGAAGTTTATTTACCAGACTAGAAATCCTGCTGAGATCTTAGGACACACAATGGCTGTAAAGGGCCAAATTGGAATGCTTATTTCTAGAAAAATAGTTCAGGGCAGGAGGAAATCAATTACTATCTAGCAGGTGCAGCATGGTGATCAGGCTCTCTCTGGTGACTCTGATATACTCAAGGCCTTCACTGGCCTGTCGTAGGTGATTTTAGACCAATAGGGCTAGAAATACCATTGCTAAACTTATACACTAAAGTGCCTGCAAACAGACTGAAATGTGTGAAAAGAAGATATCAGATGGAATGGAGGTGGAATGGTGATTGCAGTTTTCTCTGTTAAGTCGGTTTACTTATTTTAACAAACACTGGAGTCTGTGGCCCTTTCGCGAGCAATGCTTGGAATTCCTTCAGTGCCAGTGAAGCAAAAGCTTTTAACAAAAAAGTTAACACCATTGGTATCACCCTTTGCCCTTTGTGCACAAATGAGGAGGAATCATCCTGTGTCCACCTTTTTCAGCGTTGAGATATTGCTAGATACGACATAACTGGGTTGCCTGTGCAGAATCTGAAGGAATGGTCCTTCAACGCAGACTGCTCATATAAAGGAACAAAATTTATTGCGAGATTGCACTGGCAATTTGGCAGGCTAATCGGATTCTCTGGTCTGATAGAAACAATCAAGTGTTTGCCGATCATGAACATGAATTGAATTGTTGCAAACCTGGAGCACAACGTTGGCACTGTGGCTTGTCAGATCTCCGAGATTAAAGGCAAAGCAGTCCTCTTCTAGAGAAGGATAAGGATACACCACCTCATCACAATCAAGTTTCAGATTTTCATTTTAGAAATTAAGTTTCAAATTAATAGATATTGATATGATCAGTTAAAGTTACTATTAGTATGTATGAAACGGAATGAAATCAATGAAAAAGGGAATTTTTTTTATTCTATCTCTGCCTTCAGTTGCAGTAATATAATAACATCACACATGAAATGCTTTAATTTAGGTTTAACTCTTTTGATCCTTAAATTCTTTATTAGACTTACATGATCTATTAGTCTATTATGAGTGCTTAATTAATCACGCTTCATTGGCCTAACAGATCTACCCGACTTATAAGATCACGTATGATGAATATAGAGGAAGGTGAATATACCAAATATGAAATTTATCATCTGAGTAATCACAATTTTAGATGACTAAATAATAATATCACTCAACTCAAGTCCATCCGGATCAACTCCAAGCTTGTCAATTGACTCAAATTGATAAAACTTATCAGCAACTATGATCAAGAAATACTTGTTTCTTGATTGATTTCATGAATAAGTAAAAACCATCCAAAATCAAAATTACAAGTCTCTCATCTCACATGGTGCACTTAAACTCTAGGTCTTCTTTTGTTTGCTAGGAATCTTGCTTTTAGGACTTTTCATTTGTCTAATATTCAATCAATCATGATATACCGGGATTTTTCATTTTTCAACCTATGTTGGACATCACCATTCACCAAGTATTTGAAATTACTTAGACTTTCTGCATTTATCAATTCTTATTGAAATTCCGTATCAGTCATCTTTTTTTAGACTTTTTATCTAACAAGTGTAGATCAATATTAATCTATTTGGCCTTCTCCAACTCACTTGTCAAGATTTCTACATCTGCATATTTGACAAACAACATAAGTAAATTCAAAATTAATCTAATTTAAACTCTTTTGAAATACATCAAAATCACTTAGTCAAATCAACTATATGAAGTATGATTACACCAACATAATCCAACTGATCTACTTTGGTTGTCTTAGCTCATTGAACTAATTTGTTAATCTAGCCTACTTGACTAGACTAAGCCATCTTACTCAATTAGTTCACCTAGCTCGCACAACAACATCAGACCTTGCCCATCAAATATGACCAATCCACCTAGCCAATTGTATGCTAGTCTAAACTAGTCCACTTAGTATGTAAATTGATTGACTTGACTTGCTCACTAGCCTACCAATCATCTCAGCTAGCCAAAATTAACTGACTTGACTAACCACTCAATTTGACTGAGCAACTCACCACCCACCTAATATTGTTAGTCTACTGATCGTACTACTTGACTAGCTCACCACTTGCTTGATCGGTCTGCCAAATCCAATTGATCCGCTCAATCTATGATTCATCCAACCTAACCAACCTACTCAGCTAAATTGAGTTGCTCTGCCTAATGACCCACTCGACTCACCTAGCTTGCATGGCAAACCAAGGGCCATAGGCTTGCTAGCCTAAATGGCATGTTTGACATGACTAGTTTGATTAACCTGACCTATATCACTAGTTTGTATTGCTCGACCAACCTGACCAACCAACCCAATTGACTAAATCATTCTTATTGCATCTCATTCCATTCCATTCTTATTTACCAAATGCACTCCAATAGTTCAAACTGATTGGCCTAAATTTTAAATAGAATATTTATTTAGCTTCTCATACAAATCTAGGATCACAATTTTTTTTTTTAAAAAAAACAAACAACAAAAGGCAAGATTTAGAGAACTTTATAAAAGATAGCAGACCTCGAGTCGCCTGAGTGGGCATCCTTTTTCCCTTTTTTTTTTTTTTTTGTATCGACTTGCCTTGCTTTTCCCTCTTTAATTAATCTGGAGGGAAAATAAAATTAAAGATAAAGTAAAAGAAAACAAAAAAAGAAAAAGGAACAAAAAAACCCCCCAAAAAAGTAAGGCAAACTGGGGTCCCAATTGGATTGTTAGCTTTATGTTCGTTCGTGTGCGCATGTGGAATTATGGGCACAAAACTAAAGAAAAAAAATGCGCTGACATGCAAATACAACAAGGGTTTCAAAGTTCTCTGTACGTACTGTGCCTTTTCTTTCAACCTTTTTGCTTTCTTTTGACGATCAAAATGAGAGCGATTCATCTCCAGATACCAAAATAAAAAAAAAGAAGAAAAACATATATAAATAGGTAAAGGCGACATGACACTGCAATACCGTAATAAGTTTAGCCTGAATGCTCCCCTTTTAATTAAAATAAATAGCATTCTGGATGTTATTCAAGTTTTAAATATTTCCCCCCATAAAACTATATATCCGTCTGTATTTTTTAGTGATTTTCACATTTTGTTTAGTTGAAAAGGTACTATACCTCTATACCTGTTAACCTCTCCTATGATGCATGTATGTATATATATATATACACTAACTTTTTAGGTTGACTAAGTAGGATTAGTGGCACGACTATAAGGGATAAAATAATCATAAGACTAAAAATTCAAAATAATTTGAGTACATTGCCTAAATAACAAATTAGATATGCAACAAAAATATAAATTAAGTAAAATATATTGCTAATAAATTACTTAATGTGGTCTAGATTTTTCATCCTACACTACGGCTTACTAACTCATTGATGAGTCATAAAAAAAATCATTAAATTTGATGGGAGAAATCTCATATAAATTTTTTTTTGTCAAGATATAGAACAATAAACTATAAAAAATAATAAGAAAAAAAATCTTGAAAGAACTCAAAGATAGAAATCTTAATATTAGTAATAGCCCTAAAGTCAATTATGTGATGATTATGTGATGATTGACTAGAGACTTTTTCTATCATATTCTACTAATAATAAAGGCAAGAGTTTTTTATTATTATATTTATTTTATGTTTGCGTCAAATAACTAAGTAAAATAATGTCCTTGTGTAGCTAGTTCTAATCTATATCATATCGATTATTTGAATCGATAGTGAGATAATGTAAAGAACACTACTCTTAATCATTCCTAGTCAAGCATTAATATTCAGGGATCATATTAATGTGTTGAGACTAACATGTAGGTCAACTAGATGACTTGATCTTACAAGTCATGGATATGGGATATTGAGTTGACACATTGGTATATATTAGAGAATGTATACTGAATTAGCCCGCTATGAGAAAGTTTCATGGATCATTATATGAATGTCATAAACTTTCTCATTTGACTATTGGTATGAATAGTCCTTAGATCTAAAATCACTACGGTTCCCTACATAAGGAGTTATATACTTTAGTATCGTCAAATGTCACCCGTAACAAGGTAGATTATAAAAGTGATCACTAGGTATGTAACGAATTATACGGAGGAATGTGAGTGATGTAGATGAGATCTATCCCTCCAATATGACTGGAGTGATATCTTGAGACCTCTTGATAAAGTAAGACCACGAAATGCATGGCCATGCTCAAATGAGTCAATATGAGATATTGAGTTCATTTTCTTGAGTGAGTCTACTTGGGGATCAAGAAACATAAAAATTGATAAGAGGATGACACGGTCTATGCCTCATTGATCAATCTAGATGTTGAGGATAGAATAACATGGTCATACATTATTATAGTCACGAAAAATTATGTCATGTTAAGACTCGAGTAAAAAAACGGAGATCGCGCAAGCAGTTTTCGCTTTCATTTGAGAGAAAATCACGATGGCACGATTTAAAGGTCGAGTGAACCCCTAACCCTAGCCGCCTCTCCCACGCAACCACCCCCTTCTGCCCTAATCGCGACGCCGCCCTCTCCCACGCCGCACGCCGCCCCTTCGTCTCTGTCGCGATCCCGCTTGTCGATTCGCCGAGACGCCATCTACCCGCGAAGCAGCCTGTGGTCTCTCGCGAATGCACATAAGCCGCGATCACCGCCGGCAACTCCCTCTGCATTGCGCTACGACGCCAATGTCGACCGCCCAACCGCGACTCTGTTCTGTTCTGTGTTTTCTTGTGAAAGCACGGAACATCGCTCCTGCTACCGCGATCGACGCATGCCGCCGACCTTCACCGCAACTCTGCTAGGTTTTCCCGATCTCCACCTTATCTTCCCTATTTTCGTGTATGTTCTTGGCTGGTTTGATAGTTTTAGGGTTTTATTGGGCTGTTAAACCATTCCCTTTTTTTTAGACTTGATCCAGATTAGGTTTGCCCTTATAACCTATGTTGTTTCAACTCTGATGCAATTATTTGACATAGGTGTGAAATAGTACCTAATGCAACTATTCCCTGGCACATGAAGATGAGGTTATGTAATTGTCTTCAAATCATTTTGCTATTCCCTGGCACAAGTCATTTACTAGGATGCTAATAGGAGAGACATCAAGTTAGCTATGATACACCTAGTGTGCATGGTTAAGGATTCCCTCCAATGATTACATCTATTTCCCTCTCACACAACCATAGCAGAATTGGCCGAACCCAATATGGATCAATTGAATTGGCTGTAGAAGATATTTTTTGTTAACTAGGATGGTTATTGAGATTGACATTGGGAATGGGAAATATTACGAGGAAGTGAATATTTGACTTAAGGGTTGTTTATAATGTTTAGATTTCGTATCATTATTGTTATTAGGTAATATTCTGATTTATTTGAGTATTTTTAATATTGCGTGTAGATACTTGTTCGAGTGGAGCACGCTGATTTGCTGATACTCAGAGCTTGGTAGACACAAAAGTGGATACTTTCTATTCTTGGACTCTATAATTTTTCCTGTGCATGAATAAATGAAAATTAAATATATTTATATTTATATGTTTTATAATTATTTTCAAAAAGGAATTAAAATGATTCTTAAAATATTGAAATCGGGTTAAAATGATTAAATCACTAAAGGGTAAAGAATTGATTTTATTTCCTATTCACGCATGGGGTTTATCTTGGGGAATTAAAATGGGAAAGGGTATTTTTCAAATTTTAAATAGATACTCTGACTTACTCTGCCTGTTGATACATGTCGTTGGACTGCTTGATCTTTTATTTCTCATATTATTGATATTACATCTGGTTGATACTTACTTTTACCTGCAAATCTGATTATGATACCTAAATGAATGAATAATATGTAATTTGATTTTAGTTGGTCGTTTAGACCAAATCAGGAAGATACATACTGAGAATGTAACAATGATGATAATTGATGAAAAAGATATAACGTGAAATGAGATAAAAGAAAATAATAAATATGAAAAGGTGTTAACTAAGAGCCTAGTTTTATACCAGAGTATTGGACTGTTCACTTGAGTAGTAGTGGTGTGATGTAGCCCTCGGTCCAGAGCACTTGACCGCCCACATATTATTGTGGTAGAGCAGAGGTCACGGTTAGTGTTTATTCTGTCTTCCACGGATGAGGATTTTTAGTTCGTACGTTAGATAACGTATGCGACGATGTATTCTGAAGAGGCTGATACCCTATAGATATATGAGATATGATTACACTTTGATGATATTAGCTCATGTTGTGTACTTTTTAATTAATTATATAAATATTGATACTGTTTATAACATTTGACCATATTGAGATTATAATGGTGGTGATATAACTTGCTTAAATAATAAGGATTGATAATACTGGTGACGATAGATAATAGTAATATTACCTGATTTCAGATAATAATAAATGAAGAGAATGATAAATATATATATTATGTACCAATGGAGAACTATACAAGAATTTAAAGTGACAATATGAAATTATGGTCCACTCTAATTTCTTGACTTCTTAATTAAGAGTACATTCATGCACATCTTTCTGATTACCCACTTAGCATTTGGTTAACTATCTACATTCTTTGGCTTCCAAATTTGCAGGCACAAATTTAATACTACATTGGTTCAGTTTGTTTTAAAGTTGCTCAGGGACCTTGATGTGCTGCGTTTCGATTTGGTTTACGTTAGTTTGATGCTTTATGTCATTTTCTTTCCTTTATAGGTACATGTGGTTGTTCCTAGACTTAATAAATGGTTGTATAAACTAATTCTTAGTTTTATTTTATTTAATAAAATTATGGATGGTTCTTTATGTTAAGTCTTTGTTATTGTATTGGTCCCTTTATTATCATGTCACCGAGTGAGGTACCTTCCGATGTGCGGGAACTACACCTCCGGGGCAAGATAATTTTATTGGTATCAGAGCCAGGTTCATGGTTTCTATCTGTGGGTTTCAACTCTATTTTGGGATTTAGTTTCTGCTTGAGTCAAGTTGTGTCTCTGAGCTATAGGATGTAGAGGTCCTTTATTTATTTAAATATCTTAATTACGGTCGATTATTAAAATTTTATTTGATTGTATAGGCAATACCTCGAGGCGGACTTACCCGTGATCGAGGTCGAGGCAGTAGCCGTGCTCGTAGCGACACTTGTGGTTCGGATGATGGTAGTAGTCAAGGTCGAGGACATGGTCGTACACGTCGGCGTGCCTCTACTACTTAGAGGGGCGATCATGGTTTGCCTGAAGCACCACTATCCCCACCGGAGATGATACCCGAGGCTCAGATTAGTCTCAGTGTCGGAGTTAGTGGTCATCCTGAGGGACAGCCTAATCCGGTGGAAGCTCATGCGGCCAAATCAGTCATCCCTATACCAGCTATTATCATAGAGAAGGCTCGTATTCCTTTACTTGCGAGTTCTGCAAAAGATCATTTTATCCTATTCCATGGAGCTACCGGCGCGTACATGGTTAAGGGATATTGAGCGTACATTTGGGTACATATCCTGTTCCGATACAGAGAAGGTAGAGCTAGTTACATATCATTTTAGAGGACATGCAGCCACATGGTAGGAGATACAACAGACTCTTTTCGGAGATCAGGTTATCTCTTAGTAGTTATTTAAGGAGGCGTTTGAGATACAATATTTTCCTGTAGTATTTTGTATTTCTTGACGTCAGGAATTCATGAATCTCAAGCAAGGTGACCGAAGTATTCTGGACTACAATGCGGAGTTTAGTCGACTTGCAGAATTTTGCCTACATATGGTAGCTCAAGACTATAATCGTATGCTTCACTTTACACAGGGACTTGCAACATATATTCAGGTCAAGATGGCTAGATTCCTTGTTACAAATTATCGGGAGGCACTGGACCGAGCCATAATGAGTGAGATAACTTAGCAACAAGTCTCCCAAGAAAAGGAAGCTAGTCGACAAACCTCGCAGACATCACACTCTAGACAGCAGAGTCATCGTCAATTTCGTGATCAGGATGCAACCAGAGAGTATTCACGGCCACAGAAGGTGTCCAAGGTAGCACAGGCATCACCAGTTACGGGTTCGAGATACAGACATTCAAAAGACTGTCTTCCGTATCCGGTGCGGACATTATGAGTTTTTGATAATGTCATTCGAGCTTACCAATGCTCCTGCAACATTTATGGATTTAATAAATCGGGTATTCTTGGAATATTTAGACTACTTTGTAATTATTTTCATTGATGATATTTTGGTGTATTCTCGGTCAAAGGAGGAGCATGAACAACACCTCAGAGTGGTTTTAGAAATACTACGGAAGGAATGCTTATATGCAAAATTCAGTAAATATACTTTCTAGCTTCCTTCTGTGGGATTTCTTAGGCATGTAATTTCTAGCAAAGGGATTTCGGTAGACCCCCAGAAGATTGAAGTGGTTGTCAAATGGGAATCACCAAAGTCAGTGCAGGAGATTCACAGCTTTCTTGAATTAGCTGGGTATTATCGGAGGTTTGTGGAAGGATTTTCTAGTATTGCTGCACCTATGACCCGGTTAACCAAAAAAGGGGTCAAATTTACTTGGTCAGATGCTTGTGAAGCAAGCTTTCAAGAGCTCAAGCAGAGATTGGTGAGTGCTCCAGTTTTAGTTATTCCCTTTGGAGAGGATGGATTCATTCTATACACGGATGTATCTATTCAGGGATTAGGTGCAGTTTTAATGCAACATGATCGAGTGGTGACCTATGCTTCTCGGCAACTGAAAGACTATGAGAAGAATTATCCGGTACACGATTTAGAATTGGCGGCTATCATCTTTGCACTTAAGAGTTGGAGATATTATCTCTATAGTATTACTTTCAAGATATTCACAGATCACAAGAGTTTGAAATACCTATTTACACAAAAAGAGTTAAACCTTAGACAAAGAAGGTGGATGGAGTTTGTGAAAGACTATGACTGCACTATCAATTACCATCCTGGAAAAGCTAATATAGTAGCTGATGCGTTGAGCAGTAAGTCCAGAGGAGTACTGGCATGTCACAAAGTGGTAGTTACGGAGATAGTCAGACAATTTTCAGAGTTAGATTTGAATGAAGTAGGGCAAACACAACATGACATATTGGTCTCCTTGATTGCACAGTCTCCATTAGTTGAGTGGATCAAGGAAAGTCAGGCGGAAGATCAGTACCTCCGATTGATCACTAGCGAGTTAGAGTTAGGCCCCAAGCCAGACTTCTCTCGTGATGTGAATGGATCTCTGCGTTTTTGAGGCAGGTTATGTGTTCCAGAGGTACACCTGCGAAGGAAGATCTCCTACGAGAAGCACATCGATCCAGATTTGTAGTCCATCCAGGCAGTACTCGGATGTATCAAGATCTGAAACGAGCATACTGGTGGAAAGGTATGAAACGAGATATTACAGATTTTGTAGCTCAGTGTCTAGTTTGCCAACAAATTAAGGTCGAACATCAGAGACCAACCGGGTTACTTTAGAAGATTGCAGTGCCAGAATAGAAGTGGGAGCATGTCACTATGGATTTTGTTACGGGACTACCAAGAACGCAGAAGAAACATGATTCAATTTAGGTGACCGTTGATCGATTAACCAAAGCAGCACATTTCTTACCGATTCATATGACAAAATCTCTTGACCGTTTAGCAGAACTATATTGCAGGGAGATCACTAAACTCCATGCTGTTCCCCTCACTATTATTTTGGATCGTGATCCACGCTTTACTTTGAGATTCTGGTAGAGTTTCCAGAAGGCACAGGGTACCCAACTGCATTTTAGCATTGCTTTTCACCCTCAGACTAATGGACAATCAGAACGAACTATCCAGACTCTGGAGGATCTTTTGCGTGCTTGTGTCTTAGATTTTGGTGGTACTTGGGAGGATCACCTACATTTGGTAGACTTTGCTTATAATAACAGTTACCACTCTACTATTTAGATGACACCATTTGAGGCACTCTATGGCAGAGATATAGATCTCCTATTTTATGGGATGAGGTTGGTGAACGTCAACTTTTGGGATCGCAGAGCCTTCAGTAGGATGCTGAGCTAGTAGGAATTATTAGACAGAGACTGCTGACTGCCCAGAGTCGACAGAAGAGTTACGCAGATCGAAGACGAAGAATGTTAGAATTTATGATGGGTGATCATGTATTTCTTCATGGTTCACCCATAAAAGGAGTTAAGAGATTCGGATTAAAAAGAAAGTTGGCTCCTAGATTTATCGGACATTTTCAGATCCTAGAGCGGATTGGTGCCATCGCATACCGACTTGCATTACCCCCATCTTTAGTAGGAGTGCACAATGTCTTCCACGTCTCTATGCTGAGGAAGTATGTCCTGGATCCGACACATGTTCTTGAGGATCTTACAGTGCCACTACTGCCGAATGTGACATATGAAGAATTTCCTATTCGTATTCTGGATCGCAAGGAACATTGATTGTAGAACAAAAGCATCCACCTCATTAAGGTTGGATGGAGGCATCACTCTGATCAGGAAGCAACTTGGGAGCATGAGGATGACATGCGCGCCAAATATCCTCATCTGTTTTCCTCAGGTATCGATTTTTCTTAGTTACTTTAATTTAGGGACCAAATTTCTTTTAGTGGGGGAGGATGTTAAGACTCGGGTAAAAAAAATGGAGATCGCGCGAGCGGTTTCTACTTTCATCCGAGAGAAAATCGCAACGGTGCGATTTAAAGGTGGAGCGAAGCCCTAACCCTAGTTGCCTCTCCCATGTGACCACCTCCTTTTTCCCTAATCGCGACGCCGCCCTCTCCCACGCCGCACACCACCCGTTCGTCTCTGCCGCGATCCCGCTTGCCGATTCACCGCGACACCATCTGCCCGCGACGCAGACCGTGGTCTCTCACAAACGCACAAAAGCCATGATCGCCACCGGCAACGCCCTCTGCACTGCGCTGCGATGCCACTGTCGACCGCCCAACCGCGACTCTATTCTGTTCTGTGTTTTCTTGCGAAAGCACGGAACGCCGCTCCTGCTGCCGTGATCGACGCACGTCGCCCACCTTCATCGCAACTCTGCTAGGTTTTCCCGATCTCCACCTTATCTTCCCTATTTTCGTGTCTGTTCTTGGCTGGTTTGATAGTTTTAGGGTTTTATTGGGCTGTTAAACCGTTTCTTTTTTTCTAGACTTGATCCAGATTAGGTTTGCCCTTATAACCTATGTTGTTTCAACTCTGATGCAATTATTTGACATAGGTGTGAAATAGTACCTGATGCAACTATTCCCTGGCACATGAAGATGAGGTTATGTAATTGTCTTCAAATCATTTTGCTATTCCCTGGCACAAGTCATTTACTAGGATGCTAATAGGAGAGACATCAAGTTAGCTATGATACACCTAGTGTGCATGGTTAAGGATTCCCTCCAATGATTACATCTATTTCCCTCTCACACAACCATAGCAGAATTGGTCGAACCCAATATGGATCAATTGAATTGGCTGTAGAAGATATATTTTGTTAACTAGGATGGTTATTGAGATTGACATTGGGAATGAGAAATATTACGAGGAAGCGAATATTTGACTTAAGGGTTGCTCATAATGTTTAGATTTCATATTATTATTGTTATTGGGTAATATTCTGATTTATTTGAGTATTTTTTAATATTTTGTATAGATACTGGTTCGAGTGGAGCACACTGATTTGCTGACACTCGGAGCTTGGTAGACACAAAAGTGGGTACTTTCTATCCTTGAACTCTATAATTTTTTCTGTGCATGAATAAATAAAAATTAAATAAATTTATATTTATATGTGTTATAATTATTTTCAAAAGGGAATTAAAATGATTCTTAAAATATTAAAACTGGGTTAAAATGATTAAATCACTAAAGGGTAAAGAATTGATTTTATTTCCTGTTCATGCATAGGGTTTATCTAGGGGAATTAAAATGGAAAAGGGTGTTTTTTAAATTTTAAATAGATACTCTGACTTACTCTGCCTGTTGATACATGTCATTGGACTGTTTAATCTTTTATTTCTCATATTATTGATATTACATCTGGTTGATACTTACCTTTACCTGCAAACTTGATTATGATACCTAAATGAATGAATAATATGTGATTTGATTTGAGTTGATCGTTTAGACCAAATCAGGAAGATACATACTGAGAATGTAACAATGATGATAATTGATGAAAAAGATATAACATGAAATGAGATAAAAAATAATAATAAATATTAAATAGTGTTAACTAAGAGCCTAATTTTATACCAGAGTACTGGACCGTACACTTGAGTAGTGATGGTGTGATGTAGCCCTCGGTCCAGAGCACTTGACCGCTCACATATTATTGTGATAGAGCAGAGACAACGATTAGTGTTTATTCTGTCTTCCACCGATGAGGGTTGTTAGCCCGTACGTTAGATAACGTATGCGATGATATATTCTGAGGCGGCTGATAGTCTATAGATATATGAGATATGATTACACTGATGATATTGACTCATGTTGTGTACTTTTTAATTAATTATACAAATATTGATACTATTTATAATATTTGACCATATTGAGATTATAATGGTGATGATATAACTTGCTTAAATAACAAGGATTGATAATACTGGTGACAATAGATAATAGTAATATTACCTGATTTCACATAATAATAAATGAAGAGAATGATATATATATATATATATATATATATATATATTTTGTACCAATGGAGAACTATACAAGAATCCCACTCTAATTTCTTGGCTTCTTAATTAGGAGTACATTCATGCACATCTTTTTTGATTACCCACTTAGCCTTTGGCTAACTATCTACATTCTTTGACTTCCAGATTTGCAATCACAAATTTAATACTACATTGGTTCAGTTTGCTTTAGAGTTGCTCAGAGACCTTGACGTGCTGCGTTTCAGTTTGGTTTACGTTAGTTTGATGCTTTATGTCATTTTCTTTCCTTTATAGGTGCAGGTGGTTGTCCCTAGACTTAATTGTATGAACTCCTTCTCAGTTTTATTTTATCTAATAAAATTATGGATGGTTGTTTTATGTTAAGTCTCTGTTATTGTATTGGTCCCTTTATTATCATGTCACCGAGTGAGGTACCTCCCGATGTGCGGGAACTACACCTCCGGGGTGTGACATGTCAGATCTCGACATTCTTGTCACTTAGGTAACAATGATGCATTGCTAGATGCCACTCATTGCTTATGTTTCTAAAATGGGTTTTAGAGATATTGTCAACATTACAAGAACCTATTGGGTCACACACAAATAACATTCTATTTGAAGATGAGTTCATTTTAGTTTGACTAAGGAACAATTAAGCTCATTGGATGGCCTAGACTTGAGTTAGACTCAAGTTGGTTGAATTTGAGTTAGACTCAAATTAAACCATGTTGATGAATGGATTTTGATTCATCATGCATGAGTAATGTGGATTAATCATGCATTGAAGAAGAGGAAGTTATCATGCATGGAAGAGGAAGTTATCATGCATGATTAATAGGATTAATCATGCATTGATGAAAGAATACTAAAAGCCTAAAACCCTTTAGTATTCATGGCTTGGGTATAAAAAAAGCTTTTCTACCCTAAAGTGAGGTTGGATGAACAACATCTTCTCTTCTCTTCTTCTTGGCCGTGAGTTACACAAAAGGGTTGCTAGCACAACTAACTTTCTCCAAAAAGTGAGTGTTAGTGTGGATACGCATAGAGGCACGGACACTTAAACGTGTAAGAGATCCGACAACCATGACGAGCGAGATAAGCGAAGGGCATGCATCAAAGGTATACCTTATTATATAGGATTTCATAGATTTAAACTTGTACAAATTTTTCGCATGGATCACGGAAGGGATCCTATTTTTCGCTGTGAATTTCATTATTTTGTCGCATAGGATTCACCAATAGTGGTATCAGAGCCACTTGCAAAAGATCGTACAAGTTATTTTTCTTTTATATGTGATATAGAAGTAGGACATGTTGTTGTTATGGGTTGCCTAATTGTATGGGCATTTTGTTTGTATGCAAAAGTTTGTGTTGAGCAAACTAAGAGGATATAGCATCATCATGTTGACAGATGTGAAAACGTTTGTCTAATAAAAGCGTGCTATAGTCAGATTGCATTTTGATAAAAGTGTGATAAATTTTTCCATGATCTGTTACGAACAGATTGTGCGATTTTTGTCACAAGGATGCATTAACGGAACAAAAGGGTCTTAGGTTCATTTTGATGAACAAAGGCCAGCGACTCATTCAAGGAGTTGCAAATAAAATTTTACTTCGGGAGTGCTGCCCCAGACCCCCCCCCCCCCCCCCCCCCCCCCCCCCCCGCCGCCGCAAGGGGCGCTGCCCCTTGACCTCGCCACCGACTAGCGGGACCGCCGTGAGGTTTCTGCTCATGAGTAAATTTTTGGCAAACATAATAATATATATGTCTTAGATCTATTTATTGTGTGATGGTTTCCATAGTGCATGGTTATAACCCTTAATCCTAATGTGATTGTGGTTGTGTTGTGTGTGCATGTTATAATTCATAATACGACTTGTGTGTTGTGCCTTTCTCTCTATTTTTCTAGTTGTAAATAGATTTAGACTCGAATGTAACTCGAGTTTTCTTATTTTATAATGTCCAAAATGAGGAGTGGAAAGTTCATTAGAGGATGAAGTTATAAGAAGGATGTCGATAACACATGATGACCAAAGGAAGCACTTGGAGAAGATGTTATCCCTAGGTTAACCATTCGATTTTCTCATTGGCTTGAGAGGTTCGTAGAAGATGGGTTATAACCATGTCATGTTGAAGCTTATATGGTTATGTATGCTATGTGTGTATGTGATGTATGTTAGATAAACTTTATTTTAATTAAGTCAGCTCGATATGTCTATCAAAGTTTGGTACTCACTACTATCTTGATCATTTGTGTTGGATTTGCTAAAGCAAAGTGACACATTTTATCTTGGTAAAGTACAAGAGGATAATTGTGATGTCCCGCTATCAGACTTTGGGTGAGACTTAACTAAATTACCTTAATTAGATTGAGGAAAACTTAGAGGCATATCCCAAAAATTGGAAAGGATGAGTAAGTGAACAATTATACTAAGTCTTGGGTGATTAGCCAAAGCTAACTCAAGATGATGTGTAATGTGAATCTTGACCCTTTATTTCCAAGAGTTGCATAAGATGTAATTGGTAAAATATTACCTACCTAATCATACTAAGTCTTGGGTGATTAGCCAAAGCTAACTTAAGGTGAGGTATGATGTGGATCTTATCCAACATAAATTTGTAGCTATTGGGTTAGGAGCTTGTAGTGTAGGCAAAATGCATTTATCTACATCCATGACTAGCCTCTACCAAAGCTCTATGATTCAGTGGGTGCATCATTTAATTAAAGGTCTAATTAAATGATCTAGATATGATACTTATTTCTGCATTTTACTGTTGTAGATCACCATGTCATTTAACACGTTAAATACTCTCTCTCTGCGATTTGTCCTTGAGAAGGACAAGCTCAATAGAGCTAATTTCCTGGACTGGTACAGAAATTTAAGGATCATTCTCAAGCAAGAATGAAAACTGTACGTCCTAGAGCAACCTCTTCCTGAAAGACCCGACACTACCGCCACTTGTGCAGAGAAAGATGCTTACAAGAAGCATCAAGATGATGCATTAGATGTATCATGTCTAATACTTGTCACCATAAACTCTGAGCTTCAGAAGCAACATGAGAACATGGATGCACATGGTATGGTTGAACACCTAAAACAATTATATCAAGAGCAAGCTAGGCACGAGCGGTTTGAGGTGTCTAAGGCCCTATTTGCATGCAAGATGCAAGAAGGAACTCCTGTAGGAACTCACATACTCAAGATGATTGGGTATGTCGAAAACATTAAAAGACTAGGATTTCCACTGGGTCAAGAATTGACCACTGATCTTATCTTGGAATTATTGTCGGAAGGGTATAGTCAATTTGTCATGAACTATAACATGAATGAAATTAACAAGCCTCTGTCTGAGATGCTCAGCATGTTGAGAACTGCTGAACCCAATCTCAAGAAGACTAAGACTAGTAATGTACTAATGGTACAAAAAGGCAAAGAACAATGGAAGCCCAAAGGTATGGGTAAGACCCAAGCTAAAGGCAAGGCCAACTCTACTGCATCAAAGGCCAAAGGTGGGGTGTCTAAGGAAGGAACCTGCTTCCATTGTGGTGAGACCGGACACTAAGGGCCAGTTTACTTGAAAGAGTGGATGATGGATGGATGAAATAAACCTAGGGATAAGGAAAGGGAAGGGAAAGTGAATAAAATCCATCCTTTCCCTGATCCGTAAAGCCAGTTTACCCTAATGAAGGAAAGAAAATAAAATGGTCTAAAATGCCCATTTCGTTTCTTCCTCCTCTCCAGCGAAGCTTTCTTTCGATTTGTTCTCGTCTCCCCTCTTCTGGTTTCGAAGCCGGCTCTTGCGACCCGCAGGGGTAGATCCGGCCATGCCCAGCTCCGACGTCGAGAGGGGAGCAGCCGACGGGAAGAGCACGGGGGCCGCCGCCAATGGTCGCCACGTCGGCCCGAACTACACTGCGCCGTTTTACTACAACACCGGCGTCTCGGAGGAGCAGGAGTTGACGCCCTGGGTGGTGCCGCTCGTCGTGGTGGCCAATATCACCATGTTTGTTGTCACCATGTAGAGGGAGGCGCCGCAGCCGCCTCTGCCTCCCCGACGGAGAGGCCTTGACGCCGACGAGCAGCTCGCCAAGGTGGCCATCCACGCGGTGAGAAGCTCCGGCAGAGGTGCGGGGGAGTTGGAGAAGGGAGCAGGACGAAGCGAGAGGAAAGAGGACATTTATGTCTTTTTTCGTTCTATCCTGGCTTTCCGCTCGATTTTGAGGGGACCAATATTTGGCATAAAACTGATCCGAGATGGATTAGTTTTCTCTCCTCTCATAAAAGTTTAACAAAGTAAACAGCGGATGCATGCATGCAAAGGAAAACTTTCCTCAGTTTTCCTTTCTGCACCTCCAAGTAAACTGGGCATAAAAGAGGAACTACGAACTCTACCTTAAAGAAGTAAAGAAGAAAAGAAATGAGACTTTTACCTCAGGTATATATATTTTAGAAGTCAATCTATCTATTTCTTCTTCATGGGTATTTGATACCGGTTGTGTATCACACATTTGTATCAATATGCAGGGCCTACGAAGAACTAGAGCATTGACAAAGGGCGAAGTGGACCTATGAGTAGGGAATGACGCATGAGTTGTTGCTATAACTATAGGAACATATTCCTTATCTTTACCCATAGGGCTTATCTTAGAATTATAGGAGTGCTACTATGTATCTGCATTAACTAAGAACATAATTTCTGTATCTTGTTTGGATAAAAAAAGGTTTTTCATTTATCATAAAGGACAAATGTTATTCTATAATGTTAAATGATATGTTTTATTGTAATGAACCTTTGATGAATGGATTCTATGTTCTAGACTTAGAAAACCCAATCTATAACATAAATACCACACAGTTCAAATCAAATGATTTGAACCAAACATATTTCTAGCATTGTCGCTTGGGTCACATAAATGAGAATCGTATATCCCAGCTCTATAATGATGGATTACTGGACTCATTTGATTTTGAATCATATGAGGCATGTGAATCTTGTCTTCTAGGCAAGATGACTAAGACTCCATTTAGTGGGCATGGCGAAAGAGCAACGAACTTGTCAGGACTCATACATTTTGATGTATGTAACCCTTTCAATATCGCTACTAGAGGAGGCTATCAGTACTTTATAACTTTTATTGATGATATTAGTAGATACGGCTATGCGTATCTTATGAAACACAAGTCAGAATCTTTTGAAAAATTCAAAGAATTCAAGAATAAAGTACAAAATCAACTTGACAAGAGTATTAAGATACTTCGATCAGATCGAGGTGCTGAATACCTTAGCCGTTGTAGTTTTCTACATTTGTCATTGCATTTTTATCATTGTTTCTTTTGGGGTTTTGTCATTTGTTGGTTTATTTGATTCAGATTGAGAGATGGGACAGACATCGGCATGATCTCTCCAAGTATTATAAGTAAAACTAACTAGTACATCTTAGTTATTTCTTAGAAATTTATAGTAGTAATGTTAACATAGGATATTTGAGTTTATTATGATCCTGTACATCAGAATATTAATCAGTTGATGTCAACACCTCAGAGTTAGCTTCATCTATAGTAGAGGCAGAGCGCTTCAGATACCCAATCGGCCAATGTAAAATTCAGACATGTTGATGCTATGATCAGAGTTAAGGCACAATGGAATGAGAGATCGATCAATTGAGTTATAATTTTAATTACTATGGTATTTTCGCACTATAGTAGATAGATAGTAAATTTGAGGATCAAATTTTTGTTAGTGGGGAAGAATATAAGATACTAGAAATTTTAAGGTTAGAATTAACCAATTAAAGACTGAGTTTTAATTAAGTCGGATTAAGTGGGTTGAAGCCTAAGCCCATTTAGGTTAATGGATTGGATCTAGAGTTAGGTTAAGATTATGATAAAACAAAAGGGACAAGAAGATTCATCTTGTGAAGAAGAATCGAACAAAACTGGTTTGGAACAAATCGGAGGTCGTTTGGTTAGTGAATCAAGCAAATCAATTATTACAATAAACCCTAGATTTTTAAGCGGTTTAGCTAAAATCCTAATCCCGATTCATGTTATTGTTACTCTTCAAAATAACTAAAATCGTGATTTCACCGTTTACCCCACGATTTCCCCTGTTTAACCAGCAACACCCGCCTCCTCTTCGCGCAACCCGCAACCGCACGACTGTGTCACCTGCCTCCTCTCCACGTGACCCGCGACCACCTGCATCCGCCGACGGAGAACTCGGGACGGGGGCTTTAAAGGAGATCACGGTGAGAAACCCTAAGAGCGCGTGATTCGCCTATTCCCTTCTCGTGATCGGTTTCTTCCCCTGTGTGCTGCTCGATTCCATGCCCTACCCTCTTCCCCGACCACGCCACCACTGTGGAAATCGACAAGGTGCCGCCCTGCCGCCGCTCCATCGTCGTTCTTCCAGAAGAAGAGCCGCCTGTAGCGATTCGACATCGTCGCCTGTCGCTATCAACTCCACCGCTGCCTGCTGCGTCCTATCGTGGAGAAGACGTCGATCGTCGCCACATCCTTTCGCCGCCGTGCTGCAGCGCCCCTCTCGGTGGCTCCCTCCAAACTTCATCTCACTCACTCAGCCTGTCCTCTCGATCTTTCAACGTTCTCTCTGGCAGCACCGACAACAGGATCGCTGGAATTAGGTATAGATTTTGTTGTTTTGCTCTTCCAATTAGTTTTACATTATCGAGTAGACTCAAACAATGAGACGTAATGAAAAAAAAGGGTAGATGTGTTGATCGGGTCAGGTTGTATCTATTAGCTTATTGTTGGATTGAATTTTAGAGGCTAGGCTTTGTATAGGTTCTTGGTGAAATTTTTGGATGTTGAGAGTGTGTTTCGGTTAGGAATTTGTTGTGAGTTTTGGTTTTGGTTGGATTCGTTCTTGGTTCTTGGGATGGTGAGGTTGGTCTGATCTACCCAGGATTTGTTCTGTGTTGATGGATCCGATTGAGGAAGAATAGATTACTGTTGGATTCGGTTTGTTTTGTTGTGATGGATGTTATAGATTAGGTTGGGTTGGATCAGTGAAATTGTATTTGATCCTTAGCTTGAGTCTAAACTAACTTGTATCAATTTGACTTGATCAGTTTGTTTAGATTCGATTGAAGATCAATTGGAATGAGATTAACTCGTGTTTAATTAGCATGAGTTTTGGATCTAATTAGATGTGCTTAGGTTAGTTTAATTTCGGTTGTGATTAAGTAAGGCATGAGTTCCAATAGGTTTGATTAGATTAATTGGATTAGATTGAGGTTAGGTTAAATTCAGTTGAAATGTGAGATTTGGTTGGGGTTTACTTTGGCGTAAAATTTAATATAATATTGTATTAAGAGGGTATTGCATTTTGTGCAATTGCAGGACCTTGATTTATAGATCCTATTATACAGAGAGGTTTTGATTTTTGACGTGCGTCACACCAGGTGAGTACTCCTGTGCTTGGTGATGTGAACCGCAAGTATACAGTTGTTGTCAAGTAATAAAAAGATATCGAACCACAGGGACTGTGTATTAGCTATAGTGATGTCAGTAAGATAGTTGTCTAGACTCAGAGGGAAACGAATTGGTCGAGAATGTTGGTTGTGTGTGACAGAGAAAGGGAGATTGACTTGGGGTTTATGGATGAGATGGATAAGTCTAGGATTTCGGAATCATATCTATGCCAGGTGAAATCCCTAATTCATGTTTGTTCCCTTACTCTCAATGTTTACTACCTTGTAGAGATTCTAACCAAAATACCAACTCGACCTCGTCAGCCTTTGTTGGCATTTAACCTTGAAGTCCTATGTGATGGCCCTCTAGTAAAGGTGACGTCAGAAAGTCCGTTTAAAGGCATTACTCCTATCACGAGGCACCTCGGTCATACGATCCAACGTCATACCCTCTGTCACTGAGTACCCTATTAAGGACCTTATACTAGTGGCCATCAACCATTAGATATCCCTTATGGGGGTTTACCACTATGTAGGAATCACTTTGGAAAGTTCGGCAAGGCGAATCTTTTCACCTATTTTATTTCATCAAACTCCCCTTCTATCATTTAACTACAGAATCTTTTATTATAATTTTAAATCTATTTAATATTCCTAAAATAGGGAGAAATAATCGGGGTGTTACAGCTGTGCTGCCGAACTGAAGGAGCAGGCCTGAGCTGCTGAGTGACAGGGCTGAGCTGCCGGAATGGCCGAATGGGCAGAGCTGAGCTGCTGTGGCCGAATGAGCAGAGCTGAGCTGCTGTGTGGCAGGGCTGAGCTGCCGAATTGAAGGAGCAGGGCTGAGCTGCTGAAGGAGCAGGGCTGAGCTGCTGAGTGGCAGGGCTGAGCTGCCGAATGGCCGAATGGGCAGAGCTGAGCTGCTGTGGCCGAATGAGTAGAGCTGAGCTGCTGTGTGGCAGGGCTGAGCTGCCGAATTGAAGGAGCAGGGTTGAGCTGTTGAGTGACAGGGCTGAGCTGCCGAATGGCCGAATGGGCAGAGCTGAGCTGCTGTGGCCGAATGAGAAGAGCTGAGCTGCTGTGTGGCAGGGCTGAGCTGCCGAACTGAAGGAGCAGGGCTGAGCTGCTGAAGGAGCAGGGTTGAGCTGCTGAGTGGCAGGGTTGAGCTGCCGAATGACCGAATGGGCAGAGCTGAGCTGCTGTGGCCGAATGAGCAGAGCTGAGCTGCTGTGTGGCAGGGCTGAGCTGCCGAACTGAAGGAGCAGGGCTGAGCTGCTGAAGGAGTAGGGCTGAGCTGCCGAATGACCGAATGGGCAGAGCTGAGCTGCTGTGGCCGAATGAGCAGAGCTCAGAGCTGAGCTGCTGTGTGGCAGGGCTGAGCTGCCGAATGGACGAATGGGCAGAGCTGGAGCTGCTGTGGCCGAATGAGCAGAGCTGAGCTGCTGTGTGGCAGGGCTGAGCTGCCGAATTGAAGGAGCAGAGCTGAGCTGCTGAGTGGCAGGGCTAAGCTGCCGAATGGCCGAATGGGCAGAGCTGAGCTGCTGTAGCCGAATGAGCAGAGCTGAGCTGCTGTGTGGCAGGGCTGAGCTGCCGAATTGAAGGAGCAGGGCTGTGCTGCCGAACTGAAGGAGCAGGGCTGAGTTGCTGAGTGGCATATTTTGTTTCTTTTTCAAAATAAATTCTTTGCATGAACGTTTTGAATATTAAGCCTTTGTTGTACTTAAAAGACCAAAATGAATCCATTAATAAGAATCTTTCTTTTTAGAAAACTTATTATTAGATTGATGAGGAAAAGTGACTAATTAAAGAAACAATCAAGCATTATTGGCAACAATAAGCAGTTACCCCGTCCAACCTACTGGAGGCACCAACATAGGCATGTAACGCATTATTGTACCTAAATAGAGACCGAATTTGAATTCGGTCGATAAATTTAACGACCGAATTCAAATTCGATTGCTAAATTTATTTACAACGAATTTTTTTATGAATTTTTTTAATCGGTCGTTAATCGAATTTAGTGATCGATTAATGACCGAAAATTCGATCGCTAATCATGTTTTTTTGTAGTGGCACTTGATTATTCAACAATTGAACCAATTGCCGGAAATGGTTGCGCTCCTCCTGCAGCTCGGCTAAATCAGCCTCGAACTCTTGAATACGTTGGTCCCAGAGCTTGTCCAGGGCAACCAGGGCGACAGGGCCCATAAATTACTGGGGCCTAACTAGGGCGACCGAATTTGAATTCGGTCGCTAATTTACGATTATTTTTCATATTCTATCACCAATATTAGCGATCGAATTTGAATTTGAGTCGCTAAATTTATAATCGAACTCAAATTCGGTCGTTAATTAGCGATCGATTTTCCTATTCCATCGTTAATATTAACGACCAAACTTGAATTCGAGCAGCGGGAGGCTGAACAGGAGGCTGAACTAGCCGAGCAGCGGGAGATGTGTGGTCAATACCAGCAACTGAGTCAACACTTGAATGTTCAAGTCCAAGATCTGCAATTGCAACTTCTGCAAGCGCAACAAGCACAACAACAACAAGCGCAACAACAAGAAGCGACCGAATTTTTCACATGGCGCAAGTAGGGATTCAAGAACTGGAGGCTAAACTAGCCGAGCAGCGGAAGATGTGCGGTCATTACCAGCAACTGAGTCAACACTTGAATTATCAAGTCCAAGATCTACAAGTGCAACTTTTGCAAGCGCAACAACAACAAGCGCAACAACAAGAAGCGCCGCAACAAGGAAGAGGTGCAGTAGCATTCAAGGTGGTTATGAAGATTGCCGCTTTTTTTTTAAAGTTCATGTAATCGACTTATTTTGTTTCTTTTTCAAAATAAATTCTTTGCATGAACGTTTTGAATATTAAGCCTTTGTTGTACCTAAAATACCAAAATGAATCCATTAATAAGAATCTTTCTTTTTAGAAAACTTATTATTAGATTGATGAGGAAAAGTGACTAATTAAACCAACAGTCAAGCATTATTGGCAACAATAAGCAGTTACCCCGTCCAACCTACTGGAGGCACTAACATAGGCATGTAATGCATTATTGTACCTAAATAGAGACCGAATTTGAATTCGGTCATTAAATTTAACGACCGAATTCAAATTTGGTCGCTAAATCTATTTACGATGAATTTTTTAATGATTTTTTTAATCGATCGTTAATCGAATTTAGTGACCGATTAACGACCGAAAATTCGGTCGCTAATCATGTTTTATTTTGTAGTGGCGCTTGATTATTCAACAATTGAACCAGTTGCCGGAAATGGTTGCGCTCCACCTGCAGCTCGGCTACATCAGCCTCGAGCTCTTGAATATGTTGTTCCCAGAGCTGGTCCAGGGCAACCAGGGCGACGGTCCAGGGCCCATAAATTAGGGGGCCTAACTAGGGCAACCGAATTTGAATTCAGTCGCTAATTTACGATTATTTTTCATATTCTATCACCAATATTAGTGATCAAATTTGAATTTGGTCGCTAAATTTAGCGACCGAACTCAAATTCGGTCGCTAATTAGTGATCGATTTTCATATTTCGTCGTTAATATTAACCATCGAACTTGAATTAGAGCAGCGGGAGGCTGAACTAGAGGTTGAACTAGCCGAGCAGCGGGAGATGTGTGGTCATTACCAGCAACTGAGTCAAGACTTGAATGATCAAGTCCAAGATCTGCAAATGCAACTTCTGCAAGTGCAACAACAAGTGCAACAACAAGAAGCGACCGAATTTTTCACATGGCGCAAGTACGGATTCAAGAACTGGAATCTGAACTAGCCGAGCAGCGGAAGATGTGCGATCATTACCAGCAACTGAGTCAACACTTGAATGATCAAGTCCAAGATCTGCAAGTGCAACTTCTGCAAGCGCAATAACAACAAGTGCAACAACAAGAAGCGCAACAACAAGGAAGAGGTGCAGCAGCATCCAAAGTGGTTATGAAGATTGCCGCTTTTTTTTTTAAGTTCTGTAATCGACTTATTTTGTTTCTTTTTCAAAATAAATTCTTTGCATGAACGTTTTGAATATTAAGCCTTTGTTGTACCTAAAAGACCAAAATGAATCCATTAATAAGAATCTTTCTTTTTAGAAAACTTATTATTAGATTGATGAGGAAAAGTGACTAATTAAAGCAACAGTCAAGCATTATTGGCAACAATACGCACTTACCCCGTCCAACCTACTGGAGGCACCAACATAGGCATGTAACGCATTATTGTACCTAAATAGAGACCGAATTTGAATTCGGTCATTAAATTTAACGATCGAATTCAAATTCGGTCGCTAAATCTATTTACGACGAATTTTTTTGTGATTTTTAAATTGGTCATTAATCGAATTTAGTGACCGATTAACGACCGAAAATTCAGTCGCTAATCAGGTTTTTTTTGTAGTGGCACTTGATTATTCAACAATTGAACCAGTTGCCGAAAATGGTTGCGTTCCTTCTGCAGCTCGGCTACATCAGCCTCGAGCTCTTGAATACGTTGTTCCCAGAGCTGGTCCAGGGCAACCAGGGCAACGGCCCAGTGCCCATAAATTAGGGGTGCCTAAGAAGGGCGATCGAACTTGAATTCGATCGCTAAATTTAGCGATCGAACTCAAATTCGATCGCTAATTAGCGATCGATTTTCATATTCCGTCATTAATATTAACGACCGAACTTGAATTCGAGCAGCGGGAGGCTGAACTGGAGGCTGAACTAGCCGAGCAGTGGGAGATGTGTGGTCATTACCAGCAACTGAGTCAACACTTGAATGATCAAGTCCAAGATCTGCAAGTGCAACTTCTGCAAGCGCAACAAGCGCAACAACAACAAGCGCAACAGCAAGAAGCGATCGAATTTTTCACATGGCGCAAGTACGGATTCAAGAACTGGAGGCTGAACTAGCCGAGCAACGGAAGATGTGCGGTCATTACCAGCAACTGAGTCAAAACTTGAATGATCAAGTCCAAGATCTGCAAGTGCAACTTCTGCAAGAGCAACAAGCGCAACAACAACAAGCGCAACAACAAGAAGCGCCGCAACAAGGAAGAGGTGCAGCAACATTCAAGGTGGTTATGAAGATTGTCGTTTTTTTTTAAGTTCCTGTAATAGACTTATTTTGTTTCTTTTTCAAAATAAATTCTTTGCATGAACATTTTTAATATTAAGCCTTTGTTGTACCTAAAAGACCAAAATGAATCCATTAATAAGAATCTTTCTTTTTAGAAAACTTATTATTAGATTGATGAGGAAAAGTGACTAATTAAATCAACAATCAAGCATTATTGGCAACAATAAGCAGTTACCCCGTCCAACCTACTGGAGGTACCAACATAGGCATGTAACCCATTATTGTACCTAAATAGAGACCGAATTTGAATTCGGTCGCTAAATTTAACGATCGAATTCAAATTCGATCGCTAAATCTATTTACAACGAATTTTTTTGTGATTTTTTTAATCGGTCGTTAATCGAATTAAGTGATCGATTAACGACCGAAAATTCGGTCGCTAATCATGTTTTAAATTTGATTTAAATTTTTTTTGTTGTACATTCAAATGATTGAACATACAATTAAAACCAAGTAATTAGAATTATTCATCCCCTTTAACAAAATTTATATGTTATAATCTTAACATGTAAGTCCAAGGGAAATAAGTCCTCCAAATTATAAGTAAGAAGTTTCTTGGAATTTCTCCGCATTTATGTTATGGCAATACGGCAGCTAATTTTTGGTTGTGACCTGTGAGCTTATGAGCAAGTCAGCGGTCCTCCCAAATGCTAAACAAGGTTTTAAGCCTCAAGGAGCATGTGTTAAAGGAGGTTTTGACTTTTAATAAGCACGTGCATAAATTCCCTAAAATATTATACGTTTCCCTTCGCCACGTAAATCATAACCGGGCCGCATTCTCCCAGGGATTTGATTATTCGAATACCCTGATTTCTACTCTTTTTCCCCAAATCTAAGATCACGCAGTTCGTAAGCCTGAAATCAGCCATACTTGACGCAACAACGTGGAAGCTACTTAAATTACTGTAGACGTGATTGTCGCCTCATCAACACACACGTGCGCTATTGGACGGTCCCGATCCGTTGACTGGTACGGTCGCAGAGAATGAAGGACAGAGATCGTGTTCGGAGGGCGTTCGCATACTTCCACGTTGACTCAGGAGTCGCCAATTTGACCACGTTTTTCGAATGCCGCTTTTGTGCCCTGCGCGCTTTAAACACAGCGTCGAATCAAAGCTGACGATTCCGAGCGCAACGGCAATGGAGACGGAGCCCTTCCCCGACGACTACTTCCACGGCGGCGAGAGCTGCCTGCCATGGCCCTTGTCGCCGGACCTGCTTCACTTCGATCGTCCAACCGCCGCCTACCCAGACCTCTTGCCGGAGTTCGATCCCCCACCGCGGGAGGTCTATCGGAGCGCATTCCAGAGGTATGACGGTGCGCAGATGATGAAGTGTTCGACCTCGGGGACTGGAGGCGGTGGCCGGAACATACACCGGCGGGTGGTGGAGATGCTGAAGAGTATCCCGAAGGCGGAGGAGCAGACGCCGAGCCCCGTGGCGACGAGCCGCGGATTCAGGCACATGATGAGGGAGCGGCAGCGGCGGGAGAAGCTCAGCCAGAGCTACGCGGATTTGTACTCCATGATCGCCTCGAGATCAAAGGTCCCGTTTTTGAGCGATTCCTTTGTTTTTAACCTAATTTCCTACCCTTTAGCCCAATTCTAACGGATTTTCTCCCATCGAATATCAGAGAGACAAGAACTCGATCATTCAATCGGCGACTCAGTACGTGCGAGAGCTGAAGGGGGTGAAGAAGGCGCTTCAGAATCGCAACGAGGAGCTCAAGGCGCGGATTCTTGGAAGCGATGAAGTGGCGACTATCAAAATTAGTGTAGAGAATCCTTCTTCTCCCATAGACTCCATGATCGGAGCTCTTCGATGCTTGCAGACCATGGGCGTGACAGCCAAAGCCGTTCACTCTGACCTCTCTCATTCTGAGTTCTCTGCCGCCATGGGCATCGATACCAATGGCAAGGTGAGCAATCATCATTGAACAATTTTCACATTGCTTCAGGAACTTATTAACCTTTTCATTTCATCCCTAACATTTAATAAGTTGCACTTAACCCTTAAGACAACAGTACTGCAGTTATAACTTATTCGTAAGCAATTTCACCTTGTGCTAAAGTTTAGTGCGATTTATATTTAATTTGGAGAATCATCAATAAACATCCTAAGATTTAATAACATTTTAAAGTACTTCTAAGATTTCCATATAAGATCAAAATATTTACTTTATCATTTTATATTTTCATGGTTGTTCATCTGTCAACAAAAGAGGAAATTTTAAAATGAAAAATATTAATGTATATTTTAACATCAGTAAAACTTCAAAATTATTTTATAAAAAATATTTTTCTTAAGGTTTTAAAACTTTTTAATAGTCAAAAAGTTATATCACAAATAATATTGAAAACGATTAAAATAAATTTTCAATTAATAATCATTGTTTTTTTTATTATTATAATAGATAGCGGCGGCTGACGTGGAGAAAGCCATGGAAAAAGTTCTGATGGAAGTAGAGAAGCAGCTTCGTCACCAGCTTCCTGGAATCAGCTCTTGCCCTCCACGATGCCAAGTGGAAATCTAACAAACATACTTTTAGCACAGTCAGCTCACGTTTTCTTAGTTTGACCGTGTTCTTTATGCAAGTTTGACGAGGTCGTATTATTAAATATCTACCATGTTGATATTTTGAAAGTCAACCATAAGAAGGCTGCAGGAGGTTTCATTCATTCATTAAATTATTATTTTTATTAGTTTACAGACTGTTCCTTGTAGTTTACACATTATTGTTATTATTTGTTAAATTGTATTGATTTGTGTCAAAATGCGCACGTTTAAATGTTGCTCTCGCAGTATTCTTTTGATTTCTACATCAGTTGTTGCATGTTGAACCAAGACTTAGGAAAGGTGCCATAAATGATGACAAGCCGAACAGATCATTAAAAATAGAAATGCTCATGTGATTTCAATGGAAAAGAATATAAAGGCCGATCGAATATATAACGACCACGTTAAACACGAGCTTAATTGTTAGATATTATAACGAATTTGACATGTGCCAGCGGTGGAACGTCGTTAGATTAGGGATTAGATTTTACTTTGTCCTTTTCTCATCTTAATAGGCTATTTATTAGCTAGACCTCTAAGCTTATTCATCATAAATTATTGGTTCGGCATGAACATTATAGTATTTACTTCAAGGAAGGAAGGAAGGAAGGAAAGGAAAATAAAAGAGAGTAAGATTAGAGTGGTCAGGACTCAGAAGGGTCAGCTGACTTGTCATTTGACAGGGCAAGTTGGATTGGAAAATGAAAAATCCTTCATTCAATCCAATCCAAAGTGAATTGCGGTTAGACGAGTTAGTCTAAAGTCCACCAAAATATTGAAATTTTAAAAGTTTTGCAGATTAAACTGGTTAGCCCATGAGCATAATAAGTTTTTCATTTTAATTTTTAGTTGAAAAAAATCTTCTCAATCCACTGACCAACGTAACTTGAGTCCCGTCACATATCACTTTTATTGGACTCATAATTCACATGGATTGATTCGTTTAGGTTGTTTTTAAATGGATTGATACATTTTTAACATAATTTTCTTAAATTATTTGATTGGATAAGTCAATTCGACGGATGTATATTGATGGCTCCAAATAAAATTGAGAAGGTAATAAAGAAAGGAGGAAGTAAATTTACTTAGAGGAAGAAATAAATTAAGTGGAAACGATGTGATGATGTCATAGCAGCAATTAATAAAATACTTCTTAAATTCTCTCCTTAGCCCTTCCTATAGGAGGGGAAATAAGCTTTTTTAAAAAGCTATTATTATTATTTTGTTAATGGTATGTGCATCTTCCAATTAATTTCAAAGATGAATATTTTTTTTATTCATCCATCAAATAAATTCAAATATTTAATAGTTCTTGACATAACAATTCAATTGTCTTAATAGTTTAAGTACTATAAATTTAAAATTATCCAACATAAAATTGAATCCTAGATGCATGGTGAACCACCGTATTATTATTACATTGTGAAAAAAAAAAGTTTTTGTTATATTTTTTTAAAATTTAGATGTTTAAATTTCATTCGATTAATTTTATAAATAAATGATTTTTTTATAATTCCCTACTTGGCCGTTTATACACTCAATAGTTATTTTTATTAATATAAAAATATTTACCTCGCCAGAGCTACGGATATTATTTACCTCCTTAGATACCCATCGATGTACCAAGTTTGCAGAACAACACGTCAGCACGGAGCCAATAAAATGGTGCGTCCGGTGCAGATTTTTTTTTCCTTTTCATTCTCTTCGCACGGCACGTGCGAGTCGCCTACCATCCCGCGCCGCGGTTGGCGCACGTGCACCGGAACTGCGGGTTCCGGCGCCTGAGGATACTCGTCATCTGAACACGTTCCGAGCCGACGTCGCCCTCCAACCGATGGAGGCCGATCGACGTTTCTTTGCCTTGAACTACGTGATGCATGCAGATGACACGAACCCCGGTGCTCCGCGGTGGAATCACCGCCGTTGATTACATGCGCCCGGCGCCCGACGCTAACTGCCACCGCACGTTGATGGCGACAGTACTGGGATTTTTTTACTGCGCCAAGCAGCGCGTAAAAAATAGACGAGCGTTTGTGTGAATATCTGTCGGGCGGAAGTGAGACCGGCGCTTCCATTTATAAATACATCCGCTTTGAGCTCTTTTGATTCGCATCAACGTCAGCTTTGCTCGACCTTGACTCTTGAGTCCTGACGATGGCGGCGGCGGCGGCGGACGGAGCAGCGAGGGAGAATCGTTTCCGCGGTGTGCGGAAGCGGCCGTGGGGGCGATTCGCGGCCGAGATCCGGGACCCGTGGAAGAAGACGCGCAAGTGGCTGGGGACCTTCGACACGGCGGAGGAGGCGGCGCGGGCGTACGACGAGGCCGCCCGCAGCCTCCGCGGCCCCAAGGCGAAGACCAACTTCTGTTCCGCCGTGGAAATCGGGCCACCGGCGCAGATCGGGTGGGGTCCGACGCCACGGTGGCGATCGGGCGCGGTGTCTACGGCGGACGGAAGAGATCTGGTGTTTGGGCCTCCACATCAGCCTGCGGGCGGCGGATCAGGGCGATCAGGATGGCGGTCGGAGGCCGTCGAGGCGGCGGCAACGTGGGCGGAGCTGGAGAAGAAGAGCGCTGCGGCGGCGAAGGGAAGGAAAGCGGAAGACGACGCAGCGTCGGAGGCGGCGAGGCAGAAGCAGAACCCTCCCTTTGCGTTCGATCTTAACCTGCCAGCTACTTTCTTCTGAAACAGATCCGACGGCCGGATGCCTTCTTGGTCAGTTTTTAATGTCTTTTTCTTTTTTTTCCCCTTCTTTCCCAACGAAGTGGTCGATTAGAATGCACATCTGGAGTCCGACTCAATCGCATTGTTTAATGCACATCTAGTGGCCGACAGCAAGTTCCCAACGAATGAATTGATAATTAAATGCCGATTACGTGCGCTTAAATGAGCTTCACGCGTGAGGGCGGCCTGCCTGCCTGCCTATGCTTCTCCGTCGCCATGTACTTAATTGATGATACTCTCAGTTCCATTTTTTTTTCTTTTGAGAAAGAAAAAAAGATATAATAAAGTGGAATCAGCGGTCATCGCAGTCACATCGGAGCACGAGGGCGGCCGCCGCCGAAAGTTGGAGTCGCTGCTCCTCATGCTCATCCAATTCCTGCTCCCACCGTCGCGTCGCTGTCGGGTGGCCGGTAAATGCAGCTTGAAGTTTAGAGGGCTGCGATCGCACTATCACCGCCATGAGCAGAGCGAGCATGATTGGTTGTAAATCGGAAATCTTCGACGCAGCTACGATTCTTAAAATAGAAAATCAAATTTAGTGAAACCTAAGAGAAGTGCTGCATATCATGAATAATTGCAGGCGAAAGTAGACAATCAACTCTTCCAGAATCGCAGTGATACCCAAAATTCCACTCGCACATAACGTAAGGCATCCAATTCAAAGGTGCACATAAACAACCCCGCCATCTGGACTGTCTTGTCAAACCTCAGCAAAACATACCTGCCCTCGACAAGACCATCAGAGGGAATTGAGACATCGAATGTCTTTTTCGCCTCAACAAGTTTTTTTTTTATTAGTTCTTATATTGTATCCTGTTTATATATATTTTTTTCCATCGATCCCATGGCTTAATGTTCCTAGTTGAATCATCATAGGAACTATAAGTAAACATATATATACGAGTTTAATCTCTAAATTATGTTTAGTTTAGTCACTATAGTGATTCCAATAGTAACATCAATGATCCTATCTAAGATCTAGAGATTAACTGATTCCTTAGTGTATCTACGGCTGAGCTTTTTTTTTTTTGATAAGTCAGATGGGCATCAGGTTGGCTTCTCTTGAGTTGGTCTTTGGTGGGTTAGCTTCTGTCGAGTCGGATGGTTGCCAAGTCGACAGTTGTTGGGCGAGCAACACAAGGCCTCTAGTGAAGGCTTTTGGCAATGATGACTTGGTAGAGGGAACTGAAAGGATCGGAAAAGATTAAAAGGGAGGTCAAAGCGGACTTTAATGAGACCTCTTCTGATGCTTAAGTCAAGTTCTAAAGGAGAGAAAAGATAGCATAGAAGTAAAAACAACAATATCAATGTTGCAGTGTACCTTCTTTACAATATTATCATCTTATATGGGAAGCAAAGCGAGTGATAACTGTTGTGTAGCATTTGAGCATGAGAATAATTTGATTTGATGAGTTTGTGTCATACATCTAACTAATTGGACTTAACTTGGACATGACTTGGACTGACTCGAGTTGAAGTATGTCATGAATCGACTGATTTTAATTGAATTTTGGCTATGAGTTGATTGACTCAACCCGAGTGCATTACCAAATCTGATTGACTTGACTCGAGTGCATTGACCAAATCTAATTGACTCGAGTTGAATTCGAAAAAGTTGGTCCAACTTGACTTAAGTTTATCGTAAATTAGGTTGACCTGACCTAAGCTCCATTTTAAAACAAATTGATCAGGTCCATATTGATCAAGTCTTAGACCTATCACGTGGTACTCCTACAATCTCAGACACATCAATCATGATGTGGGTTTACGTTTTTTCAATCACTTTAAAAACTGATTTAAGCATTCAATTTTAGAGGTTTTTTTCTTAATTTTTTTCTTCAGAGGAATCGCAAGCTAGAAAATTTTTTAATTTTTTTTTAAATAATGAATGTAATGGCAGCGAAAAGTGTAGCATTGTATTGGCTGTTAGTCACTGCAGACATCGGCGGATATTATAAGCGTACAATTTGATTCAGACTCGTCGCATGATATCTTTTTAAATTAATTGATTAGGTGTGATTGAAAAGAAACATAAATAAATAAATAAATAATAAAAATCAAGAACGCGTTTATGTTTTTTTCTAAATCATCGATCCCCACTTTGATTTTTTTTTATCAAAAGAACACCCCATTCCATTATTTAATGATAAATAATTACTTAACTATCCCTCAATACTGTTCAGTATTATTATCTTTCATCTAATTTTTGAACCGATCGAGCATATTGTAGTAGCTACGAAACTATAACTGAATTTCGTAGACTACTACAATGCTTATTTAATCTATTCAATATTAGTAAGAATTTACATTATAGCAGTTACAGTTTTGTAGCTAAGCAACTACAGTTTCTTAACTGCTATAACAGTTATAATAATTATGAAATTATAACTGCTACAACATAAATTCCTATCAATATTTAATAGATTAAGTATGTATTGTAGCAGTTACGAAATTATAAATGTTACTATATAATTAACGTGCCTGAACTCATGATTTAATTATATACTGTTGAACAGCATAATGGGACATCCTTTTATAAAAAAAATACTCATTTGGTAGAATTCAATTGGAGATGATGCATAATAGCCTTCACTAATTATTATTTTATTATATTCAATGTACATCTGACAATAATCATCCGAAATCAAACCGCAGGTCCGATTCAAAAGCCGCAACACAAAGCCACGCCACTGGTGCGATATTTGAGAACCGAGACCTGGTCCACCCTGACGTCTAGTTAGTTGCATTCAGTGGAAGGGCAGGCAGAGAAGGAAGGACGAAGGAAACGGATACAGTACAGTACACTTGGCCAAAATCTCAAGAGACAGCAAACCTTGTGACAAATCAGGTCAGGTCGGGAGGAACAGCCAGGGGACTCCATGAGAACCCACAGAGCTCTCTTTGAAACATTTTCATTTTGAGTAAGCTCGGCTAATGGCAATTGAAACACAGAAAGAATTTCATTTTCAAAATATTTCACTTTTACATTCTACTAACAAACTGGTTACAGAGTTGTGGACTGACTTTGAACTTCCTACTTACAAATTACAAAGACATCCAAATACAAGGCTATTCAAGTATACATTGCACAACCGCACTGCATCTTCAGGAACTCGAAGAGAGTGGCACCATTATGTGGATAATCCCATCTAACACACTATATACATCCTGCCTTAACTCTCTTATTTGCGTATTTACTCTATATGTTCGATGTATATGAAGCTTAAATCGTAAAATTTGCCACATCCGAGACCGAGATGATCAATATACACATTCGGGGAAGGTTGATTAGATGTGACTAGGGTTGTATCCTTTGTGATGGGTGTGGTTGTTGATTGCCTACTTGTGATGCTGAAATAGAAGATTCGTGCATTGCCTAAAATCCAAAAAAAGTAACAAAGGAACAATAACTTGTTTAGTTTATACTTAGAGAAGACCTGAAGGTAAAAAAGCAGAGTTACCTGTAGTTTGCGTTGATAAAATATCGACAATGCTCTCAACGTAGCATAGATAGGTAGGACAATGCCAACAATCTTCAACAACAAGAGCTGAATTTTTGGGTAGATGCATAAGTTAACATTTGCAGAAATTAAGTTTTACAGCACACTATAAGGTTTTATCATTAGCCTTACCGCGAAAAGTAGGGTCAGGCATTGTTCAGCTTCATCAGTAATAAAAGCGAGAGAATGCCAAAGAACCAAAATAATCATGAACTGCGAAAAAACCACTGAAGGCTATATGACTATCATATGAAAAATTAGACCCAGAAGTTTCATAGGTTGAAAATAGTATGCAACTCACTGCTGTAGCAGCTATGCGGCAATATATAATATTTCTATCACTCAAAGCTGCATAATCGTAGGTCGGTCTCAGAAAAACATGCTCAGTTTGTGCCATTGTTACAGATTGTTCATTGTGAATATTCTGCCTTGAGACCTCCCAGTGTCCCCTAAAACACAGTAGACAACCATTGTTACATTACAAGAAATTAAAGTGAAGAAAGTTTGATCAAATTAATGACAAATTGGTAAAGGTAGTACCTGAAATACATAGGAGTAGTCCCATATAGAAATAACTTAGGAGGGGCAGTATATCCTGGCTTAAATTGCTGGAGTGATAACATAAAGAAAGAGTATGAGTTCAGTTAACACTTGTAAATTCTAAACAGAAAAGTAGAATATGGATGACTAAATCAGACATATCGGGAGGATAATCACAAAGCACCTGTAGGCATATCTCACAAGTCGTGTCACCCTTCTCGTTACACCACTTCTGCACACACTTGCGGTGAGCAAACTGCAAGGTGTCCAAGAACTAATAAGAAGAAAATATTTTTCGAGTGCTGCAGGCAGTTAAGAGGGCATTCAAAAACGACAATCTGACAGAAATAGCATGTATATCTCATGATATTTTACATGCTGCAAAAATATGCAAAGAAGCATTATAGGAATGAATAAGGGTGTCAAAATTACTCATTGGGAATGGTAATTCTACTCGAACTTGCTTTAACACGAGAAGATCTCCTGAAAAGTGTCAGTGAACAAGACAATCAACTGAAAATTTCTATAGTATGCATCAACTATGAAGTTAACTCTTTCAAAAGTTTATGTTCTATGCCTTCTTTGCTTTGCCATGAGTTCTGTTTTCTGTTTCAACACCATGAATTATGTTTTAAAAGAAGTAGGTTAAAGATTCTCCATGTTATGCAGTAATAGGTTAATTCCCACAAAAAAAGAAAAAAAAAGTTGGCATTGAATGACATTGTTTTGCAGAATCTTGTAGTAAAAAGGACTGTCTTTTATGCTGTAGAGCAGTAGAAGAACAAGGATGCATCATATGCTTCATGTTGTTCGATCCTCGAAGCAGAGTGTTAAACTGACTATTGGATTGTAAATGATCACATAAAGAAGCCCAAAGAAAATGAATTTAACAGACAACTTGTGCTCGAGTAGTTCACCTTTAAGCTCCCGCAGCAGGAACAGGGAATCTCCATGTGGATATCCTCATCCTCATCCTGACAGATTCGACATTCGACCACCTTACCAGTGAACACCCCGTCTCCAATGATTTTCTTCGTCGGAGAATAGTCAGCTTCTAGTGTTGGCAATGGCATGCTTGACCCATGATTTATGCTTTCAATGGCAGCTTCCAGTGTTGACTCGGTGAGCAGACGATCCACCAACAACACAAAATGGTCTCCCATCACTCCATAACCACAGAGAAAGGGAGATGAATTAGCATGCAAAAACCCAAGAAAAAGATGTATCATTTGCCTAAAACAACAAGCCTTTTTTCAAAATAAATCTTACAGAACGAGACAATGAGAAGGAGATATTCAAACTCAAGCATAGAGAAAGAGTTGATTTCAAACGAGCATAGAAAAAAGTAGTAGTTAGTTGGTCAGCTAGATGTCTAAACAACAACGTAGTCGTACACAAGGGTTTCTAGCAAAAGGAGAAAAATATAGAAACCAACAAAAACATCATTTTCACAGGAGCAGAAGAGGGATTAAATCAACAGAAACGGAACTTGTTCTTCAACAAAGAGTCCGGAGAAATAGATAGATAGCTTTTCGATACTCGCGAGATCAAACAAATGGACAGCTTTAACAAACCCTAGACTCCAACACTCCGTAAATCAAGAACCAGGAAACTCAAAATTAGCAAACCAAAAACGAGGCGGCTTCGCTCCACAGGAACACAAATCGATGGGGGTTCAAGGAGATAAACAAATCGGTCACAAGCTGAACACTTTACAGGAGCATCGCAACCAATCCTCCAACGCAAAAAAGCAAAGCGAGACAGAAAAGCATCGACATAATCCCTAAAACCAACAAGATAAAACAGGCAGCTTTTCCAGTAGCTCCTCCAAGGTCTTACCTTTTTCCACCAGCAGAACGCCCAGAAGCCAAAGAGGACAAAGAGGAGCGAAAGGAGGAAGATTGGCGCGCGGAACGAACGAGGGTTTTGAGAAGCAAGCAAGAGGTGGCGTATGGGCAGTTATGTATCTACAGAAAACTCAAAGCCGATGCCTTTCCGTTAAATCCATATCTACTTCTTATACCACGCGACTTCAACTTCAAATCATAAAACAAATACTTTCCTTCCATTTCCCCGGAAGACCAAACTGGGTGCCAAAGTAGCTCCAGATTGTTGCACCCACCCGAGAAGTATATCACAAGACTTGCTGGGGATTGTTAAAGCTGCCATCTGGAAACCTTCTACTTCACAGCAAATAAATAATGATTGTGCTTAATTTGGTGTTTGCGGTCTCTCTAACCTGTCATTTTCGGAGACGAAGAGGTTGGGATTTGCGGTTTGGCTGAGATTGGTTTGGTTGGCAATCTCCCCCATTGCAGTAAATTGATGGTCTTTGGCATTCTGTCGAAGTGATGCAATCCCAATTCAAGAAATGGGTGTGGTGGTGGTGACTGCTGATGCAACAAAGCTTTTGCGGTTGAGCAACTTGCCACCTCTCCAATATTCTGCTGAAAAAGTGTGCTTGGATTTGGGCAGTAAACTAAATATCCATGCCTTCTTTTACATTCACAAAGTTAAGAATTAGTTGAATTCCAACGACGATGACCAGCAAAAATCAAACCATGTAGCATGAACTTTCATGTCTAAGTTTGGCTGTTTGAACACCAATTTAACTTGACCAGCAAGAATAACCAATAAATCCTCAGAATTTATGTAGCTGATTCGTATGAGTCATGAAAGTATATTTAATGGAGAAATTATTATTTCACTAGAAAAGTCTGATCTATGAGTATTTGGTGAACGGTGCTACTGTGCATGGCATCACGAACCGACAAAAAAAATAAGGATTTGGTCTATCAAAAATCTAAAAGCAGGCAGCGCCGTCAACTTATTAGATTCTTTAATGTTTTTTGTCCTTGTCAACATGAATATTTTTAAATGCCATGTTTTTCGGCCATTGTCAAAGACAGGTTTTCTCAAAATGAGGGCTAAAGCAACACCGCAAGAACTCTAGATTATTCATCAATTTTAAAGTCTTATAATTTTTTTAAAGCAACTATTATGTTTTAAATTATATATTATCTATATCAACGACTTAAAATCCTATCACTTAATTTTTTGAAAAATAATAATTTGGTCACTCGTCAAACATTTGCATATCCTTGCTTGAAAGTGGGGTTCCAAAAATAGCGTTACTTAAAATTAATTTAGATGAATAGCATCAACTAATCTTTTGTTAAATTAGTTGTATAAGATTCGAATGATGATCCACTAGTTATATACTAATCTCGGGCATTTAAAAATTTGATTATGTCAATAAATTTATATTAACATAATTAAATCCATTGAATATTAATTAGTCATGCTCACACGAGCAACTTTATCATCGTTTGCCAATAATAATCCATGTTCGATAACAATATAATTGTTAAATTTCTGATAGACTAAATTTCTAATTTTCAAATAAATTAGAATAGTTTTATTAAGAGGTATAAAATTATAGGAATTAAATGCTCTGTACATCTCAATTCATGGTTAAATGAGTATTCTACTCAGCCCACTAAATTTAAAAACAAAGATAGTAAATAACAAAATTAGAGATGGAAAGTGTTGAACTTTACAGCTCCCACATGCAAAAAAAGCACTCTACCAATTGAGCTACATGTTGTATACTAAAAAGGATTTTGTTGCCTATTCATTTCATTTCATTAGTAAACCAAGCATTTAATCAGATTCTGAACATAGAAGAAATCAGAAAGCCAAAAGAGAAGGCCAAAGAGAAATCATCTATGGCGTCCAAAACTTGTTCTTGTTCTTGTTCAATTCGAGTTTAATTCTAGCTAAATGCTGATCCTTAAAAGAGCAGTAGAACCATGTTGCCAGCAATCTACTAACTAGCATCTGAACATCAAGCCATTTGTTGTATAGTTGCTGCCTCTCCGATCAACTCAGTCTGTAACTTGGGCAATCTTCAATGTTTCTTTGGTCAGAAAATGATCAAATGTTGATTGCTTCATACAGTTCCTGGTTCCTCCTTTGGTTGTTCTTTACCTTCCTCGTCATTTCTGCCGCCAATTTTATTTCCATTTTGTAAAAGCTTCTCCTCTGAAGGTAGATTTTGCTTACTTTTCTTCATATCTTCAGCTGTCCACAAGTCCCAGATGAGGGTTTTTGGAGGTGGTGCAGAATCTGTGCAACTAGGCCTGGTTTCCTGTCATCTATAACAGCATCTACCAATCCATATTCTTTGGCTTCCCAGGGATTCATGAAGAAATCAGGAGCAGTGTCAACTTCAAGCTGAAAATAGCTAAACTAAGTTATCACACGAGAGTAAAATCAGCAGATACCAGTGCTCACATGGTGTTCAGGTTTCCCTGTTATTCTAGATAGAATCTTGACCATCTTTATCTTATGGTACATCATCTCTCTAATCTGCAGTGCCATCTCTATTGCCTGCATAAGAAATAACAAGAAAAAAGGGTGTTGCAAAGAATAAACTTCATTTAATGTGACAGAATAATGAACACAAAGAAATAGTTGCATACTTGACTTTTATAGATGAATAGTTGTGATAAGCTTCTGAAGAAAGATCAATTAATATATTACAGAAACTATCAAGTATCAATATGCTTACCTACCACTATGAAGTATCATTATTCAAATATGTTTTTCCCATATCAAGTTTCGAAGGCTGTACAATGACACTGTACAAAAAATAACAACTACAACTAAATCAAAATGTTGGTAAAAGCCACTTTATCTACATAGAAATGAGAATGAACATTATGAGAAAAATACTAGTATTCAACAATGGGAAAGAGAATGCTAGATCCACATCAGCTTTTTGTAAAGAGTGATGATGAAGTTTCAATGACATTGTGCTTATGCTATGGGATTATAAGAATTAGGACATAGTTTTCAAGTATGATTACTTTCAACATTACATTCAGGAGAGGAACCATCTTAGAATTGGTTATCTTGCACCGATATGCAAAATGGACTCACAATGTACACCCAACAAAAACGAAGGATCACCATTCAACCATAGCAAGTGTCATTCTACGAATTAGTGAGCATACTCCAGCTTCTACGAAACTTGGACAATTCAAGATGTATTAAGGTATTAATGATAAGCTTTTCTATCATTGTAGTTACATTCTTACATCATATACCGTGTGCCATGCGTAATGACTTTGTTTTACAGACGAGCAATGGATGTATCACCAAGATACTGGTTTAATTGCCAAAGCATGAAACAAACCTAGCTATCTGTGATTGAGCATATTTCTTAAGTCCACATTTGCCACATCTCCTTGTTCAGGCAAGTCGGGGTCTGATACTGTTAGCAAAGCCTTAACTATATGTATGGTATGGAAGATAGGGAGAGCATGAGCAAACCTGATTAATGCTAGGAAAACTACAGCGGAACTCATTTTTCAGGGCATAGCTACAATATTGCAGCTGAAGAACAATATTGTAGAAAGTTCTCTCGATTGGGAATCCAACAGATTGGCGAAGGGGGAATGTGGCTTGTGATTCGCATGTGCATGGAATTGAAGAGGTCAACGAGGGCATTTAATGTCGGGCCGGTTTTGTTATATTGTGCTAGCCCGGCTAGGGTTGGGCTTTCACATCATTGGAGGAAGAGGCCCGTTAACGTCTGCTGCCGTATTAGCTACTCTACCATGTTGGCGCACCGACCACTGGATGGTGGCGTCATCGCCTCCCTTCTGCTCCTCCCCTTCCTCCGGTCGCTCATCTCCGCCGATCCCACGAATGTACCAGCCGCCTTCACTCCTCCCCCTATCCGAACGCCGATTGGCACCTCGAGCAATGCATCCACGAGTCCCTGGAAATCCTATACCTCATGGAATCCCAGTCCATCTCCCCTGATCCTGAGCTCCTCTCCAATGTAATCAGGATCTGCGCCGATTCCCGATCCTTAAGCCTCGGCCGCGTCGTCCGCGAAAAATCCGCCCGGACCGGTCTCCGATCCTCCCCTCTCGTCGCCAACAATTTAGTCCTACTCTACCGATCAATGGAGACGAATGGCGGTGTTCGGCCAAATGCTTTAACGTACTCGTCGCTCTGAATCGTTGCTTCAGTGTACAAGACTTCGAATTGGAGTTCGAACTCATGAAGAGCTTATGAAGGACGGATGCGAAGCTGCTGAATTCATTGTCGTCGCTCTGAGTAACACGTATGCCAAGTGCAGTCGTGTGGTTGCCGCCCGTCAGGTGTTCGACCGTGTTACCGGACCTTCAATAGAGGCTTGCACAGCCATGATCGAAGGGTACAATGACAATGACAGTGGTAGAGGCGAAGAAGGCAATAGATATGCCGAGAAGGATGGATGTTTCAAAGGGGTCAGCGGTGAGGCTGCTTCTAAACTGGGGTTTGCATCAATGATCAGAGCATCCGCTATGGAGTTGGCTCTTAGACGAGGGCAGGAATTCATGCACACACCACCATCAAGGTTAGCCAAAATCTAGGCTTGAAAGCTCTTGTAGCGCTGATAGACTTGTATGAGAAATGTGACAAGATGGTGGCTCGAAAACACATTTTTGATTGGGTGAGAACGGTACGGTGTGCCTTTGAATTCTATGACTATGTGTAGAATAGGAGGCACCTCGCCTTGCTGGGCGCCCGGCGCTGGACGATAGGGGATTTTTTTTTCTATTAGCACCCTCCAATGTTGAATTTTAAAAATGGATGCAACTATGTGCTTTAAAAACTTTTTTCTTGGTTCCTATAAAATATATTTTAATGTTCCATTTTAATTTACTTCAAACTTTAATCACTTTTGAGTTTTTAAAAACTTCATTATATTTTAAAATTCATAGCGCTTCTATTCTAATATGAATGTAATATTACAAATAATTATTTTGACTATACGACTAATTTAAAGGAGTGCGTTGATTATTTAAAAATTTGACGATTGTGCATCAAAGATGATTAACATAAATGAGCATATTGATTATCCAAAAGGATACATAGACTATTTTAAAAAGTTATAATTCATATTAACATCTCAATCATCAACTATTCTTTACTTCAACCCCTTAAGAAGTTCACCATCAGAGAAAAGATAATTTAGAGATAAGATTTAAAATAAAGATGCTCTTTTAAAATTTTTTAATATACGATATTCTTTTAACGACGATAACAATAAAGTGTACCTTTTAAACCATTTTTGAGCGTGCTATCCGCTGCATTGCATGCCTCCTCTTTGATCTCCTTTTTTTTTTTTTTATTGATGAAGTCCAACAAGGCCAATAATTGATCTGATCATGATATATGGTAGGTCTGCTGATTGTTGGAGAACTGAATTAGAAGGCAAATGGAAAGGTTGGAGAGCTACTCGAAATTGGCGGAGTGGGGTTCATTCGCACTCAACACCTTCTTCAGTGGTGTCTCCTACGTCTGGAGGCGTATATATCCTTACGTCGAGATCACATTCACTACAAAAAAACACTGATTTAGTAATGAAAATTTGCAACGAATTTTTTTCGTTGCAAAATTGCAACTAATTTTCCAACGAAATCAAGTGAGTAATGATTATTACAAAATTCTTAGTGATATGGTAGATTATGATCTTGCATTCATAAATTTAAATTGTCTCATAATTACTTCTCCAAAACATTCATTTCTTTACTTCTTATTGTGAGGAAAATTAATGCTCATGCTTATTTAATTTATCATATTCTTTAAACCAAAAATTAAAATTTTAAATTAAAATTAGAGAATATGTAAATTACTAGCAATATTCAAGCCTTTATATTTCCATATTAACTTTCTCAAAGGCGCTTCCAAACACCAAGACTATAGTCACTACAAAATTAATCCCAATTAGTGACCGAAAAATCAGTCCCTAATCGGTCGCTAAATCCGGTCAATGACCGATTAGGGACCGATTACAAAAATCACTAAATAATTCGTCGTAATTCAAATTAGGGACCGATTTTAGATTCGGTCGCTAATTAGCGATCGAAATCTAGTTCGGTCCCTAATATTAGGGACCGCACAAAATTCGATCTCTAATTTTAGGGACCGAATGAATATTTCGGTCCCTAAAATTAGGGACCGAATTTGTATTCGGTCGCTAAAATTAGGGAACGAATTCAAGATCGGTCCCTAAATTAGGGACCGAATTCAAAATCGGTCCCTAATTTAGGGACCGAATTTTAAAAATCGGTCGGTAAAATTATGATTTTTTAAAAAATTTTTATTTTCCCATGATTTACATACAACCAACATTTTTATTTTAGGGACCGAATGAATATTTCAGTCCCTAAAATTAGGGACCGAATTCAAAATCGGTCCCTAATTTAGGGACCGAATTTTAAAAATCAATCCCTAATTTAGCGACCGAAAGTTAAAAATCGGTCGGTAAAATTATGATTTTTAAAAAAATTTTATTTTCCCATGATTTACATACAACCAACATTAAAACTCTTTCTCATGCAATCTATAATTTCAAATTATAATTGAATAACATTTCACAAAATTATGAAAATGATAAAAGAAAAATAATTTATATTGAATTTTAACGGTCCCAAATTAGGGACCAATTTATAATTCGGTCCTAATTTAGGGACCGATTTACAAATCAAGTCCCTAATTCAGTCCATATTTTAGAAGGGTGGGAGGAAATCGAGCATGAGAAAATCGAGGGGAAAAAAGTAATTGGTATTTAGGGATCGATTTTTAATTCGGCCCCTAATTTAGGGACCGAATTACGAATCGGTCCCTAATATTAGGGACTTAATATTAGGGGCCGAATTACGATTCGTAATTCGGTCCCTAAATTAGGGGCCGAATTAAAAATCGGTCCCTAAATACCAATTACTTTTTTCCCCTCGGTTTTCTCATGCTGATTTCCTCCCACCCTTCTAAAATATGGACTGAATTAGGGACTGATTCTAAATCGGTCCCTAAATTAGGGACCGAATTATAAATTGGTCCCTAATTTGGGACCGAATTTAATTTGGTCCCTAATTTAGGGACCGATTTACAAATCAGTCCCTAAATTAGGGACCGAATTATAAATCGGTCCCTAAATACCGATTAATTTTTTTCTTTCGCTTCCTCATGCTCGATCCCCCCCCCCTCCTAAATTAGGGACCGAATTACAAATCAGTCCCTAAATACCGATTAATTATTTTCCTTTACGATTGATTTTTTCCTCCTAAATTAGGGACGGAATTGTAATTCGGTCCCTAATTTAGGGACAGAATTGTAATTTAACAATTTTTTGTATGAACAATTTAAAATTCAATAAAAATTATTTTTTCTTTTATCATTTTCATAATTTTGTGAAATGTTATTCAATTATAATTTGAAATTATAGATTGCATGAGAAAGAGTTTTAATGTTGGTTGTATGTAAATCATGGGAAATTTTTTTTTACAAATCCTAATTTTACCGACCGATTTTTAACATTCAGTCGCTAAATTAGAGACCGATTTTTAATATTCGGTCCCTAAATCAAGGACTGATTTTGAATTCGGTCCCTACATTAGGGACCGATCTTGAATTCGGTCCCTAATTTTAAGGACCGAAATATTCATTTGGTCCCTAAAATAAAAATGTTGGTTGTATGTAAATCATGGGAAAATAAAATTTTTTAAAAAATCATAATTTTACCGACCGATTTTTAACATTCGGTCCCTAAATTAGGGACCGATTTTTAAAATTCGGTCCCTAAATTAGGGACCGATTTTGAATTTGGTCCCTAAATTAGGGACCGATCTTGAATTCAGTCCCTAATTTTAGCGACCGAATACAAATTCGGTCCCTAATTTTAGGGACCGAAATATTCTTTTGCGGTCCCTAAAATTAGGGACCGAAATTTGTGCGGTCCCTAATATTAGGGACCGAATTAGATTTCGGTCGCTAATTAGCGACCGAATCTAAAATCGGTCCCTAATTTGAATTACGACGAATTATTTAGCGATTTTTATAATCGATCGTTAACCGGATTTAGTGACCGATTAGGGACCGATTTTTCGGTCGCTAATTGGGATTAATTTTGTAGTGACTATAGTCTTGGTGTTTGGAAGCGCCTTTGAGAAAGTTAATATGGAAATATAAAGGCTTGAATATTGCTAGTAATTTACATATTCTCTAATTTAAAATTTTAATTTTTGGTTTAAAGAATATGATAAATTAAATAAGCATGAGCTTTAAAAGTGAAATTTGGTGATGAATTGACTTATGTTAGGTTGGTTAGATTAATCAAACCCGGGGTTAGGATTAGTGGCATGGTTTAGATTAAACCATGAAATTTAATTTACTGATATTTAATATGATATCATTGTAGTAAATGATGTATTGTGATTTATTGCAGGACCTTGACTTTTACTGGTCCTATTATATACGAGGTTCGTATTTTCTGGGGGTTCTAGTTATCGTCGATCATCAGATCAGGTGGGTACCCTGTACTTGGTCAATACAGGAGTTCTTTTTCTGTGCATGTATTGTTGCTTGTTTATCCATTCTGTTGATATCCATGCTTTTAGATAGTATCTAGTTGATACTCTTGATGATCCATGCTTGATACTTGTTGTTGACCTTATGCTGATCCTTGACATCATTTTGTTAATCTTGTTAGTTGATCTGATACTGTCATATGACCTCTGTTTTGACTTATGTCTATTCCTGTTGATTCATGTTGACTCTGTTGAACATGCTGATTAACCTTAGCTATTACATGTTGGGATGATCACCATACATCCATGATAGTTGTAGTGTTGTTTGTTGGTGGATCTTACCTGCACCGTGTTGTGGTGCCATATAGGTAAGATGTTGCACTACAGTTGGGTGCACCAGGACTGGCTACATTGCCCTCCTGCCACACTGCCCTCCCCACTTATCTTTAGTGGTCAGTTGTGGAGCTGCAGTATGTCATGTCTTGCCCCCCACTTCACTGAGCTCTGGGAGAGTGACTGGGGACGACGAGCGCGGACAGTGACGGATATTTTGATTGTGTTGATTGATGCATATACATGCATTGTTGGTAGGATTATTACATATCTTACTTTATTCATATGCTTGTGGATTGTTGCATTTACTTGCTATGATTGTTGCACTTGTATGCCATTTCATACATGCTTACATGTATCTGATATCTATACTGTTGCACGATTTGACCTTTTTATATCATCTCACTTGATATCTATCATGTTGATTACTTGATACCTGATACTCTGTTGATACCTGCTGATTATTATCTATTTCTGTTATACCTGTTTACCTCAGTCTGTATACTTCTGCTATTATTGTTGCTTATCTTACATGCACACTTTCCTGTACCCACTGAGCTTCTAATGCTCACTACCCAGACCCTGGGGTTATTTTGTTTTCTCCCCAGGTAGCAGATAGATTACTTGGAGCTTGGAGAGGTTGCCTGGTCGTATCCATCTCACTTTCAGGAGTATTATCTTCGGTATAGTTGTATTTTCTTTCGGATATGGTTTTGTATTTTCCGTTCGATTTACGATGTGGACATGGACTGTGATGTGTTGGTTTTATACTTGTTATCGGATTTTGATGTTCCGTTTAGTATGTGATACTTTTGTCGCATTTTGGTTATTCATGCATATGTTAATTGCTGCACGGCCGTGTAGGTCTTATATTGTGTGTATGTGTATATTTGTGTTGTTTGTTGGACGTGTCGTCCATATTCCGGCCGTATGTGGCCGTGTATACTTGTATGTATTTAGGGAAAAGTCATTGTTACAGGGGAGATGCTGCCGAAATTTTTCGGACGGCTTCTCGGGGCGTAACACAATTACTTTCTGACATTCCCAAGCATTTGGGATTGCCGTGTGAAACAGTTTCATATTAAATATGATAATTGGATTGCCATCTAGATTGAGGAAGTAGGGTCTAGGATTTTAGGCTTCATTAAGTGTCCAGGTTTAAAATCTTGAGAACCTTTTGTTTTAGGAAAGATTCATAGAAAGTTAATTATTAGGAGAGATAAGCCTCATGGTCTTTCAGAAATCATGTTTGAAAAAAACTTATTAGCTTAGAATATTGTTAAGAAATTGAGAAACTATTTCTATATTAATTTCTAACTTTGTAATTCGTTAATTTTTCCATGGAAAAGTTATTAATCTCATCACCTAAATGGGGCATGCCATCTCTTTATATCCATGAATTTGTGCATGTGATCTCAATGGAGCTTGTCTCTTGGATCAAAATAGTCGTTATGAAAGGGGGAAAGCTCAAATTAGGAACCTATTGTCCAAAAACACCCAAACAAGGCCTCCTTTTCTAAAATTTCCCTATTAAATATCCATAAGAAAAGGTTAATTCTAATATTACACTTACCCATAGGACATATGCATAAATTTAAATAACAAATGAACTTAAATTCCTGAATAAAATATCAATTGAAGTACTAAAATGAATCCTATTTCTTACAGCTATATCAAACCATGGCTTCCCTTCAAGCGAGCAAGAATGTTTAGGAACCCAGACCCTAGGAGTCTTGTTTTAGTACTAAGTTGAAAGAATTTGAGCATTGGAGGATATAAGATGACTTGGTTTCTTTCAAAAATACTCTTTCTACCAGCGAATTTACCATTGTTAAAGGAAATCCTTAAAGAGATTGATGACCATACTGATGAAGAGTATCAAAAGACTCTTCACTGTGTAGAAGCCAACTTGTATGGGAAGGCATGCACACTGATGTGCAAAAACATGTTCAAACCTATACTACATGTCAAAACACAACATTGAATAACTTTAGCCTGCAAGTTGCTTATTGTCCCTACCAATTCTCACTCAATTTTTGGAAGATTTGTTAATGGACTTTATTGGTGGCTTGCCGAAGTCAAGGGGTCCACAACTCGTTTAGCAGTAGTCAATAGATTTCTCAAATATGCTCACTTCCTGCCATTTTCTCACCCTACTCCATGACCTCTATACGAAAGCTCCATCAGTTGCCATTCAGTTGTGATTGTGTCCTGACATTTACTATCTCTTTTTGAAAAGAGTGATTTTGTTTCATTGGTACATCTCTGAAGTTCAGTTTGGCAAATCAACTGAAACAGATAGTCAAACCTAGGTCATCAGCTGCTGCATTGAAATATATTTATATGTTCTACTGGTGACAAATCATTAAAGTTGGTAAACTGGATTCCTTGATCTGTTTTATTGCAACGCTAACGTCTATTGCACCAGTTTGAAGCTCACCCCTTTGAAGTTGTTTACGGTCATCTTCCCTATTTTAAAACTAATTAGTTGGCGCCTCACAACTAGAAATGGTCGACATGCGCCTCACAACAGTAGCTTTGGAGTCCATAGCCCATTTACTAGAATCTTTCTCATCCTCTGTTCCTCTTATTTGGAGAGCACCTCATCTTCTTATCAATGGTAGAAAGCAGATATTTTTCATTTCCTCTTTGCCAGTGAGTAGCTCCTACTTCAGACAATAACAACACCCTCTCTGTGTTTGCCTTATTCCTTGGAAGCTCCCTTCAATTCAAAATGTTATATTTCTTGACTACTTTCTCGATGCCTCCTAGCACTAGTTTCTTAGGACTTTTGAGCTCCATTATGTTTATCATAGAAAAGTTGAACAATACAAGATCTAAGCACATTTATGGTAACATCTCTTTCTTTGCTCCTACGCCAGTAACATGCCCTACCAATACCACTAGCCAAGAGGTCTCATAACAGTAACCAAGGGTGTTTCTCTTTGACCATTGGTGTCCCTATGTTTGTATTTCAAATACTTAAGTCATTGAGCTTATTACCCATGGATAGATTTAGTAAGTCCAAAAAATATTCTGTAACATTTAATTATACATTTATTTTCATTGGGGGTTTGAGGATAGGCAAGATAATTGGTGTAGGACATATCTTGTGGATTATCTGATTGGTGTCAAGGCAGGGGGAGTCATTTAGAGATGCCAAATGACACTGGCAGGTTGCCATCGTGTCATTTTGTAATAATCATTACTCACTTGATAAAAACATTAGTATGTTGATGGTAGATAAGGAAACGAACTCATTAGGCTAACAAGATTTAAAGTCATGAATATCCACAAATGGACACATGACAGTATAAGTCTTAATTGATTTGTTAAACATCAGATTGGTATCCTGCAATCAGTGAATGCATGTGAGGGTAGCACATGCAGGGTATACTATAGCTTGTTGTACAGTCATCTTTTCAGTACTTGTGCTTATAGCAGAAACAATATTTCATATTCTTTGGTATATTAAAGGGGACAAATGGATTGTTGCTGATGCTGGATGGGTCAAGGTAATTGGTTTTGTGAGGTGACATGAATCTTGTTTTTCTTCCCCGATTTTATATTTTACTCTCAGATGAACGTACTTGCTACTTGTTACTCAAAGCCATTTTTCAATGGTGTCTCAATTGTTTTGAAAAACATTAATTTTTTTTATAGAAACCTCATAGCCCTAATCTATACAACCATTGCATAACCTTTTGGGTGTATTTAATTCATGCGAACAAGTCTTAATTGATTTGTTAAACATCAGATTGGTATCCTGCAATCAGTGAATGCATGTGAGGGTAGCAGAATGAATTGTATTTTTAGTCAGATAGATGCAGTCTATCATTCTTCAAAAGGGTCAAGTCAATAGGAGGATCATGTAAGTTCTTATCGTCAAATGGCTCATCTAGAGTGTTATCTAAGGGCTCTTCCAAGTTGGCATCACAGTACTCCTTAAAAATCAAATCTTGTAGTTCAATTAAAGGTTGATAGGCAAAGAGGTAAAGTTTCTAACTCCTTCCTTTTTCCTCCGTCTGGTTGGTGTTCATCTCATTGGGTTCTTTTGGATACTTCTTTGAGAATGATGTGACTTATATGGTCCTCATTTTTTTTGCTTGTGACATCTCATTAGTGATACTATCTTCACGCACATCATCTCTTTGACATCTCATTTGTGAAGCTATCTCCTCTTGCACATTATCTCCTCAAGACCTCAACCTATGCGGAGCAGATCCTCTGCCTCTATTGGATCATGCAAGAAGCTATCTTTCCCACCTTTAGAACAGCTATTAAATCATGCAAGACTTCGGATCAAGCTAAGGCCTATGCACTTTTGAATGGATGCACATTTTATTTGAGTTTGCTAAAAAAAAGATATCGACCACATTCTTCTTAAGATCAATTTGAATTTCTTGCTGAGACCCTTACTGGTGATTATATGACAACTTGTAAACCACAGATCAAATTTTGACTGGTTGAAGCTCCGGTTTCATTTATAAGTACCAAAAACTAGCATATCGGCGAGATGAGAGTCAGTTGGCTACTTGCCCCACACAAATTAATTAAAGCGATGCACCATGATAGGGGAATCCGATTGTGGAACTTGCTAAATTTTTAGTCTCAGTTCTTGCAAGCCTAGTTATCGGGAAAATAGGCACGGCCGTGCCTATTAGGCACGGCCGTGCCTATTAGGCACGGCCAGTAATTGGCGCGCCTCTGGAAATGAGGCACGGCCCAAGCTGGATCAAGCTGTAGAAGTGGGCACGGCCGTGCCTGATAGGCACGACCCCCTGCTGTTGTCACTCTATTGGAGGGACACGATCGTGTCTCCTGGTGTTACACGGCCGTGTCTAAGACTGGATATGTGAGGCACGGCCGTGTCTATGAGGCACGGTCGTGCTTTGCTTCGTTGCTTCTTTTCCTCCGTTTCTTCGTGTTTGCTGCATAAGAGACTCGCCCGTGATGACAAGCATGGCCAGTGCGAATCTCTTTTCTCCATTATTTGCTTCACCATCAATAATGCGTCATTTTAGCTCTAAATCGCAACCTGCCAAGTAAAATATACAAAGAGCATATCTCCGAGTAAATGAGTAGAAATATGCAATATAAAAGAATAAGGTGTGATAAAGTGTAGCATATGCAATGAATTACAGATAGATGAGCGTTAACATAGCTAAAATATATATATATGTATAACATACACTCATCACTTGGTCAACATAGGTCTTTTCGTAGTGCATGATTATCCTGTTGTTATTCTTATTACATTCATTGCTTGATACAGTTGACCTTGATATAATCTATTTGCTATCAGTACAATCTCATTTCCTTGTTGCTAATCTGTAATAACTTATTATGAGTAATGTTGAATAAACCTTGGTAGATATAGTAGTTGCCTATTGAATTGAACTGAGCATGCATCATAACATGTTGTTATTGGCTCTCACTAGACCATTGTTAATAGTGGTACAGTGAGAGCATTATAGCACTGTGTGGGTGCGATCAGGACTAGCTAGATAGCTCTCCTGAGATACTGTCCCTCCCCCTTGTGTGAACTTGGTCTGTTGTTGGAGCGAGTGACTCCTGTTGTGCACCCTAGTTCACTGTGTAGGTGTCTGGGGATGTTGAGTGCAAACAGTGACCAGATAACTAGATAGCTCCCTAAGATATTTTCTCCGCTCCCTATTCATGTATAGTGGTTTGTTGTTGGAGTATGTGCAGTTGTCCTGTTGTGTGCCCCAGTTCATTGTGTGGGTGTTTGCGAATGGCGAGCCGACAATGACCATGCATATTGTCGTTGATGTGTGTTGCACGTGTGCATGTAGTGGTTGGTAGTTATTACTGCATTAATGGTTGTTGCACTTGTTTGTTGCACTTGTTTGATGTATGGAGGTTGCATGGTGTGACATTACATGCATTGTTGCATAACTCCTATTACTTGTTAGTTGTTTGTTGTATTGACCTTTTTCATTATGTATCATTTGTTGAGATTGTATACCTTTGATATCTATGCTTATATTCCTTTAATACCTTGTTATGTTGTGCACTTTCATTCTACTACTCACTGAGTATTTTATACTCACCACCTAAACCCTGGGGTTTTTCTGTCTTCTCAGGTAGTAGATAAGGATGTTGCTTGAAGCTTGGAGTTCTGCCGGACTGCCCCCATCTCACAGTAGGGCGAAGTTGATTTGCCTTCGTATGTTTTTGGATTGTTGAGTACTTCGTATGATTTTTTTTGGATTTTATTTGGTTGTGTAGTTCTGTATTGTTTCCGATGTGTGGTTTGTGGAGTTTATCGTTAGATTTTTGTTGTGAGCACTATCGATGTGCTTTGGCATTTTCATTGTTGTATGTGAATTTGTTGTAGTGGTGGTTATTATAGTTGAGGTATGTGTGTATATGTGGGTTGTGGCCGTGTGAGCCTTACTTATGTAGTTTAATCTTGTATTTACATATGTTAGATTGTAGATGGCCGTGTGGGCCTCTATCTTACTATGTATTCAGGGAAAGTTAAATTGTTAAAGGGGAGATGCTGTCAAAATTTTTCGGACAACCGTCTCCCGGGACGTGATAATTATTATAGCAATTATAGTCGTAATTATTATAATATAAAATAAAATTTCTCTTATTTAATTAAAATTATTATATATAAAATAGTATTATATCAAAATACTTTTTATTTAATTAATTAAAATTATCTAATTTTAATTAAAATTATTTAATTGGATTACAATCATGTTAAAATTGTTATAGTTGTTTGTTTGTTATAGGAGTTATGTAATTGTTGTCATATTATTATAGCAACTATATAATAGTTGACACAAAAGAGCCATATACGAATAAAGTTTTATGGTATTCAAACTTATTTGATAAAGGTAATCGAGCTAAGCTTAACTGAGCTGAGCTGAGCCGAGCCTAAAATTAATCAAGTCATTGAAATAGTTTTTCAAGCTTGACTTCATTGTTCTATGAGCTTGAGTTTCGTTCAAGCTAGGTTTGAGTTTGATTTTTTAAATATTATCGAGCTCTCAATTCAAGTTTATTTAATTATTTGAAATTTTTGAATTTTAAAACTTATTTGGTTCATTATTGAGCTTAATAATAGAAATTTCTTTGTTTATTTTTAAAGTTTTTTTTCATTTATCATATTGATAAGAGTTTGATAGATATGTTTCACAAACTTTTCTTCATGAATAATGTTCGCGAGCAATTTACAATCTTTGCTCATGAATATTAATGAGCTAATCATATATATATGTGTTCAAATTTATTTAAATTTAATAATTTATTTAAGGTTGTTTATAATTTTATGTGTATTGAATGAACATAAATAAACTCTTATTAAATTAAACACTAAGTCTATTCATAAATATTTGGTTCCTTAGATACAATAGGATTAATGTTATTTTGATCAAATTATTATAGATTTGATTAACTTTAAGTAATTTTAAGAAATTTATAAGTGTATTTTTATATACAAATACTCTATATTAATAATTTTGATCAAATTGAATTTAAAAAATATTGAATTGATTTGCTTATAGATTGTAGTAGCAGTTACCACATATCTATTGAATGAATTTTGATATGCTGCGCGACGGTTTCCTACGCACGTGTCTGTGACACCATGATCGTGAAAATCTGATCGTCCAAAACTGAGAATGCATAGTGTTTTCTTCCGCCGACCGCAGTTGTTCCCACCGCCGTCGCGTCACCGTCCGACCACCGCCGGCCATCAGACCGGGCCTGATCGACGACCAACTTGTCGGCGCACCGATCGGCATCGGATTCCGGCCGGATTGTGGCCAGAATCCACCGGCGGTCCTTTCTCGGTCGGTCTCCGATCGCGATTTGGTCGGAAATCAGCCGCGATTTGGCCCACAGTGGCCGCGTGCCACTAGCGACGATTTCCGGCCTAATCCACAATCCGGCCGGAATCCGGTGCCGGCCGGTGAGCCGGCGAGTTGGCCATCAATCGAGCCTGGTCCAGCGGCTGGCGGTGGCCGGATGGCGACGCGGCGGTGGGAAACCGTCGCGCAGCAGAGAAAATTCGTCTATTGAATAACGTTAGAATAACAATATTATCAAAATGAAGATATAGTAGGGTGTTATTTATTTATTTTAATAAAGATAATGGGAGGCGCCAAGCCCGGTTTCAACAGTCGATCCTCCTCATTTTTGTTTTCCTTTTTAACGTTTGAACCTGAATCTAGACTCGACCCCAGGCCGGATCTGACCTAGACCTAACTCGGACCAGCCTAGACTCATAATCCGTGGATTCGGTTATCATGTTGGAACCATAACTGGCCCGATCTGACTCGGACCCAACATGGACTCGTAATCCGTTGATTCGGTTATCATGCTGGAACCATAACCAGCCCGGCACCCTGCCGGGCCGATTACTGTTCCAACCCGATAAAAGTCACCGAACTGGAGGTTAACTATTGATTTAGCCTGCCAGTTCGAGTTTTTCTCCTTTTTTTTGTAACTACCATTTCGTTGGTGTTTTTTATATTTTTTTAATAGTCGAAATATTTTTTGATCAATGGATATGATGTTCGTTACTCTTGAAACTTTATAAATAGAAAATTCATTTCATTATTTCTATACACATCTTCTCTACTCTCATTCTCAATTCCACAATCGCTACACATTTTCGACTCCAATTCTATACTAGACACTCATTCAACTTTCACTTCTGACTACAATGCAAGGAGACCGAAGAGCTTCATGCCTTCATCATCTCAATATCCAATGGGTAAGAAAATAGTAAATTCGAATGAGGAGCTCAACATTCAATCCACTGATGATAAGATCGAGTAACTTCTGATACACAAAATATAAGGAAGTACCAATGTAATTACTTCCAAGGTTCGGGAGGTTCCTCCTTTAAAATTTTCTATTCTTATTAAACATTTTGAAAAAGTCATTCTTCCGTCGAGAGAATTGCATGTAAAATATAAGCATTGCAATGCTTCCTACAAATTCCAAGTCAGCAGCGGTTATGGGTGGTTGAAATGACACGTACAAATGAAGCATCCGACGGAATATAAAATCGATTGTTCTCAAGCATAATTATTTAGATTTCCCACTAGTGAAAGAATTGATTCTAGTGTATTTTTATATTTCAATAATAAATTAAGAGAATTATTAGCTAGGTTTGTTTTTATAGAACATCTTTTATTTAGTTTTAGATCTAAATGTACTTTTAAATATTTTTGTAAAGAATCTTTTAATCTATTTGCTAAATGTGTTCCTAAAACTACATGTATAAAAATAATTAAAAGATTAGTAAAATAAAGAAAAAAATTAATTGAAAATTTTAGTGAATTAAATAATAATATTTTTTTTATGTTTCAATATTTGGAGTAATCATTGACAAACACATTTGTATATGAGTATGATTTGTCATTGGCTAGAATATCAAAAAAAGATTATTAACTTATAGAATTTTTGATGAATCACATACTGCTCACAATATCTGATAATTATTATGTTTAATTTTAAAATAATATAGATTAACTTATAAAATATTTTTAATATCATTTGATCATGCTAATTCTAATACTGGATGAATTGAAATTTATATATCAACCTATTATTGGTAGTTTATTTTTTCATATTCATTGTGTATATCATATTTTAAATTTAATGCTCAAGATGGATTAAGAATTTTAAAAAATCATATTAAACATTATTTCCTATTTATGATCGCATTCATCTATAATGAAATAATGGGATAGATTTTATAAAACTAATGACATGAGACCTAAAAAATTTTCACGTGATGTACCAACACATTAGAACTCAACATATCAATTGTTACAAGATTTATTTCAATGTAGAGAATTATTATGTTCAATTTTACACAAACTATTAATAATACTAATATTTATTTATTTTCATACTAATGAAATATTTGTTGTAGTATTTGTAGATTTTAAAAAATATTTTAATGATATAATCGAACAACTTTTTGATTTTTATTATTCTACTTCTCATTTAATTTTAATAAATTTTTATAATGCAGTATTAGTTTTAAATGAAAATAATAATAATGAATTTTTATCTTTTATTGTGTATTAGCAATAAAAGTGAAATGGAAAAAAATTATTCTTAAAATTTATTTACTTGCATTTTCTTTAGACCCTAGATATAAATTAAAAATTTTACAAGAAATGTTAATTTTATAATATAACGTTTTAATTCCATTTAAAAGATTTTTCTTCTTCTCATCCTAATAATTTTGTATATAATATTAAAAAATAATTATATAATATCTATAAAGAATATAGTATAAAATATATAATACAAATTAATATTTCTGAAATATAAAATACTAATAGTAGTAATTTAAAACTCACTAAAATATAATTTTTTATTAAAAGAACAGATGAAATACCCATGAGGATTCTCAAATTCCATATAGGAACTTTGAGAATTATTTTACGACTTCTTTTAATTTTAATGAAACAGATAGAGAAGCGGATTTTGATATTCTAAAGTGGTAGTTATTGAAGGTTCTGTCCATGATCACTAAATAAATTTTATCTTGTCTAGTGTTAACAGTTATTGTGAAATAGACATTAAGTGCTGGTAGTAACATATTGAATGAACAACAATCGACTTTGTGTCCTAACTCATTGAAAGTCCAAGCATTACTCGATAATTAGATCAGAGCCAAAAAAAGAATCTAAGGAATATAACTTTCATATGACAAAGTCAAATAATTTGATACCAAAGAAATGAATATTACGAGAATGAGAAACGAAAGTGAGAAACAATGCACTTCTTAATATAAAATGGTAAAAAAGTAAAAGAATTACATGAGCTTTAATTCTCCTATACTCTAAGGTAATACATAAGCAATTAAATAAGTGTAAGTTCTTTTTATTTTAATTTTTTTAATTTATAATTTTAAGATTTTTTAATATAATGATATTGAATCATGATGAACCATGAATTGTGTGAATTGATGATTTCAAATCGTGAACTGTAATTATCTTAGATGGTTAAAATTAAGAATTGATCAGTTAAAAATCATCGATTCTGAACCAACCGTTGAATCATTTTGAATGGTTGAACTGTTAATTTCAAACCATCAAATCGTTTATTATCATCAATTTTGAACCGTCGATTTGGATGACTAAGGTAGAATCTATTTGAATCGAAAGGAAATCATTTATTGAAAATCTTTGCATGCGCTCCCTCTCTCTCTCTCTATTGCAAAATCCAACTCACTCATTTACTCCGCATTGGATTTGGTTTGGCTTGCGAGTAGCAGCAGTAGTTGAGGCCATTCCAATAATAACAGCTATAGCAGTATAAGAAGAAAGTGTGGTAGTTGAAGAAGAAGTATCAGGCGATGGGCTGCTCGGAGTCGAAGGTGAAGCAGCAGAAGGCGGTGGCTCTCTGCCGCTGCCGCGCTGACCTCCTCGCCGCCGCCATACGGCACCGCGACGCCCTGGCTGCCGCCCACGCCGACTACTCCCGCTCCCTGTTCTCTGTCTCCTCCTCCCTCCACCGCCTCCTACGCTCTCCTTCCTCTTCCCCTTTCATCCCCCTCCATCTCACCAACCGCTGCAAATCCGAACCCTCCCCTCCCACGCAGCAGCCCGTCTCCTCCGCCCGCCATTCCAACTCCAGCTCTCACATCAAATTCCTTCCTTCCGACTCCGATGACTTCGACGATGACGACTCCCCGTTGCACTCCGAAGGCTCTTCCCCTCTTCACTGCCTCGACCACCACTATGAAACAGTCTTTTACGCCCGCAGCCAACCTCCGCCGGTGCCCTCCATCTCTGGTTCGCAGCAGTCGCAGCGCTACGAGACCGTGCAACTTTCCTCCTTTGACGCTGCTTACCCATCTTACGACGAATCCTATAACTGCTTCGCTCGTAATTACGATTCCGTGAACGAATTTTTCTGCCTCTCTTCGCCTATCTTGGCAATCCCTCCGTCCGACACGACGGAGGCATCGGCCGTGGGCCGGTCTTCTTCTTCGACGGTACCTCCGCCGCCGCCGCAGCCCACGACCTCTGCCTTGGACTTCTTGAATCCTTTCGAAACCTCTGAAGCTTATAGCTCTCATTTTTATACTTCTAGCTGGAGCTCAAGGGAAGAGAGAGAAGAGGAAGGGATACCCGATCTGGAAGAGGAGGAGGCGGTGGTCGAGGAGGCCAATGGCCAAAATCCTGTTGCTTTCTCGCATGTTGAGTGCTCGCCAGCGACCACCTCTAATTGTAGGGAAGAGGTGGTCGATAAGAATGTGATCGAGGATAAGCCTGAAAAGTCGCAGATGGAGCAGAACAACGTGGCAGAGAAGATGGTTAATTTTCACGAGATTACTATAGAAATCGAGGCCCAATTCGAGAAGGCATGGCAGTCCGCAGGAGAGCTATCCAAATTGCTTGAGGTGGGGAAGCACCAGTATCACCCGAAGCATTCATTGCATCAAGGTAAGGGTTAAAAGATTTCTTCACCCTCATAAACAAGAATTTCATAAAATCTGTGTAATTTTCTATTGGCTTGTTCCTCCAAACAGTTTCATCGAGAATGATAAATGTGGTGCCTCCTCGATTGAGCTACGGAGTTTTGGACTTCGATGGAGACAAGGTAACGGGTTCCAGGAGCCTTGCTTCCACGCTACAGAAACTATACATTTGGGAGAGGAAGCTTTACCATGAAGTAAAGGCATGTTTCTATATATATATATATTTTTCACGGGCATGTTTGTTCGACTTGTATGCTTGATCTCTGATTCTTGGAGCAAAAATTCTTGCTTTGGAATGCATGTAATTCCTATCAATTCTTGTGATTCTTTATCAACATATCTTAGTTCTTCAACTGAGAATCCCTTGTCTTTCTTTCTTTCTTCTTTTTCAGTCGGAGGAGAAAATGAGACTACTGCTTCGCAGGAGACACAAGGAGTTGAGATGCTTAGTTGATAAGGGTGCTGAGGCTCACAAGATTGGTTCTATGCGAACTGCTATTAAGAAGTTATCTACCAAAATAAGAATAGCAATTCAGGTTGTTCACTCAATTTCAAAAAAGATAAATAGATTGAGGGACGAGGAACTACAGCCGCGCACAACTGAACTTGTTCGAGGGTACGCTGGTGTATATGCCATGACTCATGTAATGTATGCATTAATGTGAGTAATCTTCTTCTTTATTTCGGCAGGTTGGCACGGATGTGGAATATTTTGCTCAAATGTCATCAGATGCAATGCAAGGAAATATCAGAAACTAAAAGACTGGACTTGGTGGTTTCTGCTGGTGGTCTCAGCACCAATAATGCAGACGAGATAATGCAGTTAGAAATGGAGATGATAAAATGGACTTGCAGTTTTTCTTCTTGGATTAATGCTCAGAATAACTTTGTCAAGGCCTTGAATGGCTGGCTTGCCCTTTATCTTAATTGTGAATATGAACTTGAAGCGACGACAATTGACAGAGTCCCACCTTATTCACCGAGCAGGATGGGAGCTCCCCCAGTGTTTATTATCTACAGTAGGTGGTCACAGGCCATGGACAGAACTTCTCGATCAGAGGTTCTTGAGTCAATGCAGTCTTTTAGTGCTGCAACTCACAGCCAGTGGGAGCATCAAAACGTCGAACAGCATGAAAGCATGGCGGAAATCAAAGATATGCATAAATGGTTTAGAACCATGAAGAAGAACCAGAAAAACAGAGACAAGGAAGTGAGTTCCCTTCTTGATAAGAAACTAGATTTGGCACCTACCTATACTGCTCTCTGCAATATTGACGAAGAAAGCAGGGTGGATTCAGGCCTGAAAAGGATCTTGGAGATAATGAAGGATTTTGCAGCTAGTTCAGTGAAAGCATATCAGGAATTGCTCGAGCTTTGTGAAGAACATAGGATAAATGTTCCATAGGTAAGAAGAAATCTAAGAAGTAGAGTCTTTGTGGCAGGATGGTTTCCAGCAACTTTAATGGAGGAGATTCTGAATGATCCTCCTCCTTTTAACTTAGAATTTGATCGTTATGGTGATACTTTTAGGTTCCACTGTGAATTGAAGTTATAGACTTGCTCTTTAGCATCCTCTATTTGAGGCAAGCAAATAACCTCATGAGTTTGTCAATATATCTGAAAAAAGGCATACTATAGCCTGAACATCCTGTTCTTCTAAAAGTCAGACAAACTGTTTGCCTACTAGATTGCAGTAGCATTGCAAGTTTTTGTAAATTATGACAATGACCAACTATTGATTTGTTTCCTTTACTTTTTTTAACTCAGATTTTAATCCTTACGATACGACTAATTCTGGAGGTGGTCGACTCAATCCCATGCAAGTTTTCCACCAATCTTCAAGGGTAAATTCCGGAAGCACCACAGTAATATATCAATAGCCACCTCTGAATGCATCGTCCCTATAAGACCGTGAGATAAATTCATGAGTTTTCTACCCATGGGTACTTTGGTCCATGACCGTTCAATTTCAATTTTTCATCAAATTCAACGTCGAGGCATATCCTAAATAAGGATCAAACTACAGTGCTCTGATATTTTCCCATAACACCTCACCGATGCACCAAATCTGAGTGACGATTTGTTTACTTTACCTACATTCAAAGTTTGTGGTTCAAGAGGGTGATTTGATTTGGCCCTTCCTAGGATATGATAGTATCATCTAGTGCTTCCTCTTTGGACGCCTAGCATGTGTAGGATCAAAAAAGCATTAGAGGGTGGGTTGAATAGCACGGTTTACTTTTTTACTCATTTTTAAAAATTCATTTAATAAATTTAAGTATGTAGCAAAAAATAACAATTAAGACAGAAAGTAAGGACACTTTTATTTTTTATTTGGTTCACAACCTCTAACTGCTACTCCAAGGCTCACAATCCTTGATTACTTTTGATGGGTAATTCACTAAAAGACTCTTTCTCATAATGAGAAAGAGTCTCACCTTTTTACAATAAGAGGAATGGTAATAAGTTTACCGTTCCTATGAAATTAAGTACTAAAGATGAAAAAGAAATGTGCTATTTGTTATCGACAATAAAGTGAAGTTGCGTACGATTTTCGATGCAACATCTCGGTGTCGCAGCAGCGTCTCGAGAGCGTAGAGCGCAGTGAATAATGGTTGTAGAATAATCATAAAAGTTATTCAAGGCTCTTTGGTTGCAACTGCTTATATTGGCCAATCTGGTGCCTAGATCTTCTTCCGGGTGCCCCCATATCGGTTAGTCGATCCATTATCGTAGCTGATTTAGCATCTTCGATCACTTAGATCTCTTCTAGAGCGCCTAGAATGCTGACGTGGCGGTTGCCGGATCAACCTTTACTTTGCTACGTCTTATCCTTCTCCGAGAGTCTAGATCCCTTTCGGGTGCTTGGAAACTAAGGTGTCCTTGAGCCAATCAAGACTTGCCATTTCATTCACCTCGTTGGCCTAAAAAATCAAGATCCAGGCACTTGGAATAGATAGGGGTGTCTGGATCAGTCTGGGCACCTTGAATCTAATAGGGGTGCTCGAAATCTCAAGTTTTGGTTCCTTAATTTCATGTATTACAGAGTTAGCACAATGCAAATATAATATAAAAAATTATGTTTAGATAGTTTTACAACTATCTATCTTGATTTTTGGATTTTCAATGAAATCCTAGATCAGATCGACACCTACTGTTCCCTTCAAGGGAACGCATCTCTCACCTACTCCTCTTAGGAGAGTTACCTTTTACCAACCATCCGGTTTTCCATACCTGGTTGGACTTCTGCTCAACATTCGATCCTCTAACCCCTAGGACTTCCTTTCGATGTCCGATCCATCGCTGACCCATCATTTTACTAAAGTCCGGTCCATTGACCGCTTAGACTTCCCGCCTGGTGCATGCCCTAGAACCGCCAAGACTTCTTGCCGGTCCCACTGACCAGGACTTCTTGCCTAGCCTCCAACTAAGACTTTACTTGCCTAGCCTCTAACTAGAATTTTACTTGTCTAGCGTCCAACTAGGACTTTCCTATGCTACATACACACTTAGATTAGCTCGTCAGTACACAACACAATCTTAACTTTAACCCTTTGCCATGATCAAAACACATGTTCGATTATCTGGTACTCCCAGCACCAACAATCTTCCCCTTTTTATTATCGCAACCTAGTTCAAAGTGTATAAATTACTTGAAACTCAAAAATATTTCAAAAACATTCCTAAAGAAAAAATAAATATTTTAAAAAAGGAATAAAATATTTCCTCTTAATTCAAATTTTTAAGATTTTTCTCTGAATTTGAAGTAGTCTTTTAAAAATTTCATAATTTTTCTCTCTCCTTGAATTTGACATGGTCTCTTTTTTTTAGCTTTTAAGTTTTAAAGACTACTCAAGAAAAGCTCAGTTTTAAGAAAACTTAGTTTTTTATTTTAAAAAATAATTACTTAGATAAGTGGTAGTTTAGAAAAATATTTTACTTTAAAACATACTCATGAAAAACACTTAAAGAAATATTTTATTTTGAAAAACACTTTAGAAAAATGTTTTAACCACTGAAAAATATTTTACTTTGAAAATACTTTAGAAGAATGTTTTAACCATGCACTGAAAAATATTTTGCTTTGAAACATTTTAACAACTACTTAACCACTTATCTTAACTTTGAAGTTACTCTCCCCTTTGACATAATCAAAAAATAAATTTAATAGGGATAAAGTTTTTTTAAAAAATATTTTATGATTTCAAAACACTTAGAATCTTGTACAAAGTTTGAACAATTTAAGATGAAATGCTTGCAATAAAACACTTAGGCAATGGTCCGACTAAGAAATATCTTGGAGTTCTAAGTCGAGACTAGACAATCAAACTGTCAGATAATCCATGCATACATCTATTGTTGTTAGTAGAGGGAGCGCTAGATAATTGAACTTGTATTTTGATCATGAAAAAAGGGTTTAAGTTAAAATTATATTGTGTACTGATGAGCTAATCTAAATATGCAGGTAGTATAAAAAAGTCCGGTTCAACCAAATCAAAGACCGGTTCAATTCAATTGCAAATGTCGGTCCGGTTCAATTTCAAAACCCGGTTCAGTGGCTTTGCGTTAAAACACGAAGTGGTTCACAGGGTTAGGGGGCTCCTCGCGATCAAAAATAGCGAGCACTGTTGTTTCTTCTCTTCGTCGTCGCCGCGCTATACACACTCAAATGTAACGGGGTATTAAGAGGTGAAATCGAACCTTGTTGGACATGTAAGATCGATAAAAGCGCTAGAGGAGGGGAGGGTGAATAGCGCTTTTACGCGCTAGAGGGGGGAGGGTGAATAGCGCTTTTACGCTTTTCAGTCGATTTTCGATGTACGATTAAAAATGTGTGCGAAAGCGTAAAGACAAAGTATGAATGTGGAAGTAAATAGAACAAGGATAAACACAGAACACAAGCGATTTTTTTACTTGGTTCACAGCCGAAGGCTGCTACTCCAAGGCCCACGATCTTGGACCGTTTCCGATGGACAATCCATTATATGAACTTGTTCCTTACAAAAACAAGTTATGCGATACAAAAGATTTTTTCGACAAACCGTATCAAAATTACAATTTGCTTAAATAGAAAGTTACCCAAGTCACCGGAGTTGCTTGATCTTCATTTGTGTGTGATTTTGACGTTAAGGCGGCTTTAGGGTTGCTGCGGATTGCTCAGGGAGTCGTCGTCTCAATAGAGTAGTCTCGTGGAATGATCGGAATTGTTGTCTCGAGCCTCTAGTTGACGGTTCTTTTATAGGATGCTCAGGTCAACTTGACTTGATCTCAAGTCGACCCCAACTCAGCATCGATCCTCTTTCTCCGCGATGACTTTGCCTTCAGGTCGACTTGAGTCCCTACTCAGGTCGACTCATGTCTGACATGGAGCTTACCGATAACTTTTGCCTTCTCGCTGCGTTATCCGGTGCCCAAGTTGACTCGAGTACCCTCTAAGGTCGACTCTAGTTCGACGTGGAGGATTTCTGAACTACGTCGACTTCCGCTGTGGTTAACCAGGCTCAGGTTGACTTGAGTAACACTCAGGTCGACTCCAACACTAAACTTCTGGAAAACTTCGCTCAGAGTCTAATTATTCAATCTTTCCAACCCTACATTGAAAGTTAGTCTAAATAACATGCAAAATAAGAATTAGAGAGTCAGTTCCTAGAACTATCTCTTGGTCTTAACTTCAGGTCTCCAGTGAGATCCTGGGTTAGATCGACGCCTAATGTTCCCCTTGGAAACGCGTCCTGACCCACTCTACTCAGGAGAATTTACCTTGTGCCTATCAAGTCCTCTAGACTTGTTTAACTTTTGCTCGGCTCTGTCTTTAGCCCCCCAGGATTTGCTGCTGCGGCTCAGTCCTCTTGACCGCCCAGACTTCACCACGTCCTCCAGTCCTCCTGACCGTACCTGACTGGATTTTTGCCACACCCCTCGGTCCTCCTGACCCTTCATGGACTTTTCACTTGATGCCTTGACGCTGCCAAATCTTCTGCCTGATCCTCCAGATCAGGACTTTCTAGTGTCTAGCCGCAACTAGGACTTAGTCCTTTGCCTAGCCTCAACTAGGACTTAGCTTAAACCTATGTTCCCTACACACTTAGATTGACAATGTTAGCTCAACAACACACTTAACTTGAACCTTATGTCATTATCAAAACTAAGGTTCGACCGTCTGATGCTCCCCACACCAATAGGACAAGGTGAGGTTAAAGATAAATCATGCAATTCTTCCTAGAACATTTTAGGCAATGCACTTGAGACAATTGTTTATTTATTAAACAAAGTCTCTACCAAGTTGGTCTCTGCTACTCTATATGAGATATAAAATAGTAAAACCTCGCTTATCTTACTTGAAGATATGAGGTTGTCCTACTTACGTGAAGAGGACTGCATTAAATAAGTAGGAAGCTAAATATGATAAATGTCTACTTATTGGATATCCTAAGGAAATGAGGGATTAGCAATTTTATTCTCCCGTGGAAAGTGTTTGTTTCATATCATACCATATTCCTGGAAGAGCTACTCTTGCAAGAAATAGTGGGAGCTGAGTTAGAACTTTGATGTGCGTAGGATGTATACATGTATTTATGCTTTATTTGCACATCTTTCTGGGTTTATTGCTAAATTCTTGTGTACATTGCATCCCTTATTCATGCATTTAGGCACATATCTTGCATTTCCTAGTTCGGAGATCTGCTCGTGTTTTTATATGTTTCAGGGTGGAAAATGGAGCAAAAACGGGTAAAACGGAGTACCATTGAAGACAAGGCAAGACAGGGCCGTGCCTCATAGGCACGGCCGTGTCTCTCAGCCTCCTGGCCGTGTTTCAAAGGGCACGGGCGTGTGCCCAAACAGAAGACCAACAAGCCAAGGTCGTGCCTCACAGGCACGGCCGTGCCAACATTCCCCCTCAGCAGCAGCCAGAGGCCGTGTCTCACAGACACGGCCGTGCTTCAAAACAGAATCCAGCCAAGTCATGGCCGTGCCTCACAGGCACGGCCGTGTCTCCATCCAGAAGGAAGCCACTGCTGTTGGCCGTGCCTACCAGGCACGGCCGTGTGCCAAAACAGAAGGGTCCAAGCAGCTGGCCGTGTCTCAAACACACGGCCGTGTCCAGCAAATGAGGAGAAGACAGGCTTAGGCCGTGCCTCACAGGCACGGCCGTGCCTTCAAACAGAAGGGAGACAAGTCTGGACCGTGCCCCAGAGGCACGGCCGTGCCCCAGAACAGAAGCTTGACTGCCTTCGGCCGTGCCCCCAAAGCACGGCCGTGCCTCCTCCTGTGCCCGACGCCCACACGGGGCCGTGCCTCCCAGGCACGGCCGTGTGCACGGGGGCGTGCTGCATTCGTGACCTGCACTATAAATAGGTCCTTATTGAGACCTAGGAAAGGGGGGAGACCTTGGAGAGCCACCGGAGCTGTTCTAGAGCCACCGACGCCTGTTTCGGAGCGAGATTCGACGATCCATCCACCGATCCGACTGCTCCAGTCCATCCTCATCCCATCTACGCCGAGATTGCAGTCCAAGGAAGAAGATAAGTCTCATTTCCTGCATTTCTTTGTTGTATTCCTTGGAGTGAGATGTATTCTTTCCTTCCTTTGGCTTGTAACCTCCACGCTATGGAGTAGATTCCCTAGATTCTAGGATGTAGGATGAATCAGATGTAATGGATGATTGTATTTGGATTTGATTAATCTACCATTTTCTATGATATAACTGTCTATTGCTTTGTGGATTTGTGCTTGTGCTTGATGATAAATTATGTGTGTGTGAATCCATGAGGGTAGGGATTAACTATGAATTGGGGAATCATTAGGCCGTACACCGGGGCGCTTCGTAACACGGGGAATGCCTTGAACCGGGCGAGTTCCGAGGGGTTTCCTAATGCGTAGTTAATTCTTATGAGGGATAGTTAGCGGTCATTCGTTGTTGGGGAGAGATCCGTAAAAAGATATCCTGTGACAGGGGATAGGGTTCTTTTAGTACTCCGGGGCGCCTGAGTGACACGGGAATGCCTTGAACCGGGCTTCTAGAACCATTTCAAACCGACAACGAGTGACGTAAGAACACCAATGCATTATTTCGAGGATACCTGACGAGGTTGAATTGGATAAATTGGTTAACATCCCTACAATTGAACAATTATTGAGGAAAGGTAGAGGATCCAAGTCAATCAATCCATACTCTGAGGAGTCCGAAGTCCTAGGATCGTTTCACCACATAGTGTCACAGTCGATCCCTTTCTCCGAATTCTAGGATAAAGTACTTTAGAACACTCCCATCTCCCCCACACAACTCATGCTCAATATTCTCTCCACCTTATTGTGCTAGATCTAGTAAGTAATTCCACGGTCCCTGTGGATTCGATCTTTTTATTACTTGACGACATTCCGTATACTTGCGGAACGCTATCAAATGTTCTCTTTCATAGTTTACACATATGAGACAAGGTGCTAAAAGCGGTTAGCATTTATAGAGATAGATCAAAATGTTGCCTACATAAATAGATAAGGATTTAAAGGGGTAAGATTCTTGATCCAGCAAAAGGATCAATCATGAATGCTATGATGTGTACAAGGCCCGATATATCAAGTGCTCTAAGTGTTACAAGCGGATATCGATCAAATCCAGCAATAGATCATTGGGCGGCTATTTTTATTAAAGTACTTGCGAGGAAATAAGGATTTATTTTGGTATATAGAGAAGGTGATATGGTTACATGCTGGTATACGGATGCCAGCAACCAGACAGACTAAGATGATTCTGAGTCTCAGTCTGGGTACATATTTATTTTAAATTATGGTGCAATAAGTTGAAAGTATTTCAAATAAGACACAATTGCAGCTTGTGAAGTAGCAAACGAAGCGGTTTGGATCAGGAAGTTCATTTCTGAACTTGGAATGGTTCCAACCATTGTCAAAGCATTACTTGCTTATTGTGACAACAATGGAGCAATCGCGCAAGCGATGGAACCTAGGTCTCACCGTCGATCCAAACACGTGCTTTGGCAATATCAATTGATCAAAAAAGATCATCAGTAGAAGAGAAATATAATTCGAGAAGATTCCCATCGAAAGGAACCTTGTGGATCCTTTAATCTCTACCTCAAAGTAAATTTGAGGAACACATAGAGATGCATGGTATTGGATACCATAGTGATTGACCTTAGGCCAAGTGGGAGTCTTGTTAGATTTGAGGGGTGTCCTAAGGCAATCGCCTTACGGTTATACTATTTATTGGATAAATAGCAATTTACTATTTGAGTGCACATTTTATATGTGTTTGATTGGATCTTAAACTCAAATACTGAATGTCCGCAATACGATTCATAGCATGAGAGAATTTGTGATTGGATTACAACTAGTGAGCATCTCTACATGTGTAATTATGAATGTATTAAAATTATCCCTAGTCGAGGAATTGATGAGCACAGACGTCATCGATTCTGTCGAGACTAGCACGTTTAGATTCCTTGGTTAACCAAGCAGTCGATCTCACTGCTGGAGACATTGGATGTTGAGAGTTAAACGTGAATGCTGGTTAAAGGTAACCAGTTTATTGGAGTGACCAGCCGTGAGACTTCATATGGTTCAATACATATGTCAATAAAGATCTCAGTGTAGCTTAAGTGCAAGTTTCCTTTAACTTGTGGTATTCAAGTCACCTTGGTCACGGAGGCTTATACTTTGACATCTTAAGCAAGCATCTCCGAAGGAGGTGTGGACCCATGATGATTGGGTATAAGTCGAAGTGCCTGAAGGTGTTTGAATATCCCATAGAGGATTTACTGCTCCTTGAAAAAGGAGACGTATACCCTGCGGCCGCTTGTTAAGATTGTTACTAAAAGTCTTTGGTCAAAGCATTACATGTCAAGAGTACGACAATCTTAGATACATGTACAAGTAACTTGAATCCACAGGACAAGAAAGCAGCTTGGGCTAGGTGTGACATAGTTAGCCTAGTGGGGACCGACACATAGACCATGTCCTGAACCAAGCGGGTATAAGACGGTGAAAGGAACGAGACACGATTTAGTGTAGCTGCTGAAGGGTTTATAAGTGTTAGGATGTATACTATAAGCCTAGCTTTTATATGAACATCTATTTTGAAATAAGAATTATTTTGGTCTAATGTTTGCATTTTATATTCTTTATATATGTTAATGCAATTGTCCAATTAATTTATATTGTAGATAACATGGTGTGTGGTGCCACACAGAAGATCATGTTATCAGTTCCTTATAAATTATAAATAGTAGCTCACAACCAAAATGGATTGGGACAAACCATTGGAATGGTTGTAGTGTAATTGGTATTAGTTTATCTTGACTATAAAATTACACTAATAGACTATGTGTGTATTGAGCAGGACCGTTTGAGGTTGTTCGATTTATACTGACTATATAAAAGAATAAGAACTTTGTTATTATAGATGTGCGTTCTCTTAATCCCAATATAATAACAAGCACGTATACTTAGTATTTATTTCTTTAACTTATCAATAGGTGAGATTTATTCGTTAAATCAATAGGCATAATGAGTTGGGAGATAGTGTTGTTTATATGGTGTGTTATTGATTATAGAAGGAATCTGTGTCCTAATTATTTATGCTGATGATGCCCCGTTGAGGAACTCATAAGGATTATCATGTGAACCCTGTAGGTGGACTTAGTCCGGCATGATAATAAAGTTGAGTGGTACTACTCTTGGAATTAGAAGTTAATTAATTGAGTTGTCAGTAACTCATTTAATTAACAGACATACGATATCTTAAACACAGGAAGATTAATATACTCATAATAAGAAGGAGCCCATATTGTAATATAGGATTGGTGTGGTAGTTCAATAATAACCCTTTAGTAGTATGAGTTATTATTGATGGACTTGAGTTGGGTGTTTGGGCCAAACATGGAAGCCCAAGCCCATCAGGAGGCCTAAACTAATTTCTTCTCTAGGTCTCTGTTGTAGCCTCTATATAAAATCTCATATCCACCCTAATAGAATTCGATTAATCCTAAACAGAATTTTATTCGTCTCTAAACCCCTAGGGCCGGTGACTTGGGATAAATAGGAGGAGGAGGCGACCCCTAAAATACACAACCCTATTCTCCTAATCCCTCCTCTAGGGCCGGCGGCATAAAGAAGTGGGGAAGAGGAGGCGGCGCCCAATTCCACAAATTCTCCTTTCCCTTAATCCTCTAGGGTCGGCGCCCAACAAAAGAGAAAAGGAGAGGAAGAGAGGAAGAGAGGAAGAGGCGCCCCTTACCCTAGAACTCCCTTGTGGCCGACGGCTTAAGAAGAGAGGAGAGGAGGAAGAGGCGTCCAACCTTAGGTCCTCCTCTAGGGCCGGCGGCTAAGGCTCTTAGGAAGGAGTTGGGTGGTTATTCTCTTGGGAGATCATTGCCCACATGTTTTCCAAGAAGATGAGAGGAATACAATAGAAGATCAAGAAGTTTTCAGCTACAAACCATCATCCATACAATCTCAAGGAAAGATATGACTAATTTAATTCTGCTGCGTAGTTATTCTTTTGTATGGATCCTGAATACCAACACAAGAGGCCAGCGATCTTATGCTTCGATCAAGGTGTGCTTCGATCGATCAAGAACTTGCTTGATTGATCAAGCACATGTCTGATCGATCATGTGGGTTGCTTGGAAAGGTTCTGTCCCTATACAATTTTTTTATCTAGGAGAAATTGAACAGGACCAAATTCCAGCACCTTCAAGAAGTGTTCTGGAAATCAATCATTGATTTTTTGATCAATTGGAGATCATGATGTACTACTAAGTATCACTCATGATCGTTTCATAATTAATGGTTAATTACAGACGACTAATATAACTAGGAACCTATTGGGTCACATGCACTACAAGTTCTCTAAAGAACTTAAAACAAGTTTAAGAATTGAATTCTCAGAATGAGAGAAATAAAGTCTGGTTGGACTGGACAAAGGATAAAATAATGGAATTCATCTTATGAATATGAAATGAACGAAATTGATTTCATTCAAATTGGAGGTCATTTGGTTATTAAACCAAACGATTTAGTTTTGGACCAAATTGAACCAACTTGGTTTGGTTCATGACAAAAGAGGCTTTGGTAGAACGGATGTGATGAGAAGCTTCATCTTATGAAGATAAATTGAACAAAACTAATTTGGATCAAATCGAAGGTCGTTTTGTTATTGAACCAAGAGAAACAAGATTAAACCTGGTTTGTTACAGTAGCAGTACCAGTTTGCTACAGTGTTTTGGGTTAATTCCGGTTCAACCCAAACCCTAATTTTTCCTAGTTTGGCTTTGCCCCACCCGCCACTACTGTAGCTTCTCAAACCTAACCGCACATGATAAAAATAGAGGTGCGTCCCCTATTCATCCTCTTGGCATTGGGAGGTCACCGTTTGCCGCCCTCAGGAGCACGTTGTCTACTGCCTTCCAGAGCTGCGACATTATCTGCCACCTTCCCGAGCCGTGATGCCATCTACCGCCTTCTAGAGCCACGACGTTGTCTACCACCTTAATGTATGACCATGTCCTTCTATCTTCGATATCTAGATTGATCAATGAGGTATAGACCATGTCATCCTCTTATCAACCTTTATGTTTCTTGATCCCCAAGTAGACTCACTCAAGCAAATGAGTTCAACATCTCATATTGACTCATTTGAGCATGATCATGTCTTTCGTGGTCCTACTCTATCAAGAGGCTATAAGATATCACTCCCGTTATATGAGAGGGATAGATCATATCTACATTACTCACATTCCTCTGCATAATTTGTTACATACCCAGTGGTCACCTTTATGGTCCACCCTGTTACGAGTGACGTTTGACGATACCAAAGTAAATAACTCCTTATGTAGGGAACTGTAGTGACTTCAGGTCTAAGGACTATTCATACCAATAGTCACATAAGAAAGTTTATGACACTCATATAACGATCCATGAAACTTTCTCATGGCGGGTCACTACAGTATACATTTTCTAATGTATACCTATGTGTCAACTCGATATCTCATATCCATGACTTGTGAGATCAAGTCATCTAATTAACCTACATGCTAGTCTTAGCACATTAACATCGTCCCTGAATATTAATGCTTAACTAGGAATGATTAAGAGTAGTGTTCTCTATATCATCTCACTATCAATTCAAATAATCGATATGATATAGATTAGAACTAGCTACCCAAGGACATTATTATACTTAGTTGTTTGACACAAATACAAAGTAAGTATAATAACCAAAAAGTTTATCTTTATTAATAATATAATATGATACAAAAAGTTTCTAGTCAATCATCACATAATTGGCTCTAGGGCTACTACTAATAAAGGGAGCAATAAGCATCAGTTTGACCTAGGATTTTACTAAAAATCCAAAGTCAAGACTAGACAATTGTAAAATTGTCAAGAGTTAATTTCCTATATTTTTCTTGTATTCTTTTAATTCTGTGATGTAGGAAAGTCAACTTAAAAGAAAATCAAAAAATGAGTTTTCGAGCATCCCTATTTAATCTGTGCGCTCGGATAAGAGTATTTCAGGCCAGCAAAGTATATGAGGTGGCAAGTGCTGATTGGCCTAGACACCTCATCCTCCAAGATTCGAAAGCAATCCAGATGCCTAGGGATAGATAAGTCACAATTGGATAATCAAATACACTTCGCCAACTCTTATTACATCAATTGTCCAAGTGCCCAGAGAAGGACAGAATCACGGTGATAATTGGATTGAGTTAGATCAGGCTGGAGATGCCCGGAAAAGGATTCGGGTACTCGAAATCACTAATAAAAGAGGATCTCGATCAGAAACTCTGAACAATAAATTTCTACCACCTTGTACTTCCATTGTGCTCCAAAATTTTAATTATATGCCAAAGTACTACTTTAATGACTTTTCTCAAATCATAAATCTTTTGTTGGTAGCTTTTAACTCTCATATTGTATTTTTGTGCTTTATTTTGTATGAGACCGATAAATTTATTACAGTTTTTATTTTTTATAAAAGCGAAATTTCCTTCTTCTTAAAAAGGAGGATACTAGTGAATTGCCCATTGAAAGCAGTCAACGACCGTGGACCTTGGAGTAGCAGCCATAGGAAGTAAACCAAGTAAAAATAATAATAAATCTCTTTCTTTTATATTTTTATTTTTTGCTGCATCTTTAAAAAGTGAAAAAGCGATAAGTACTATTCACCCCCCCTTTAGTGTGCTTTCGATCCTACAACTTAACATCCAATCCTCCATAACTTGTTACCACTTTCACCAACACACCTAACATTTGGGTCTCCACGACCTGTTAAGACTTTACTCATATGTCTAGCATTTGATCCTCAATGACTTATTAGGACTTTTCTTATTATCAAGTGTCTGATTAACTGTGATCCACTTGGACTTTGCTTTTTTGCCAACTCCTTATTAGACTTTCAACTGTTAGGTCAATTATAACCCACTTGGACTTTACCCTTGCCAACTCTCTGTTAGACTTTCAATTGTTAAATGTCTAATCAACTGTGACCCATTTGAATTTTATCCTTGTTAATTCTCTGTTAGACTATCAACTATCAAGTATCCGATCAACCATAACTCATTTAGACTTCTTCACTATCAAGTATTCAATCACCTTTATCTACTTGATTTTTCTCATAACCATTATACATCAAAATCAATCTTTGTCGACCTTAACCCGAGGTAAATTACACCAAACATTTATCTCTCCCACAAACTTTTTTTCTACTTGACATCTCACTCTCAACTATTAAACATATTAATCAAATATTGAAATCCAACAATCTCTATAAATTGAGCTTGATGAACTTTTATCATAGGTCAATTGCATCAACATAAATTAAGTCAAGTGAAGCTTAAGTTCAAATAACTGAATAGTTAAGTCAATTAAGAGTCAACTAAACATGTTTATCTTGCAAATAGTAGCTCTTTATTTTGACGTGGGTTGATTGAAAAGTAATTTAGTGGATTGAAATGAATTAAGTTGATTGGGCAATCAACAGATTGAAATAGTTTGCTCTCAATTTGTTTTGAGTTGGCTCTGTGATCAACTAAAACATTGTTTGAATTCAACAATAAGATCATTCGAGTTGACCCTATCCATTTAAATTGTAACAAGCATTGAATCAATTGGAAATATTTTTAGTTGATTAAAGTCATATCATCTAGATGATGAACCAATTATATTATCTAATTGAGTCAACTAATAAATGTTGGGCCAAAAGAAATAAATTTGAGTTGAATGAAGTTTCGAGTCAATTGGAGATAACCGTTGACAAATAAGACTTTCATGATCAACATGTCAATTAGTTGACTATAATTTGTGACAATTAGAATTAAAAAAAATAGTTGGTTGAAACTTATTCAATAAAAAATTATAATTCTATGTCATCCTTACACAACGCCATCCATTGGTCCCTCAGTCTTTAATTTATAAGTCTTCTAGTTTTGTTTGAGCTTAAGGTCGCTATTCTTTTGACAAACTTTACTTTTGCTTTAATTTTTTTTTTAATCCTTTATAGATCTTTTGTACAATATTTCTTCACATGATGTAAGGAGAAAATAATAATCATTTTTCAAGAAGCCTATCAGTCCATAGATTGCTATCCCATCATTTGATCCAAATTATTTAATATCACCACTACTAAAAGTACTTTTTTACCCCACCTATTCCTTCGTTTATTTAAATAGCCCTCAGAATATAACTGAATTGATTACAACATAACAGAATTACAGAAATGAATAAGGGTTCAAATGGGGAAAAATCGAGATAATATCCTTCTCCGTTGTAGCCAACTACAGCTTCTCGATTTACCTTGGTGGTCGGTGGGAAACTTCCGTGGGATTGGGCCGACCACCCCCAGAGATGTTGGCTACTAGGATTATCATTTTTTTTACTCCACCTATTCATTTGTTTATTCAAATAACCCTCGTAATATAACTGAATTAATTACGACATAACAAAATTACAGAAATAAATAAGAATTCGAATCTCGATGAAATCGAGATAATATCTTTCTCCGTTGTAGTCAACTGCAACTTTTCGATTTACCTCCTCACAGATGGTTGTAGGACTAACCGTGTAAGACCGCTGGGGTGACAGATTCTATCCTCTATTTTTTTTTACAAAAATTCATTCAAATGGACATCTATTAATACAATACATTTAATTAAATTATCATTTTATTAACTCAACAATTGACTAAAAATGTCATTATTTTCAATTATAAAACTACAAAAGAAACTAATTTCCAGATTGTATATTACCATTAAATGCTATTTGCTAATATCCGCATTATATTTCTTTAACTGCACCACTAAAAAAATATAAATTTTACTTGATTTTTCATAAAACATTAATAACTAAAGGAAATGCATTGTTCAGTTAATTAACATATTTAATAATTGAGAATTAACTAGACTGTATTTGTACAAGTGATAATTTTAATCATGTTTACTTAATTTTATTTTGAAATTTTTATAAAATCACTTGTTTAACAAAGTTAGTATTGTAATTGAACAAAAATATCTTATATCTGCTCCAGAAAGACAATATTTGGTCATTTTGCAAAGTCTATTTCAACATATATGAAGAAAATTTGGCCATTATGGCATAAAATGGCAGGAAGCGGCATAGAGCCTCAATATTGTGACATTGTGGTTTTTTAAGTACTAGATGGAGCAACAAGTGGCCGTGAGCAGATAAGACAAGTATACAGAAACTGAGTTTCGGTAACAATAACCTCAACTTAGATGGCATAAATCTTGTCGATTTCAGAATCTGATAACTCGGTGTTGGCGTGCCATGAGCTTGATGTGCTCCGCTGAATTGACTTCTTCCTTCGGATAGAACGGGTGCGTTTGGATTTGACCACAAAGAAAGTCATTGTCCCAAGAACTCCAACCATTATCAGACCACCTATTAGTGTAACAAGCATCGCAACCCATCGGACCTTCCTACCTAAGACAATATATGATGCGGCAATGAAAGCAACGGTGGTGCAGATGGAGGCCAACCACATCAATTTATTTATAATCTCCACAACGCGCCGCTCTGCCTTTGTCTCTCCCCGGACAAGTGTTATCTGGATCACCACCACGGCCAATGAAGTGAAAAGAGCAATAGCATTAAAGATGAAGAATACCTTGAAAACACCTGTTTGCACAACTACTGCAACTCCACTATCTTGGGTTCCACCAGGCACCGTAAAGATGGATGCAAAAGCTACTGTTGCGAAGAGGACTGCAACCACTGTGACTGAGTTAGTAGCATTGTTGATACCTTCCCTATGAAGTTTCCTAAGCTCCTTAGCAATCCCATGCACATTTTTGTTTGTTTTCCTAGTTTGCTCTAGTTGGATATGAACATCATTTTTTATCTCAGTTACAGTCTTGCGCAGCTCATCTCTTGGTTGATTCAGTTCATTGGCTCTGCATGCTCCATAGCGAGATAATGCATCCTTAATATCAGCAGACTCTTCGGAAAGAGGCAGGCCTTCAGCAATATCAAATGCAGTTTTATGATCTCTTGTCAATGCATTCACATTTGTATCTGGGAGGAGCAGTAGAAGATTTACTATCTGCGAAAGAAAGAGAATACTTGAAATGCAAAAGAAGAAAAAACTAACACCATATATTTGAAAGCTTCCTAAATGAATAAATTGTTGCAGCTAATATAAGCAACTCGAACCAGAGCACCAGAAAAATAATATGTATTACACTAACAATGTACCTCTGCCCGCTTTTTTCTGGTCGCCACGTGCAATACTGTGTTCCCAGCTCTGTCTGGTAGCATCACTATTGCTGGATCAGCATCCACAAGGGCTTTAACAACTTCACAGTTTGTGCCCTTCACAGCCATATGCAAGGCAGTTTGCCCCTTCTTATCTGTCCTCCTGGCAAGATGTGGATCCTTTCCAAGCAATGCCTCTACAATTTCAACATGCCCTTGTCGTGCAGAAAAGTGAAGAGCATTCTTTCCGTTGCTTTTGGACAACTCAATTAAGCTAGTATCTTGTTCCAGCAGCAGCTTGACAATTTCAGTGTGCCCTCTTATTGATGCAGTTATAAGGGGAGTTGCATTTGATTGTCCAAAGGTCTTCACGAGAGTTGGGTCATGGTCCATGAGTACCTGTATAATTGCTGAAGGTACATATTAGTGCTAAATCTGCAGGACAATGTCTTCAAGGTCAAACAGAAAGCAAGGAGACAGTAATGATATATAACATAGGAAAGAAAATAGTTTTTGACATCACTACTTTATTTGAAGGGGAACTTTGACGCAACGATAAAGTTGTTGCCATGTGATCTAGAGGCCACGGAGATTTGAATCTCGAAAATAACTTCTTACAAAGCAAGGATAAGGCTGCGTACAATAGACCCTTCTCAGGACCCTACATTGACAGGAGCTTCATGCACCAGACTGCCCTTTATCACTACTTTATTAAGAAAAAATAGATACCCAAGAAATTAGATAAAAGCACATGATACTTATACATCAACACGAGAAACCACCAAATGACAAGTTTGTTGGGCATATCAACACGAGAAACCACCAAACGACACTGTAACCCTTTCCAATGACCTTGAACTGGACTATAAGTTGGAACTATTTAGATATCCAAGGAGAGTAGCAACTAAAGGGTAGTGGGTATCCAAGCCTCTGCGTGATGCAATGATGCTTGGCATCTATCGAGCAAATAATGGTGGTGCCAACCCAGTGAATGAGAAGACCACAGGAAATGATGTTTTTCATCCTCATTGCATGATTTCTTTATGATAATTTCTCCTGGAGCTATCGGTGGTATGAACTCCAAATTCTGCGGTGTTTAAAGACTATTTGAGGTCTTTTAGTCCCAGCATAATTTTGTTACTTGAGTGAAAAGTGAGCGTTAAGGTGATAGAAAATGTGAAAAAGCATGTTTTAACAGAGGGATTTTCAGGAGACATTTAGTCTTGCAGTTATGGAATTGCAAAGGCAATATGTTTATTGTCAAATCAGAAATTCTAATAGGGGAGACCAGTGGCTCACCATTGTTTATGCTAGATCACACTGCCAACTCTGTGAAGCACTCTGGCTGGATGTGAAGCAAATATCACAAATAATTGATTGAGGATAGCTTAAGGTGGGGGACTTCACTGAGATTGTGCATAGAAAAGAGTAAGCAAGGCGAGGATTTGCCAATGGATACTCGAGCAATTCAGAGGCTGGTTAGATGAGTGCAGCCTTATTGATGTTGACATGCCCAATCCATATACTTGGCAAGGAGGCATCTGGGACAACCATGAAATGGTGTTCAAGAAACTCGATTGTGATTGCAAATGCACAACGGTGGTTTTGTTTGATGAAGCATCGGTGGAAGTGGTTCATAGGCTCTACTTTGATCACCACCTGGTCATTAGATTTTTCAGAGTGGTTGTTTTGAGCTAAAAGTCTAGCACCGGCCTTGTCTTGAACATAGCTAAACTGTGGCAAGTCCTATAGAAATGGAACCATGAAGTGCTCAGAACATTGACAGAAGGAAGAGATGGCTTCAAGCTCACTTAGAAGAAATCCAAAAGTGTAGTTCCAGTAGGGGCCAAGCACTAGGAGGAATCTTCAGGAACTGGAACATCATATCATGGAAGATCTCAGTAGAACACGATATGACAGAGCTCTTTTGGTGATAGAAATCGAGGGCAAACTGACTTGCACTAAGGGACCAAAACACACTATTTTCATACTAGAGTAATTATTAGGTGGAACTTAGGATGGTGAGTGGGAGTTCAACCAAGAGTAGATTAAGGAACAAGCAATGGTAAACTTCATGGCTTTGTACAGATATGGCGGGGAAGTAGCACTTGGGAATTTTCACCAATGGTTCCCAAACACTATGCCAAGAGGCTGTGAGTTTACTAGTTCAACCTGTCACAAAGGAAGACATTGCTTTCACTTTGAAGTCTCTAAGTCTTGTCAAAGTGTTAGGGCCTGATGGTATGCATGCCATGTTCTATCAGAGCTAAGAGACTATTGGGGATAGCATCACCAATTTGTTTCAAAGGCTTTCAAGCTTGAGTTAGACCTATGACTGTCAACCATATGCATGTGGTTCTGATCCCAAAGTGTGAATAGCCTAAGCAGCAAACTCAGTTTCGGCCCAAAGTCTATGTAACACCTCATACAAGATTATCACAAAGGTGATCGTGCAATGTCTTCAGCTGTTGTTGGGCTCTCTCATATCCCATTAGCAAATGAGTTTTGCTCAAGGAGGCATATGCAAGAGAACCAAGTGATCATGTAGGAAGTGTTCCACTTGTTCAATACAATTAAGGGGGAAAAGGGCTTCATACTTACAAATTGGCCTCAAGAAGAGCTTCATGCTGATTGACTTCAAGATGGCATATGATAAAATCAAGTTAGAGCTTCTCTTTTATTCACCTTTGCATTTTATCAATGTTATTATGCAGTGTGTTACAACTACATTTTTCTGGTTTCTTTGGGATGGCGAGAAAACCAACACTTTCAAAGCAAGGGTGTCCACCCTCACTGTACTTGTTCATCTTTGCTTGAAGCGGTTATCTCACCTTAATCTTTCCAAAGTAGTTTCAAATGAATGGAGGGGCATGAGGGATGGAAGGATGAGGCTAGTTCTTAGCCATCTTTTCTTTGCTAGTGATCTTATTCTACATACTAAGGCATCTTGGTACCGCCTCAATGATGCTTGAGAAGTGTTGAGGCAGTTTGAGGGAGCCTCAAACAAAAAGGTGAATGTGGAGAAGTTCTTAATCTGCCTTTTGAGCTTTGGATTTTCAGCACCAAAAGGCTATGGAAAGATATCTCGACATCCACGTCGATGTTGGGAGGAATACGAAAGTACACTACATGGGCATTGTGGGAAAGCTATCAAAACCCTAGAAGCTGGGTGAAATGCTCTCTTTCCATGGCAACTAGGATCACCCTCACTCAGTGTATTCTGGCATCAATACCAACCTTTGATATGCTGGTTTGTTGGCTTCCCAGTCTTGTCAATAAGATTATTGGACAAAAGTGTTAGGTATTTGGAGGACTGAGGTAACTGAGCAATCCTTGGGAGAGTTTGAGGTGGTGTTTCTAATGGATGGTGGCACTTGGGTTCAATAACTTTGGGCAAAATATGGGGTAAGGAGAGTTGCCTTGGTAGATTTCATTGTCTAAGCTTTTGACTCCACCCTATCGAAGCAAGTTTGCTGCACATGGGAATACATATAGACCAGGTTTAGGTGGAAGATTGGAGATGGCTGATCACTGTTCCTTTGAGACTCAATAATTTGGCTAAGCTATGGGTGCCCAAGTAACTACGCAAATTGATGCTCGGTAAGGCTGCACAAGAAGGAATGCGGTGCTGGGATAAATTCCAAAGCTTTCTTCCCTACTCAATTCTGCTGGAATTGGCAGAGAGACCACCATCTAGTTTTGATGATAGCAACAATGCCATTTTCTGGATGAAGTCAGACAACGGATGGTAAAATACTTGTTCAACATACTCACAATTGAAGGAGTGATGATTACTCCAAGGCCACAGTGGAAAAGAATATGGAAGTGTCATGCACCACAGCGAGCCCATGTCACACTGGAAAGCGGGGCATCAAGGTCTTCACACAAATGAGTGGGGTGTCCGGAAACAGCCCTACATGTCGTTAGGGACCATCTGGCAGCCCATGAAGTTTGGAGCAAGTTGGAGCCAACATTGCAAGAAGAATTCTATGGATGTGCGAGGTTGGAAAATTGAGGTGATACATTGTGGTAGAGAAGACAATAAATGGGCACATCTGCTAATCTGGAATGCCCTGCAGAAGAAGAATGCTTTGGGTGTCTCTCTCCCTGAATTCATCAGATCAAGCGAGGAAATTGCATCTTTAAGCAGAGTTTTGATGTGTAATTTGCAACTATAGTTGAAAATAGGCCTTAACAGGTCACTTTTCTAACAAAAAAATAGAGACCAGCAGAAGTAAATACAGTACACTGTTCACAGAAACTATGAAGCAAGTAATTGACAACTGCAAAAGATCAAAACAAGTATCCAGTAAGGAAACAATAATGTAAAAGAAAGGTATTCTACACCAAAAATAGTTAGAAATAAAAATTCAATAAGGTTAGCTATCACTCTCCTACAAGCTTTCAAGTGATTTACTTAGATGAAGCTAGTTCTAAAGTTCAATCATTAAAGTTGTGAGTAGAGGTCGATGCTTTCTTCAAATCCATGCATTGGTGACTAAAATGTTTTTTTGCAAGATTCGAGTCTTGGACAGGCTGAATAGCCGTGGTTCAAAACAAGGAGATAAAGAAATTTTCAAAAATCCATGCAAAATTGAATGAAATTAACTATGAAAGACAGCCCTTTTACCTTGTTGCCCTTCCCTAACAGCAACATGGAGAACATCGAACCCAGATCTGTTCTTCCGGGTGAGACTTTCCCGATTGGAGTACTTGAGCAGCTCGACCACCAAATCGAGAAACCCTTTCTCAGCCGCCACGAACAGCGCAGTCTCGTCCACTTCGTTGACGTCATTCACCACAGCCGCCCGTATCTCCGCCAACTCGGCATCGAACTCTGCCCCCATCGCCGTCCCCGTCATCTGGGCGTCGATCTCGCCGAGGATCTGCTTCACGGCTTCGAGATCGCCCCGCTTCGCAGCGAGGTGAAGCTCCGTGTCATTGTGCCGTCCCGTCACCTGCTTCACGTACTTCTTCCTCCCCGAGGGGTCAATCCTATTTCCTGAGTTGGAGAGGACCAGCGAGGGAGACGCGTCCATACGTTTACTGGAGTTGGAAAGCACTAATGCTGGAGTGGCAGGCGTCGAGGGCGTTGCCGGCGTCGAGGGCGTGACGGGCGTTGAAGGCGGCACCGCTGCTTCTCGGCACATGCGTTTCCCAGAGTTGGAAACCCGCAGCGCGGGGACAGGCAACGGAGATGGCGAACTCGGGTTCATGAGGGATGGTGCACATTCCAGATGCCTTTCTCCTCCTCCGTCAAACCAAGTGCGGAACTGGGGCAAAAGGTACAGATTTAGAGATCACCGGAAGAAATGAAAAGCGATGAGAAAGGCGCCGTTGCCTTTGTCAGTTCGGAGACCCATCATCGCCCTGGATCTGCAGCTCCTCCACCGAGCGATCGCCTGCAACCCCAACAAAGAATGCACGCCATTGCCGGACCGAGCAAGGACTAGAAACCAGTCCACGTTAGGGAGACTAATCGTGGAGATCTTTTTCCATGGCAAAAAGATATTATAAAATACTGTAAAAAATAAAATAAAATAAAATTATTGACGCGCATTTTGATAGTCAATTTGACTTAAATTAAAAAGGCATTATTTTTGGGGCATGATTGAGTTATTAAATAGATAAGAATTGAATTTCGACGAAGTTAAGTAATGTGTAATGGTTAATTATAATTTTTTCGATTTATTTTGATTATGAGACTGACTATATAAGACTGTTGGGAGATAAATTTTATCTTTTGCTGAAGTTGAAATAGAAAAGGTGAAATAATGACTTTCGAAAATGTTGAGTTGATTATTATGGCATAAATATTATTATAATAGATAAAAATTAAATTTCGACGAAATTAAGAAAAATATTTTTTTATAATAATCAATTATAATTTTTTTAATTTACATTTTTACAATAATTGAGATAATAAATTTCATCTTTTTTTATTTTTATGAAATATATATATATATATATATATATATATATATAGAGAGTTCTGATATCCCGCGCGACGAAAAAACTCGACACCCATACGCGACCGCCCGACCTCTCGACGTTCATCGCCGCCGTTCTTCGCCGTCCGGTCACCTCCGGCCACCATCCCGGGCTCGTTGGAAGCGCAACTCGACGGCGCACACATCGGCACCGGATTCCGGCCGGATTGGGCCGGAATCCGGCCGGAATTCCGGCCGAAACACAGCAGACGCGCTGGTGGCCGATTTCGCCAGAATCCGGCCGGATTTCGGCCGAATCGGGGCCGGACTCCGGCACCCGCCGGACCGCCGGTGAGTTGCGGTTCCAATGGGTCCGGTCCGGCGGGAATCGGTGGTCGGACGGCGATGAACGGACGCCGGAAAGCGACGAACGTCCGAGGAGAAACACTGTGCAATCGCGAGAAATGGACGGCTGCTATCGGTGCGCGCACGATCGCGCATCGGGCGGTTGCGCAGGATATCAAATTCCTATATATATATATATATATATATATATATATATATATATATATATATATATATATATATATATATATATATATATATCATCAAAGAAAAACTACACAACCATACAAAAGCTCCTATGACATCAATTCATATCATATTTGATGAAATATCAGATTTGAGCAATTGTCAAAGATATACTATACATATGCTCTTATGAATATCATATTCATCCATGTCTCTCTCTACATCATGTATACAAAAAATATATCACCATCTCATCTCATGTCCTCGGTAGATGAGCACACCGACCTGATAAATTTAATCTTTTATTATAATTGAAAAGGAAGAATTATGACAGTGATAGGCCCGCTTGGTTTATGTGCCTCATTTAACCAGTGGGTAAGGAAGTGAGGGGCTAGTGGAATGAATAAGAACTGCAATTGATTGGAGCAAGGAATACATAAGAACTTCTGTAATTTTTTGAAGGACATATATAAAATTATGTAATTCTTTGGGGATTCACTATAGTTTTAAAATTTTGAAAAAGCCAATTTGATTCTAATTATATCATTCTTATCAACAACTGGTCTCATTCTTTGAAAGAATCCAAACTACATAATATCCGAGCCATCCAAAAAACATATTGAGCCTCATACTTACCTTATTTCTTTTTATTTTACATGCAACTGTTCTCTCACAAAATACACATTCCGATAAGATTTCAATAAAGTAAAACTTGAAGAAAAATTTTAAAAATTTATTGTTCTACAAAGAAGATTAATCAAGCATTTAACATAGCAACTCATTCAATATTTTTTCCTTTCGATATTTTCTCCTCAATTCTCTTTAAGATTTTTTCATATATATATCATACCGGATATAATTTTTATTTATTTGTAGTATCAATTTATACTATGTAAAGATGAATTATTTATATCGAGTATAATTTAAAAAATATTTGATCTGGCGAAGATAATTCTTGGGGACGTGGAAACACGTGGCATGACGACGTGGAGAAGGAAAATTTATTGTTCTCCAAAGAAGATTAATCAAGCATTTAGCATAGCAACTCATTCAATATTTTTTCCTTTCGGTATTTTCTCCTCGATTCTCTTTAAGATTTTTTCATATATATATCGTACCGGATATAATTTTTATTTATTTGTAGTATCAATTTATACTATGTAAAGATGAATTATTTATATCGAGTATAATTTAAAAAATATTTGATCCGGCGAAGATAATTCCTGGGGACGTGGAAACACGTGGCATGATGACGTGGAGAAGGAATAAAATCTGGAGTAGACACGGGACAAGATTCCCTCGAAATCGTGAGAAAGGTAAGAAAAAACCGACCTCCCTAAGAGACGAGCTCATCCTTTAGTACAGTAGGTACAGACCTCTTACAAAACGCCTAGGCCCCCTCTCTACCGATGTCAGCACTTAATAATCTAGCGAAACGCCGACCTCAGCCAGAGGACGACGCATACCTCGGTATCCAAGGAGAACTCTTGACTCACACTTATAGATTACAACCTCTCAATAATGATACGCCCTTTAGAATCCGACCTCATTACCAGGTTGGATTTCCTCCTCAAACCCCCACACTAAGTTCGAGCCCTTACAAAACCCCATGACAGACCTCACTAAGAGGTCGGCCTAAAAAAAATAAAGCTTGAGGAAGACTAAAAAAAAGGTGGTTTACGTGATGCTGCAATAAAAAAAGCTTGAAGAAGATAAAAAAAATAAAGGCTTGAGGAAGATAAAAAAATGACAACTCCTACGTAGGATGCTCCTATAGTGGTCATGTATGCTTATCTCTATCTCAGTAATTCAAGCATACTGCAATAATCAGTAATCAGGGTGGAAAGGAGCTTTTTTTTCCGAGCAAACTGTTCGTGAGGAAGAAAAAGGTGGTTCACACATACTGCAATAATCAGTAATCAGTATGCGTGATTATCTTAGTAATTCACGAACACTGATTACTGCAAAAAGAAAACAAAAATTACAGATGACGACTTAGGAAGAAAAAGACCTGAAGTGATGAGGGTTGCGTTGGGACGGCGATGAGACGGAGCTTCTGTGTGACGGCTGCGTTGGGACGGCGATGAGACGAGAGCTGCTGCGTTGGGACGGAAAGGAGCGATAATGCAAATTAACCTAATGGATGAATTGTTTTAATAAATAATATTTTAATAGGGTAAAATTGGAATAAATGATTTTTATATTTTTCTTCCCCTTCCTTACACTCCGATTCGGGGTGTAAGGAATTGTGTCGATTCATAGGCATACAAGGGGAAAGCTTACCCTTCTTTCTCCTTCCCCTCCTTAACTCACCCCATCCCAAACAAGGGCTAATATTCTTTTTCCCCTTCCTTACCCTTCTTTCCCTTTCCCTCACCTCCTCCCAAACAGAGCGTTAAGGGAGGAGTTGCTTCGTGAAATCAAGAACAAGGTTGATTGCAACCACATTTACAAGATTTTATGTTTATTTCCAAGATATTTATTTGCACATACATCCTATAAAATCTTAAATTTGTCGATACCTTCTTTACTAGTCAAGGATTGTGTGATACTGAGCTTGTAAATTATGTCATTTCAAATTATGTCATTGAACGAATAGTTATCAAGGCATTAGACAAAATAAAATGTCTAACGAATATTTATTGCCAAATTATTATAGATTTATTTTAACAAGTAAGGATATTTTTGTAATTTTATATATTTAACCTTCATTTCCTTCCCCTTCCTCCCAAACAAGGTAGCACATGTTACGTTAATGAATCTTCCCTTCCTCCCAAACAAGAAAAATATAAATACTTCTCTTCCCTTTCCTTTCCCTCCCTTCCCCTTCCTTCCCCTTCCGTTAATGAACCTTCCCTCACCCCATCCAAACAGAGTGTAAAAGGGCGTATGAGGAGGGGAGCCGAGGAAGCAGTCCTTTTCCTCTCCTTTTCGTCTCACCGCCCCCTCCCGATCGCTCCGCTGCCACCGCGTGAAGACCAGCAGCCTTTCTGCCCAACATCACCGCCCCTCGTCGCCTAGTGCCCTTCCTGTTCAGCCAACCCGTGGCCGTTTCCACAGCCTGCGAGGCGAAGGAGCTGAGGGTTTGGTCGAGTGTTCACGCCGCAGGACCACTCCTCGATCTTTGTCGTTCGCCATGGCTTCCCGAAATCAAGGTTCTCTCTTTCTCGCTATTCGTCTCCTTGATTTTCTCCTTTACATGTTGAGTACCTCGACCAATTTCTCTGAGGAAGAATGGACTTGATAGGGGGGCTTGTTATTTCTGATACAAGATAACATATTTTCATTAAATTTGGTTATTCCTTGGGCTGTCCCTGATGCATTTGAAATTGAAGTAGACATAGAGAAGTGACGTTGGATTTTTGGGGGAGAACTCTATGCTCTAGTCTGACATTGAATCAGTTATGGAGTGGATGCAATTGAAACTGGAATTGATTAGGATAGTTTAGATACGGTTAAAAATTAATAAAATTAATTAGTGTTAGCAGGAGTTTAATTGAATTATGGATCTAAGTGGAATTATGGTTCCATAAGTTTATGAATTGGTTAGGTTATGGTTATGGTTTAATTAATTGACATAAGATTACGCCTAATTAATAAAGAAATTAATGTGGATCCTGTTATACGGAGAAGTTCTGATTTTGACGTGCGTCACATCAAGTGGATACTTTCTATCCTTAGACTCTTAATCTTCCCTGTGCATGAATAAATAAATATTAAATTGATATATATTTATAGGTGTAAAATTGTTTTAAAAGGGGATGAGCTTTAAAAATATTGAAACAGGATTAAATTAATTAAATCATTAAAGGGTAATCAATTGATTTAATTTTCCTGTTCAAACATGGGTTCGTCTGGAGAATTAAAATGGGAAAGAGTGTTTTTCAAAATTTAAATTGATACTCTGACTTACTCTGCCTGTTGATACCTGTCATTATATTGCTTGATCTGTTATATTTCTTGCTGTTAATATTTCATCCTGTTGATACTTAACCTTTAACTGTTGATACTTATCCTTTACATATAAACCTTATGATAATACCTGAATAAATGGATAAGCTTTAATTGATTTGAGTCGGTCGTTTAGACCAATCGAGAAAATACATACTGAGAATGTAACAATTGATGAAAAAGATATAACGTGAAATGAGATAAAAGAAAATGATAAACATTAAAAAGATATTAACTATGATCCTAGTTTTATACCAGAGTTTTATCAGAGTACTGGACCGTACACTTGGGTAGTGGTGGCGTGATATAGCCCTTGGTCCAAGGACCGTACACTTAGATAGTGGTGGCGTGATGTAGCCTTCGGTCCCGAGCACTTGACCGCCCACATATTATTGTGGTAGAGCAGAGGCCGCGGTCAGTGTTTACCTTGTTTTCTACCGGTGAGGGTTGTTAGCCCATACGTTAGATAACGTATGTGACAATAAAGTATGAGGAAGCTATAGGCTGTTAGCCTATATATATGAGTTATTATGATTCTCTACTGATATTGGCTTCTGATGTTCACTTTGATTATATAAATGTTGAGATTGATATTAATCCTGTTGAGATTAGACTGATGATGATTTATATACATAACTTGATTAAATTGATTATAATTGAGTTGAGATAATCTATAATTTGATTAAACAATAAAGATTGAGATGATTTATCACAATAAATGATAATCAAGTTGAGAAACGAAAGTTATACATAAAAATGTGATCTGATTCCAGACAATGATAACAAAAGATAACGGTACGTACATATTGAAGAACTTACGATTGAGATAATAAATTGTGATCTGTTCTGTTTCTTTGGCTTCTTAAATAATATTAAAGTTCATGCACATCTTTTCTGAGTACCCACTTAGCCTTTGGCTAACTATCTACATTCTTTGACCTCTAGTTTTGCAGGCATAGATTTGTGCATCTTGTTTATATTGAGACGATAACGAAGCTTGGAGTTTTGCCGGACTGCCCCATCTCACAGCAAGGCGAAGTTGGTCCTCCTTCGCGTGTTTTGGATTATTGGTTTTCGGATTGTATATGGTTGAGTTTGTGGTTTGATGTTTCGTTGTGTGCACCATCGAGGTGCTTTGGCATTTTCGTTATCGTATATGGATTTAAGGTATGTTTGGTCGTGTAGGCTCTTGTATATGTGTGTTGGATTGTAGATAACCGTGTGGGTCTCTGTATTATTATGTATTCAGGCAAAGTTGAATTGTTATAGGGGAGATGCTATCGAAATTTTTTGACGGCCGTCTCTCAAGGCGTAACAAAAAGAGAATGTCTAACATCAACTTAAACAAGTGTTTAAATAGTCTAAAAACTCTTCAAAAATGAAACTAACAAAACAAACCTTAAATGACCAAAGTTAAGTCGTTTGGTGACCTGGCCCGCATGAGACGGGGTGGCACCACATGGCTATACCATGGAACACGATCAAGCCGTGTTCTTTGCTAGAACATTTTCACTTCTCCAAGAAGCAGAATACAACATGGTCGTGTCAGGGGACACAGTCTCACTGTGTTGGCTACTGAAAAACTTGATCTCACCTCGCTATGGCACAAAATGAAGCACACCCATACCAAAGGACACAGGTTGACCGTGTTGGTTGCTAGAAACCTCGTTTACACCTCACCAGGGTACAAAATAAAGCATGCCCGTGTCAAGGGACACAGGCTGGCCATGTTTGCTGTTGGAAATCTCAATTGCACCTTTCTACAACACAGAATGAAGCATACCCGTGTGAAGGGAACATAGATTGATCGTGTTCTTTGTTGCCAGTCCTGGTGGCTCCTCGTCAAGGTATAGAATGGAACATGACCGTGCCAGATGGCAGCCTCGGTTGCTCCTTTTTAAGGCTTAGGAGGGAGCATGGACGCATTAAATAATACGAATTGGTCCTGCATCAAACGTGCATGAAAATATAATCAAAGAAGGCAACAACATAGTTAACAATTTATGTTTCCATATTCTTAAGCACTATTTGATTATTACTCCTTTCTCGTCATTTATCTTTTATTCTCTTCTCAATTAATTTCATCAGTTGCCCTTAATTTTTGATTTTTAATATTACACACATTATAGTCTTAAAAAAAAGGGCAGCCCGGTGCACGAAGCTCCCGCCATGCGGGGTCCGGGGAAAGGATCCATTGTACGACATGCAATATATGCAGAAAGGATCCACATTATAGTCTTACTTTATCCAAAAATTCAACATAATTTATTGAGTGAACGACATGCAATATATGCATAAAGGAGGTGCTGCATAAGTAAAAATGAACAACCTACAATCCACCTAATATGAAAACATCATGTATAAATATAAAAATAAAGGTGAGCGACCCTCAATCCACCCAAGAGGGATGCATCGTATATGAGAGTGAATGATCTGCAATCCATCCAATATGAAATATATCATGTATGCACAGGGACGGATCTAGGAATTATATGTGGATTGGGTTGATCTCAAATTGGCCGAGTTCGCCACAAAAGAGGTCTGAGTTCACTTCATGCGATCACGTTACCATCTCGCCTTTTCCTATATTTCATGAATTTTAAAATTTTATTGAATGGATTTTTTTTATTTTTTATGAAATTGTTAAATTAATTTATCCATAATGATATCTAATTTGTAGACATTGGAAATTTAGGGGCCATGGCGGAAGGCCTGGCTGCTGACGTGGTGTTAGAGAGCGTACCATCGACGGTGAGATAAAGGCAGAGGTGGTCGATCCACGAGCACAACATGAGATCATGCTCGAGCGTCTCGTGCAGAACCTCAATCCACAACTGCTCGCCTTCGGCGTCGATGTAAGTTGTAAGGGTACATCAGCGTGGAGGACACATCCGGTTGTGGCAGTCACGACCGAGGACGACCATGTCGATGACTACACCTCTGGGGGTGAGGGTCTGGCCATAGAGGGAGTGGTCATGGCCGCGAGTGGAGGCTTGCACGTGAGACATTAGGAGCGAGACTGCATTCGTGGAAGAAAATAAAAAAAAGAATAGGTTTTCTAAAAAATTCTCTAACTCATTATCGATTAAATCAACGTAACACAATTAAATTTGGTTCAATCATAACTTGATCAAATCAAGCCCAAATTAATCTCAATTTGGACCAACATGCTCCTTATCCCTGCGCCTACTTGATGAATTTTATTCGACCCTAATCCGATTTTAATTCAGCATTTTCACTTTGTGTCCAATTTGTACTTAATAAAATTTATAATTGTACAAAATTTAGCCTCCTCAACTTTCATTTATAAAGTTGCACGTATGGGCTGGGCAATAACCTAGGATAACCCATACATGCATCTGTCCCTGTGTATGCATATATACATACATATATAGGGTGAACAAACCGCAATCTACTCGAAAAGTACTTAACATAAAAATATGATGAATGACCCATAATTCATCCAGTGAGGTGACTCACATAAGAATAGGGTGAACGACCTATAATCCACCCAATGAGAAAAATCATTTCAATTTAGCCGAAGCAACACACAGAAAGACTCGAAAGTCCTTTTTAAACCGCAGAGCAAATGCTCTATATTTATAAAAAATATTTTATTATAACTTGGTATAAATAACATCATAACTTTTATAAAGTATAGAACTGAAGTTCTATGGCACAAGGGTTACACTTGTTTCTCCATTTATTTAGTTGAGAAGCTACTTAATTTCTTACAAGTGTTGAACTGAAGTTCTCTCATATTTTTGAGTTATAGGAACTATTTTAATGTAATTATCTATGATATTAGTCCACTCTTTATTTCTTATAATAAATCAAGTTGTCCCCTGTAAGTTTCATTAATAAATTTTGATAGGGTATAACAATTTGATAAACAAGAGTATAAAAGGACAAGCACACATAAAGTATACGATCAAGTAATAAAAATATATAGGAGTATGTAATTAATTTTCTTCTGTAAGACAGAATATACACCTTAAATAATTTATCACTAATATTTCCCTAATCAAGGCCTAATTTAAATTTTCAATACAAATATTAATTATTTTTCTATCATCATGCACCAATTTAATCAATAGGAATATTTAAATCATAAAGTATAAAGCTTAATCTATTTCCTATCTCAATAGTATGCAAATGGTAAATCATTTTTTTTCTTTATTTTTGTGGTGGTATATCTAATCATGCACAATTATTATTATAGGTAAACAAGCAAACAATCTCCACCTAAATCGAAGAGTCTAAGCGCGCAGGCTACTATGTAGCGTCGGTGGCATGATGACTGCGGTGCTGGCAATCATAGCATAAGATAATGGCGGTAGTGGCTATCAACGACGGAGGCAGTGGCAACGATGGCAGTGGCACTGGCGGTGACGACGACAAAAGGATTCGTGAGTAAGAAAAGAGGTGGGTTGCAGTTTAGGGTTAAGGAGAGAATAAAAAGAGAAGGAAGAAGAAATCATGGGAAAGAGAAAAGTTCGAGTGATTAGATTTTAATCACCCTTTTGTAAAAAGGTTCAAGAAGTTTTAAAAATTACAACTGCATCCCTTTCTTTTATAATTAAAATTTTTTTTATAGATATAACAGTAAGACTATATTAGAATTGTCAATTGCAAGTATAATTGCTATCCCCCCATGGCAATTATCTGAAACAATATTTTCAACAAACTGAGCCCAAATGTTTTATCTAAGTAACAATATTTTCAACAAACTGGAGGCTTGAGTAGTTAAATGGAAGCATTTCCAATTGACTAGGAATATATTTTGTTGTCATCCAATTCACTTATGTGCATCTAGTTGAATGGAGTCCTTTGCCAAGTCACTAGAAGGCAACCTAAAGTGATTTGTCCAAGAATTTTTATATAAGCTCTTAAAGAGATTTTGGATGTTTTAAACTTATTATAAACATCCAAAATCTCTTGTTCTCATACTAATAAAATGACCAAAAGCATCCAAAAGTTTGAAGAAAGATTAGAATGTTTCAATTATCAAACTCTTGGTATTTTAGTCTCTCCTTTTGCTTTCATTTTATTAATTAGGGAAGAGGTTCATTTCATTAATTAGGGGAGAGGTGAGGCAAGCTTGTGATAGCTTGTGAAATAATTTTGGTTTGGTCAAGATACATTCTTGCTTGTAGAGGTTTGCCTCACTACCTCTTACGAAGACTTAGTTTATTAGAAAATAATCAAGGGTGGTGCACCAAGTGTGTCATAAGCTAGGGGTGTCAAAAATGAACCCACCAACTCGACCCAAGTCGACATGAAAAATATTGGATTAGGGTTGGAGATTTTCGGGTTCAGGTTGGATTCGATTTGGGTTTGGGTTGACCTAGATTGACCTAAATTTAGAGTTAAGGGTTTTTTTTGGTTAAATCAAATTTTATTTTAAAAATTAAGATACTTTATGTACATCAATATCAAAAGTTAGTATGACAATGATGAAGTATTGAGATAAAAGTGAAGAACTATCAGGGAAAATAGAAAAAAAAAGTCTTTTAATTGGGTCGTCGGGTTATTCGGGTTAGTCGGATTATTCATATTCGGGTTAAGGTTTTCAAATTGAGTTCAAGTTCGGGTCGAGTTTGGGTTGAGATTTTTTTGTAATATCCTTTCTTCGACCTGACCCAAACCCACCCAATCCACTCAAATTGACACCCCTATGATAAGCCATGAAATATGGGTGGAATCTCTAAAGCACAAAAATCTTTATTGTTAGCATTGTGTTTTACCTTATTACTTATATTTCTATTTGATATATATACTTGATACAACCATTGCATATGAACACAATTGTACTATTAATTATTGTGTGAGAAATTGACAAATTAAGTGTTTTATCTATTCACCCCTTCTAGTCTAAATTCTACATAAAGTTCGCATAGCCTTTCAAAATAGCATTCAAGCTTGACAACTTCACAAGATGAAATTTTCACTTGCTTTATGCTTGTCTTCAATACATTTCTTCAAGCTTTGTATCATCCGATATTAAAATTGCAATCAATTGGCTTAAAACATAAATCGATCTATAATTATGGTTAATTATGGAAGATCAACATAAATCGGGAACCTATAAGGTAACATGCACTATGAGTTTATCCAAAAGACATAAAACGAGTTTGAGAACTATATTCTCAGATCGAGAGAGATTGAGTCTAGTTGGACTAGACGAAGGGCAAATACAGAAGATATTTTGTTGGAACGGAAGTGCGGATGAGCCTCGTCTTTTGAAGACAAAGTGGACCCTCTTTGGTTTAATTATAAACCAAATTGGTTTGATTTTAATTAAAAGGTGGTTTTATTTTGAACTAATATGGTTTGGTCTTAAATCAAACTTAAGGCTAGTGGTTTGGGTTTTAGGCTAATGGATACAGGTTTTAGATTCGCGAATCAAACTCGTTAGAGATCTATAAATAAATCTAGATGGAAGAGAGAATTAATGAATTGGAAAACCAAAGGGTTAGGTTTTTCCTCTTCTCCTCTTTCCCCTCCTTGCCGCTGCCTCTCTTCCTCTTGCTGCCGCCCCTCTTCCTCTTGCCGTCGCCGACCACCTTTGGTGGTGTCACTGTCGGCCAACCACCGGCCTCCCTCCACTGGCCATCCATCGCCCGAAGTGGAGTGGTTGTCGGTCATAGCTGGCAGCACACCAAGGAGTGCTGAACAGCAAGGTGTTGTTCCAACTGAGGGATTTTCTTTCGATGCTTTGGCTGTTGTTTCGATGAGCAATTGTTGTTGTCAGATTTCTGATGCCATTAGGTCTACTGTTTCTTGTCGGCAGCGAGCCTTCCTGTTGGTGCAATTTTGCCTCAAGTATCAGTTGGTTTTAATCTTTGGCTAAATAAGTTTAAGTTAGGCAATGTTGGTGATCTAACATGTGTGATTTGAGTAAACAGGAAAGTCCAAGTTTGAAGTCTTGGCAATTGGTGAAGTCCTGGAGGTGCGACCTCTTGGCAAATGGTGAAGTCCCGAAGGTGCGGCCTCTTGGCAAACGGTGAAGTCCCGGAGGAGTGACCTCTTAGCAAAAGGAAGACTTAGCATGACAAAGCTAAGGGAAACATCTCAAGCAAGTGCAAGGATGAGGAGTCGTGGGCTCGAAAGCATCCAAGGAGGGCACGAGACTTGTGGAAGATGTTTGAAGACGTGAGTCAAGGCTAAAGATGAAGAAGGAAGCTGAAAGGTGAGTTTTCAGCTTCATCAGTCGACTGGTGATGACATCAGTCGACTGGTATCTTGATCCAAAACACACAGAAAGATCAGTTGAATGAAAAAGCAGAGACCAGTCGCCTGTTCAGTCGACTGGATGAGTGATCAGTTGACTGGTTGAGTCATCAGTCGATTGGTATTCGAACGTTAGGGCTGACAACTGGAGAATTAATGCAATATATAATAGCCATTGGAGCACACCAGTCGACTGGTCATGAGACAGTCGACTGGTGTCGAGAATATAAAAAAGACAGATTTGAGACAGAAAAGCAGGGTTCACTTTCTCATTGTTGTAAGCTCTGTAAATCTCTCATACTCTTCCTCCAATCTTCTCTATACATCTGTAAGAGGAAGAGATCTAGGGAAAAGGTTTTCTCCACCTTCAAAGTTGCTTTGAGAAGGAGAAAGTTCATAGTGAAAAGTACTGGTGGTGTGTGTGGATCCTTGGATTAGTCACATCGAGGAGGTGGATATCAAGTAAATCGAAGGGGTTAGCATTATTCTTGTATTGTGCTTTTGCTAACATATTGTAGGCAAGATTGAAAGTTGCTATTCACCCCCCTCTAGCAAACGCAACGGTCCCAACACTTTTGACCTCTGAACAACGGCTTTATCGTTTCCATTCAGTTTGTTTCGTATCGTCGGATTGCTTTGAGCCGCTAGATACCGAATCGAACCATGAGTTCTCTCTCGAATTGCTTTGTCTTCTTCTTTCGACTAGTATCGAACCGGAGATACGACATGTGATTTAGTGAAGTCTTCTCGCGGAGATCTCAACGTGGATACGAGTAGAGATAACTTTTCTAAAGGTTGCTAATTGATGCCGTTTTCGCTTCACGTCATCCAATAGGTATAATTTATTTATGTTGTCTATTTCTATGATTATGCTTGCACGTGTGTGTATCCTTGTGTGTATTTGATGCACGTGCTATAATAATTTAGATTATTATGCTTCCGTTGCTTGTTTATCAAAATAAAAATTTTAAACGCATATAGAGAAACTCAGCACTCGACTGGTCGACAATTGAAGAATATATATCTGGCTGGCCTAGGAACCTAGGGGCTTGATTGGTAGAAGACCAGGAGACTATGTATCTAGCCGAATCAAGGACTCGGGGGCTTGATTGGCCAACGACCGGGAAACTAAGTATCTTGCTGTGTTAGGGATTGAGGACTCGATTGGACGAGAACCAGGAGAATATATATTCGACCGGGCTAGAGACTTAGGGGCTCTACTAGCTAAGGACTAGAATTCCAGGATTACTGGGTCAGGGACTCGGGGACTCAACTGGCCAAGGACCAAGAGACAAAGTATCCCGTTAGGCTAGGGACCCTGGGGCTCGACTAACTGAGGATCAGGAGAATATATCCTAGGCTAGGAACTTGGGGGCTTGACTAGGGAGGGCCAAGAGACTATGCATCTGGCCGAGCCAGGGACCTAGGGGCTCAACTAGCCAAGGCCCAGGAGACTATGTATTCAACCTGGCCAGGGACTCGGGAGCTCGACTAACCAAGGACCAAGAGACTATGTATTCCGTTGTGCTAGGAAACTGGGAACTTCAAGTGTAGGGACCCCAAATGATGATTTTGTCAGGCGCATGAACCCTGATGATGATTTCGCTGGGCGTAAGGACTCAGATGATGATTCTATCTAGCATAGGGACTCGGAGACTTCTCATAGGGATCTGGGGGTTCGACCAGCTAGGGACTGGGAGAATAACTCGATTTCTCGACTTCTAAATGCCTGTGAAGTCATGAAGAAAATAGCTTAATCCCTCGACTCCCGAATGCTTGTGGAGTCGGAGAGAGAATAATAAATGGTCAGATTTGATAAAAACGGTGAACAATGAGTCGATCCCATGAGGAGAACAAATATCGCACCGATCTGAAGACTCGAAGGTCTAGAGGAGATATAAAAATCCAAAAATTTTAAGAAGTGATTAAAGAAAATGATCAACTAAGTTTATAATTAGTAAATCAATAAAGGACAACCTGATGTATGAAACTCCTGCCAATACAGGATCCTGGGGAATGGTTGAACTACATTGGATCTATTGTATGCATCCTTACCTTGCATTTTGCCAGAGACTATTTTCGCCACTTGAACTCATGACCTCAAGATCATGGGACAATAACTTTACCATTGTGTCAAAGCTTCCCTTCAAAATTAGTAAATCAATAATATGAACAAAAATTATAAAAGGAGTTAGGAAGAAGTCCCCATTATCTTGGATAGGTTTGAACTCAATGCCAAGACACTGGAATATCCCATCAAACATTTGAAGAGGATATATAAAAGTCGATCCTAAGACCATGAAGAAGTTGATCCCTACTACTTTCTTCTATTAATTTAATCCACCAAGAAGAATGTTGTGCTGAAGTTGATTACTTTATGAGAAAATTTGTTCATTATCTGGTCCAATGACCTTTGTCCAGGCCATGCACTACCCACTGCCGTTTGATTGAGCCTATCCACTTGGCCATCAATGAATTAAGCTAACCAAGTTTTGAGTAAAAAAGAATACAAAAAACCATCACTATTCATTAAGTTCACACATATATTCCCATAATAAATCAAACAAGATGTGTGCTATTTCCCAAATTGAAGCCAACTGTACATCAGCATGACTACTTGCAGAGCCATCTGGAATGAACTCAAAACAATGAGTGCCAAAAGTAAAAGTGGACTTTTAGTATGAGATTGTGTCTGTGCACAAACAACATAAGAAGAAACTGATGGTGGCCCTTTTGCCTTAAAGAATCGATTGTTGGTGTTGATTGTGGGCCTGAATTTCCAACATTGGCAGTGAAATATGTACAGAAGTTTGGCATCACAGAAAACAGTAATTTCTGTAGGGTAGAAAAATGTGAAGTCCAATGGATAGAAGAATAGAATCATATACTTCTTCTCAATAAGAAAACATTAATGAACCCCTGATCAGAAATTGCTTCGGCACCTTCATAGTTCACATTCACCAAGATTTTTGATACAACCTTGAGCCTGATATCTAGATGGTTGGACTTGAGGATCTCTCAAATAGAAGAAAATCATACAAATCCAATAGAGCATGCTGTAGTCACTAATCAAATCCTAATGAATGTAAAGCCAACTTGTATATGTCTAATGTTGAGGGTCAGAGCAATGAGCACCAAACAAAAGCCATGAGCTAACAAGACAAACCCTTGATGTGGAGGATGGATGCCCATGTTTGTCCTGAAATTATAGACCAACATCTATGATTCAAGTAACAAAAAGACCATTCTCAGCAAAGAATTGAACACAATAGAGATTTTTCGTAATAATGAGGGCAAGAAATACAGATAACCAATGACAGACCTGCTACTTAAGTAGTCCTGAAATGAGGGTCCACTGGGAAACTACCTCGATGTCTCCTCTGACAAACTGCATATAAGTCTAGAGAAAAAGATATAGACATCCTTGTGTATCATTTCTTTAGTAAGGTGAAACATACTTAAGTGTCATTATGCTTTTCTATTTATCCGGTTCCTGGACCATTAGGAAGGGTGTGATAACTATTTCGTTGATCAACGTTATTCTTGTTTGATTCAACTAGATGCGCATCAAGATTATTGCAATTATCATGTTGATGGAACCTATCTGAAGACTAAACCACTAAAGTTGCTAACTTAATGGCACTGTGCTTGCATTAGGAAGGGTGTGATAACTATTTCGTTGATCAACATTGTTCTTGTTTGATTCAATTGGGACACACATCAAGATTATTGCAATTATCATGTTGATGGAACCTATCCGAAGACTGAACCACTAAAGTTTCTAACTTAATGGCACTTTGCTTACATAAGTTCCCAGAAATTAGATTATAATTACTTGGAGTATGATGGAGGATGCCATCGTGAAGATGATCCAATTGAATATGCTAAGTAGCACATTGATCCTCTCTATTTCATAGCTATTTATCTTGTTAAATACCTTGGCCTTGTAAAGCACATTAGAAGGGTGATCAACAAGACATTTTGACCATAGCAGCTAAGGCATTTGCCTCAAGGTATTTTCAGATCCTCTACGAATTCGCTCTCTTTGGCGTTGTTATGTTGGAACCTCTTGGAGCATTGCTACTCCCCTTTCTTGACAACGACTGCAAGCGTTGACAACATCTTATACTGGACACTGGTCTCCTGCCATAAGGCGGTTCACTTGTCCGGTTGCTAGGGGTGTGGTCTATAGGTGGACCGTTCCTCCACGTATTATAGGTAGTTATGAGATTAGTAAGTATGAACCCTTCAAGCAAGACATCTTCACCTCTCATTTATCGAGCAAGTCAACATCCTTGGCGAGGAGGTCCCGTAGGACACATCCAAAGATTGCAGTGTTCCAAGAAGGAACATTTCGTTCAGGCAAATAATCGAACAGGTAGATTGTGCTAACCGGGTTGCTGAATTTGAACCACATATGGACATGGGTGTTCCAGTGGAAGAGGTTGAAGTAGAGGAAGCACCGAGGGTAGTAATAGTGAATAGATCATCAGGTGTCAAAGGCGGAGAGAACGAGGGACCCCAACTTAGAGAAGAGGGAGAGATAGGCGTTAGGATGGACGACGAGTGCAGTGATGCCCTGTGATGGGGACTCCTCCTTAGGGATGTCATGCACATAGAGAGTCTTCTTTTGGCAGGGAAGAGGAAGAGGAGACAGAAATGAAAGGCTAAAGTCTCTTAGGAAATTGACGAGTTCAAGCTTCCACATAATGGGTTACGGTAGAGATAAGGGGGTTGCCACAGGTTGCTTACACGCACGACCATCATTTCGGCACATCAACCGAAGTTGACATGGCGCTCCATCTCCCCTTATATCTTTGCTTCTTGTGTTTAGGCAACGAGAGAGGCCACTAGGGATAGTCTGCCTTGACCAACCTGATTGAGGAGGCAGCGTCTCGGTTTGCCCTCGAACAACCACAGAGATGGCGACAGCTACAACAACCCCCCAATCGTCGCAGAGAAGTCGTAGGGAAGGAAGGTTGTCATTGAACAGTCATGGAGGACGCGAAGGTTACGACAACATAGGAATCGTCGTGGAGAAAGATATGAGCGACCTAAGGTAAGATAGAGAAATTGTGTTTCGCTGCTAGGGTCAGGCTTCAATTGTCCTATCTAGTAAAGTGTGAGGTCTTCGCTCTCTTCTTTTCTCCTCTTCCTCAAGGTCTTCCTTTTCAACGTTGATGTCTTTCGCTCATTTGCCTATAGACAACGTCAAAATGATGTGGCAGGAATCTACCACCGCATCATAGAGCGAAGATGAAGCTTTCTTCTTTTGATGTGGGTGACTCTGTGAAGAATAACACACATTAGAGGGCTCGCTGGAAGTTACCTTGGAGAGGTCCCTCTGAAGCATCATGAGATTGAGAAAGAGAAAAAAATATAGAAGATGAAGAGAATTAGAGTTAGGGTTAATGTAAAAATATACCTCCTTTCACCATTACCTATGCTATTCGTGTAGCTTCATGCTCCCAAACCCTAACAGGTTAAAGGTTAACGGATTACGAGTTGCGAGTTGCGGGTGTTGGAGAGGCAATATTGCTAGAGGTAACATATACCATTATCATTCTTATCAACGAAGCATTCCCCAAGTATCAACATTAGTATCGCAAAATGTTGGTTTGGGCCTTTTGGTTTGCAGCATGCTTATATTCTTTTTTCCCTTTTGGAGAAACATACAAACACAATTGGTTTCTTGTTAAATTGTGCAGGTCAAGTTTCCTATATTTAAGGATCTTACACAATTGCCAACTCCTGTTGGAGCACTCTTATATCCGGAAGTATGTCTGAGAGCTCATTCACATTTGTTTCAAAAATTTACATTTTGGTATTATTGATGTTCCATAATTATTGTTCCTCTTTTCCTTAATATTTCCATGCAGTTTGTTAATCTTCCATTGGTAGATCGGCTAGCTTCTGTCCCTCTTATATCAGCAGGTACATTTTGAGCTTTTAGTCTTTGATTAAAGTCTATGTTAGACGATACACTTTGAATTTAATTTGAGAAAGTAATTGCAGACCAACTAATTCTTGGTTTTTCCAGTTATTGATTTTGACAACACTGATACTGCTTGGAGAAAATATGACAAAAGTGAGGGAATTATCTTTATCACATGTGACATAAAGAGGTTTTATTCTTTGATCAGACAATAAAGAGATTGATTGGTCAAGGATTTTTGTAAATTACAGTGACTTCAAGGGAACTCTTTAAACAATATGGGTGTTCAGAAAGGCTTTTTCAAAAGGTCTTTGAACCCATGCTCCATGTGGGTTTGTTTGCACCAGCAGAGCAATGTAGTGCAGCAGCAACCTTAGCGATGCTATATTACTATATTTTTTCTCATCAGGTGAGTTGTTTCTATTTTTCATGGTTTAGGGTTTTCTGTCATGCATTGTGCATGCTGTCTAACTATGAACAAATGTTTTTTTTTCTTTCATTGTGTACATATGCTGTTTTTGTCTTGGGTGATTTTGACACATGTTGCTCTGTACCATTGTATAGAAAAATTTCGATGCAGTATGGTGTCGTGGAACCATTCAAGAAAAGATTTTCTTGCCATGGCTCGAGTCCATGAGATTAGAGGGCTTAAAATTTTGTGAAAACAAAAACATGACAGGGTTTATTGTAGACGAAGATACTGGCTGTGTTTCAGGACTAGTATGTGGAGAAGAAATATATAAAGCCGATGCAGTTATTCTAGCTGTTGGTATCTCCACTCTTCAATCCACTATTCGCAGCAGGTAAGATAAGATATCTCTATTTGTCACAAGGGGAATATAAAACAAGGGATTGCTTCATGTCTTCCTATGCATTGATTGACTGCTCATCTGAAGTTTTGACTATGTCCCTAAATGTGAATCATAATCCAATGCTAGCATGTATCACATTGTTGCCAGCTTGGATGCCCTATTAGATTCTGCCATTAGTTTTACATTACTAAACCCAATCTCATTCTTTTGCCATATGATCACTAAATTTCATCCTGTAGTTCTGTGCTACAATCACGACAGGAATTCCTTGGCGTTCTTAACCTTGCCACTGTGGATGTGGTCTCTGTTAAATTATGGTTTGATAGGAAGGTGAACATCAGAAACTATTTGTTTGTTTGTGTGCAAATATATATGGTGGTTGAACTTGAACTATTTACGCATTTAATAGGTCAAAATTCCAAATGCAGCCAACATTTGCTCTGGCTTTGATGATTTAATTAGCTGGACTTTGTTAGATTTGAATTCAATATATGATGAATATCAAGATGAGCAAGCAACAGTTTTGGAAGTCGAAATTGTAAGTTCCAACCTTACAAGTTTTGATTATTTTTACTTGGTGAAAATATGCATGCTCGGTGACCCTTAAAACTTGTAAGGGGTGGATAGATAGTGCACCTAATTTTTTGTGTTCGTATGTGACCATTGCCAAGCATGCGTATTCTAACAAAATAAACATACTTGGATGAATAGATAGTAACCTTATTGTGAGTTCCAACCTTACAAGTTTTGATTACCTCATACTATGTTTTTAAAATATCCTTATATCCCTTTTCGTTGCAGTATTATGCCACTCAGCTGTTGGCATTAAAAGATGAGCAAATCGTTGCAAAAGTGGTGGCATATCTCTCTAATTGCATCGAAGATTGCAAAGAGGCCATTGTGGTGCAACAAAATGTAGTCAGACATGCCAAATCTGCAACTCACTTCTTTCCAGGTGAGTCTTTGATACTGCATATATTGAAGTTGCAACAAATATTGTCTAAATCCCTTAGTTTGGGAAGATGATGAAATATGGGATAATTTATACCAAGAACCATCCTGCACACACTTCAGAATCAACCTTCTTTTTCTTTAGTAACTATTCAGGTTATTGCAAGTCCCTTCTTGATGTGCTCAACTTTTCGACCTTTGACAAGAACCAACCTAGTCTATTTTGGTGCTAATGGTAAAGTGCATAATCTTGGTTCCAACATCATGGCATGATTGATTACATGATTTTAATGTTTGACAACAATTTTAAGCCAATTGGTTGGATTTGTGTTATTAAATAGTCATCAATCAATTGATGATGATATCAATTGACCCGTGGAGCATTCAATTAGGCAATCAACTCAAGCAAAAATGCAAACTAGCATGATGTTTTTGTTTGATTCTGTTTTGCCAATTGGTGTATCAGTAGTGGACTACGATGGTAATGTAATTGATTGATACCAAACTAGGAATCAAGAAATAACAATTGACTAGATAAAGCTACTAGAAGTGGTCGAATTCAAACATGCTATAGTGGAGTAGCCGATTGAAGGTAACGGAGCAATCGATTGAACAGTGGATTCCAACCTTAAGAAGGAGCCTATCAAAGAGAGTTTCATGGAAGGTTTTGTCTAACGTTCTTGGGTGGTTTTAGGGTGAATTTTGTTGTGTTTCAGACCCAACCTTGAGTAAGAAAAGTGAAAGCAAACAAGCAATAAGCGAATAAAAGAAAAGCCATTCTTGTAATTGTGCTTTGCATTGTATTCATTATATTTCCTTAAATATTGTTGTGTCTGTAACAATAGGTGGTGCAAGATATTTCTCCACATCTGAAAAAGTATCCGAGAAAGAGAAAGAATAGAGGTGATTCGAGGAGTGATCCACCTTACGAATCATAGGTCGTGGATCAGAATTGGGGATTCCAAACTATATAAATCTTCTTTGTTTTTTGGTTGAGTTATTTTTATTTTTTCCGCTGCGTACTAACTCATTGTAGACAAACATGAAAAGAAAATCGACAAATGACTATTTACCCCCCTTTATTGCATCCAACAATCACATAGTGATACTAAATGTAGGATACTTGATAGCATGCTTGACCTTGGCTAGAAGGCGAGTGGATGAACGATTCACCTAAATCAAAATTCTCTCATAAATACAAAGATAAATCAAACGTTAATTGCATGTTTACTCATATATTGTCGTTTGTGTTAAGAGCATACAATGAAAATATAATGAAGAAACAAAAACACAATGCTAAGTAGATTTAACATGGTTTGGATACCTCATAATCAACTACTACAACTACTATGATGCCTCCTCTAGTGCATCACTCCTGTAAAGGTTCAACTATAACCACCACTTAATAAGATGTAATTGGGGTAAACCTCTCACTTGTAATGCTTTACAATGAATTCACTCCTCTCAACAAGAATGAAATGCAAAGCTAAAGTAAAAGAGAATACCAAGGTTCTTGAGTTGAGTCTTCAACCTTATAAAAACCCTTGGAAAGCTTGGAAAGTTTGAGCATGGTTAACACAAGATTAGAGAGAATTTTAGGATGCTTTCTGTGACGAAAATAA
>NC_133880.1:10757054-10811069 GCF_044706935.1 Curcuma longa | reverse complement strand
AACCCGAAATCATAAAATTGTAATTTAGTTCAAGTTTGGGGTTTACCACAGTCGACTGATGGTACAGTCTAGTTGTTTGAAGAATCTGAAACCATAAAGTTATGGTTTGGTCGGATTTGTGATATTAAATAGTCATCAATCAATTGATGATGATATCAATCGACCCATGGAGCATTCAATTAGGCAATCAACTCAAAGCAAAAATGCAAAACATAGCACGATGTTTTTGGTTTCGATTCTGTTTTTCCAATTGGTGTAGCAGCACTGGACTGCGATGGTAATGTAATTGATTGATACCAAACTAGGGAATGAGGAAATAACAATTGACTAGATAAAGCTACTAGAATGGTCGAATTCGTAACACGCTGATAGTGGAGCAGTCGATCGAAGGTAACAAAGCAATCGATTGAACAGCTGGCATTCCAACCTCAAGAAGGAGCCTAATCAAAAGAGAGTTTTCATGGAAGGTTTTTGGCTAATGTTCTTGGGTGGTTTTAGGGTGAATGTTGTTGTGTTTCAGACCCAACCTTGAGTAAGAAAAGTGAAAGCAAACAAGCAATAAGCGAATAAAAGAAAAACTTCATTCTTGTAATTGTGCTTTGCCTTGTTTTCTTTATATTTCCTTATATATTGTTGTGTCTGTAACAATAGGTGATGCAAGATATTTCTCCACATCTGAAAAGGTATTCGAGAAAAAGAAAGAATAGAGGTGATTCAAGGAGTGATCCACCTTACGGATCATAGGTCGTGGATCAAGAATTGGGGATTCCAAACCATATAAATTTTCTTTGTTTTTTGGTTGAGTTATTTTTATTATTTCCGCTGCGTACTAACTCATTATAGACAAACACGAAAAGAAAATCGACAAATCACTATTTACCCCCCTTTATTGCATCCAACAATCACATAGTGATACTAAATGTAGGATACTTGATAGCATGCTTGACCTTGGCTAGAAGGCGAGCGGACGAACGGTCCCCTAAATCAAAATTCTCTCATAAATACAAAGATAAATCAAACGTTAATTGCATGTTTATCTTTGGATTGTCATTTGTGTTAGGAGCATACAATGAAAATATAATGAAGAAACAAAAAACACAATGCTAAGGTAGATTTAAGAATTTTGGTGGATATCTCATAATCAACTACTACAACTACTATGATGCCTCCTCTCGTGTATTACTCCTGTAAGTTTCACCATAACCACCACTTAATAGAGAGGGGTAAACCTCCCACTTGAGAAATGCAAAGCTAAAGTAAAGAGATATGGTTGAGTTGAGCCTTCAACCTTATAAAAACCCTTGGAAAGCTTGGAAAGTTTGAGCATGGTTAACACAAGATTAGAGAGAATTTTAGGATGTTTTCATGTAACCCATATTAGCTTAAAGCCTTCTGAGGCTTATATAAGAAACAACTCTAATGACTGACGTTTGGTTTTTACAATAACAATGTAACCAATCACAAGTTTGTTTCTTATATAAGCCTCAGAAGGCTTTAAGCTAATATGGGTTACATGAAAACATCCTAAAATTCTCTCTAATCTTGTGTTAACCATGCTCAAACTTTCCAAGCTTTCCAAGGGTTTTTATAAGGTTGAAGGCTCAACTCAAGAACCTTGGTATTCTCTTTTACTTTAGCTTTGCATTTCTCAAGTGGGAGGTTTACCCCTATTACATCTTATTAAGTGGTGGTTATAGTGGAACCTTTACAGGAGTGATGCACGAGAGGAGGCATCATAGTAGTTGTAGTAGTTGATTATGAGATATCCAAACCATGTTAAATCTACTTAGCATTGTGTTTTTGTTTCTTCATTATATTTTCATTGTATGCTCCTAACACAAATGACAATATACGAGTAAACATGCAATTAACGTTTGATTTATCTTTGTATTTATGAGAGAATTTTGATTTAGGGGAACCGTTCATCCGCTCGCCTTCTAGCCAAGGTCAAGCATGCTATCAAGTATCCTACATTTAGTATCACTATGTGATTGTTGGATGCAATAAGGGGGGTAAATAGTCATTTGTCGATTTTCTTTTCGTGTTTGTCTATAATGAGTTAGTACGCAGCGGAAATAATAAAAATAACTCAACCAAAAAACAAAGAAAATTTATATGGTTTGGAATCCCCAATTCTTGATCCACGACCTATGATCCGTAAGGTGGATCACTCCTTGAATCACCTCTATTCTTTCTTTTTCTCGAATACCTTTTTCAGATGTGGAGAAATATCTTGCATCACCTATTGTTACAGACACAACAATATATAAGGAAATATAAAGAAAACAAGGCAAAGCACAATTACAAGAATGAAGTTTTTCTTTTATTCGCTTATTGCTTGTTTGCTTTCACTTTTCTTACTCAAGGTTGGGTCTGAAACACAACAACATTCACCCTAAAACCACCCAAGAACATTAGCCAAAAACCTTCCATGAAACTCTCTTTTGATAGGCTCCTTCTTGAGGTTGGAATCCACTGTTCAATCGATTGCTTTGTTACCTTCAATCGACTGCTCCACTATAGCATGTTTGAATTCGACCATTCTAGTAGCTTTATCTAGTCAATTGTTATTTCCTGATTCCCTAGTTTGGTATCAATCAATTACATTACCATCGCAATCCACTACTGATACACCAATTGGAAAAACAGAATCAAACAAAAACATCATGCTAGTTTGCATTTTTGCTTGAGTTGATTGCCTAATTGAATGCTCCATGGGTCGATTGATATCATCATCAATTGATTGATGACTATTTAATATCACAAATCCGACCAAACCATAACTTTATGGTTTCAGATTCTTCAAACAACTAGACTGTACCATCAGTCGACTATGGTAACCCCAAACTCAACTAAATTACAATTTTATGATTTCGGGTTCAGTAGTTGATTACTACTAATTCTTCAATTGACTACTACATTGATTCCATCCACATTAAGGTTGAATTCTTATTGTGCTAAGAGACCCTATGTTTTGGGACTTCTTCATTTACCTAGTTCAAGTTGACCTCGACTTACGAGGACTTCATCCTTACCTAGTAGTCGGTTAAACCTAGAAGACTTCCCATGCTAAAATATTCCTTACAGCTTTAGGACTTCAAGATGCTAAGTAGCCTCAATGCTTTCAAGATTTCAACATGCCAAGAAGCTACCTCGTGCCGCTGGGACTTTTACTATCATCATTTGATGTGGTTAGGACTTCTATTGCTAAGTATTTGGTTTTCATTAACCTATTTGGACTTCCTCCACTTATCAGACATCTAATCCTCCATGAGTTGCCTATCTTCCATCACTTGTCAGATATCTTTTCCTCATTAGCTTACATAGATTTCCTATCAACTACTAGGCATCTAATCTACCTTAACTTGCTTTAATCTGTTCGGACTTTCACTGTTAACATCTATTGGCCTTCTCCACTACCAAATGTCTAATCAACCTCACTTGGTATATTCTCTTTCCAACTCCTTATTGGACTTCCCATACTATTAAATGTCAGTCGACCTTGACCCATTTGAACTTCGTCCACTATCAATTATCTGATCAACTTTGACCTACTTGACTCATTCAAACACATGTTCAAATATCAAATGTATAAAACCCAATCCATACCATGGTTAATCTTAACCGAGATCGATTACACCAACAATCTTCCTCTTTTTGATATTTGACATTATGTTTAAGTTAAGGTCTACCATCACCCCAACTTCATCCTCTATATCAATCCTAAGTGAAGGATTCCTAACTTAAATGCTTCAATTCTCCTTTGGCATATAAAAAGGTGAAGGTTCCCTAACCTTCCATTCTCCTCCTTTGGCAATTAGTTTAAAGCCCAACTTTGAGCTTATCACTTCATCAAAGTGGGTGCCTTCCCCTAATTCCAATCGTCTTCTCGCCTTTCCTTAATCTAGGGAAGTCCCTCTCCCCCTTAAGGAAACATATCCCCCAACCGTGGGTTATTCGTATATCTTTAAGAAGCACCTCTTAGTATGCATTACCTTCTAAACCAAAGATGGCCCACTTAGTTATTATACCAACAATTTCTGAAATTCCTTAACCTTTAAGAAATTCTAACATGGGGCGTCTGAGGTCAAGAGTTCAACCTTAAACTTTAACCTCCCCTTATACTTTGTTCTCCCATCTTTAATTCTTCCCTTAATTTCTACTAACAAACTCTCCTTTTTGAATACTTATCCAAGCATTTCAAAGGATCAAAAATACCTAAATACCAATGGGATGAGGGTGATAACTAAAACAATACAATTTCAATGTTTCTAGCATTGTATCATTAGATTAGATTGACCTTTCTTATTGACTATTGTTACACTACTGTCTAAAATCTTCAACAGTGTAATTTCAAAAATACATAAATAATTTTATAATTTAAAAAAAATCATAAAAATTTCAAACATTATTTATGTCAACTACTATTAGGAAAAAATAATTTTATAAGAGAATACATCTAATTTTCAAGAAATGACAGTTGAAAACCATTAAAATCTTCAAATGTTTTACCCAAACTTTATACCAAAGCTATTAATGATGACTTCTACCACCGGGTAGGCAACATGAAGGTTTTCAAAATCATTTTAAAATTATTTTCAAAATAATTTTCAATTATGATCCTTGGGCTATGTGTACATGACTTGTCCATAAGCTTTGCCCCATACTCCATGTGTATTAATGATACTTAAGTCATCTAGACACTACATCAAGTATCTTGAATTTAATTGATCATCCTATCATCTCACTTATATATAGGTGTCTCAATACACATTATAAGTTAACCCTATGTTTCTTGTGAGATGTAATCAAGGTTCTTCCTAAAACTAGATGATCATGCAATTCTACCTAGACATCCTTGATTGCCCCTCTAACTTTGGATGTTAAATGAAGTCAAACATGGCATAAACTAATAATATACAAGTCATCTAATAAAGACATACATGTGTCAAATATTTCATTATATAAACTAACAACATAATAACCTATCACTTACATGGCAAAGATCAATAACATGCAAGTCATAGTAAGAATGAAATATGTGTAGCATGGTATGGTAAGGTATAGAGACATGTATAACATTGCAAGAATCAAAATACAAAAGTATGTATGCATAATCAATCCTATCTCCGCACTAATTTCTAATAGTGTCAAATACCAAATTTGACACATTGTGTTGATTCCTATGAATGTGCCAAAACGTCAACCTTAGCACATTTTACTCAATTGTAGGTGGTAGAAACGCACCAATAATTTTTTAATTATTGATTTTGTGCATCCTCTAAGTTCCTCAACTTGTTTAAAGTTCTCGAAAAAACTCTCTGACATGAATAACAAGTTTGTCTTAGGTGATTTTCTAATCTTAAAATTCCAATTCAACTTTTCTACTTTGTATCAATCAACTCCTACCATTCCTAGTCGACTGATCCTAGTTTCAATTGAGTGTTCAATCAACTACTCTCTAGAGACAAGTAGCTTTAACTAATCAACATTAGCTTTAACTAATCCATAATTATCAGGCCGACTAGTTATTGAAATAATCAATTGTTTTTTAAAAAATTTCAGTCAGTCTAATTTTAGAAACCAAAAATTTCGTAAACGAGCGAAAACTCCAAAAGATATGTTTAAGATGATACAAATATGTACTTAGACGACGAATAAATGCTCTAGTTAAACAATGTAAAATTATGATAAATACGTACATTAAACGAGATGAGGAAGAATCAACGAAGACTTAGTAACGTTAAAAAAAGATAAAATTTATTTAAATATAGATGATGATATAGTAGAGAATAGTGCTCGTAGAAGGATCTATATAGCTTACTATACTTAATGGGATAAGACTTGGTTGTTTTATTGTTGTATCAAAAATTTTACAAACCTCCAAAAATTCTGTGGAGAGGTTGGTTTAACCCAAATTAATGGATTTTATTCAAAAACCCTTCCACTTCCTAAGCTTGATTATTTTACCAAAACTAGCTAAATAAAATATTGATCCTAAATTCCTAGTTTTGACTTCATTTCATTGTGCCTGCCAAGTCCAAACTGAAATGCATCTATTTCATAAATTTATTTGACACTACAAACAATTTAAGTCCATTTTCATATTTTTTTAACATATCCCAATGTTCATTTGCATGAAACTTATCTTAATTCCTCTGATAAGCTCCCTACTCATCCTCATGTGCTAATTTTCTCAAATTGTGATATCCAAACATATTAGCATACTTTAGATCCTTCTAGATAAAATTATGGAATTCATTTTCGAGCTATCCCAATAACTACAAAAATACCCCAAAGTGTTAACTTTTCATGGTTGAGTTAATTATTCTTCCCATTGATAGTTGGCATATCCTATATCCATTTAGTGTAAAGGAATCACACTCTTAAAAGCTCAATAACTATTGCAGCTCTTTGGAATTTCTAAGTACTCATAAGGGATAACCTCCCTTGGTACTTCCTAATAGCCCTTTTAGGCTTAGAAGCCTCGACCATGTTGGTCTTGTCAAGGTTAACTCTAGAGATGACCTCCCTTATTACCTTGCTAGTGCTCCTAGACCTATAATTGGTTGCATAGTCAAATGGAACTTTATGATAGATTGGTATACTCTCCTTAGACTTATGCTTATATCTCAAACCTTTGTTGTCATTAGATGACTCTTGTCCTCCTAGACCAAATCTTTCTTTCTTAGGCTCATTAGTCATCTTCCAAAGGGCCTTCTCTTAAAAATTTGATTTTCTTTCTCTAATGTCTTAATTCTAGAATGTTAATGTACATCTTGGACATTTCTTTTTTAGGCATTTGCCTTTCCTTCTTGGGTTATTTGCCTAAATCCTTCTCCATCTTCCTATCTCTTAAAAGTTCCCTATTGGATTAAGCTTCCTCCCATGTCCTTGAGTTCTCACCCAATTGGGCATTTGTTATAGTAGTGACCCCTCTCATTGCAAGAGAAACACATAATGTGCTCCTTGCACCTTTGTGCCACTAGTCCAGCCTCCTTTAGCTTCTTCTTCCCCTTAAGTGCCACCTAAACTTTCTCTTTTGCCAAGCTTGGACATTTGTTTTTGTAGTGTCCCTTTCCTTGCACTTAAAGCATATAATAAGATACGTATTTTTTACAAATTAAAAATTATATATCTTCTTGTGTAGAATCCTCAATGCATAAAGAGGTAGAGCTCTCATCCTCATGCCTCAATTAGATTAAAGTCTCATCATTCTTGACTCCAAAATTTGATGCTTTTTGTTGCTCTAGTGACAATGGTCTCACTTCTTCCTCACATTCGGATGAAGACATGGATGACTCCTTGGCCTCCGAGTGTTGAGCATCTCTCAACCTCCGCATTTGCCTTTCTTAGATCAATGAGGCAATGAGCCCTTTTTCTTGAGCTCTTCCTCTTATGCCAATTTTCACAAAGATTTACCATGTTCTCCCATAATTTTTTGGCATCCTTATAGTCACCTATTTTACACAAAATTTTATTAAGTAAACATCAACTCCATCAGAGTTGGGCACCTCTTTCAACACAAACCAATTTAATCTTAACTTGCTTAAAGATCTTCATGCAACTCTTCCACACCAAAAAGTACTAATCATATGGTAGAGTGTAGATGTCTTGTCCCAAAACACATTCGAGCTCTATGGTCACTCCAATTCCTCTAGCCTTGTGTGCTCCTTTAGCGGTTAGTCCTCAAAGAGTGACGAAACTTTGATACCAATTGTGGGATCATTAGATGTAGCTAGAGGGAGTGAATAGTCGTTTAATGATTTTTTTTTATGTTCGTCTACAATGAGTTAGTATGCAGCAAATATAATAAAAAAAACTGAAAACAAACCAAAAAAAGTGATGCAAAGTATACAAAATTTATATGATTCAAAAGTTCCGATTCCTACTCCACAATTAATGATTTATAAGGTGGATCATTCCTCAAAGCATCTTTAATATTTCTCCTTTGAAGATATCATCTGGAGGTGGAGAAACCTCTTACAACACTTATTATAGCAATAACAATATCCAAGGAAATATAATAAATACTATAAAATAATATAGAATCTTACTTTATTACAAGAGATAGACCCCTATTTATACACGAATATAGGGACTTATTCTAGGAGAATTATTCTATAAAAAAAATAGAATATTTATCCCTAACAGAATATTTATCCCTAAATATTCTAACACTTCCCCTCAAGATGGAGAATATAAATCATATGTACCCAGCTTGTTACATATGTAGTCAATTCGAAGACCTCTCAGTGACTTAGTGAATATATCTGCTAGTTGATCCTGTGAGTTAATAAAGCTAGTAGATATTTCACCAGATATGACTTTCTCTCTGACAAAGTGACAATCGACTTTAATATGCTTTGTCCTCTTATGAAAAACTGGATTCGAGGCGATATACATAGTGGCTTGGTTGTCACATATAAGTGACATTTGTGTAACCTCTCCAAATATTAGCTCTTGAAGCAACTATTAAGTGGAAGCTAAAGGAGCAACAGAACTTTGGACGATTTGTGCAGCACAAGGAGGTAGGACGAGGAAGACGTGTTGCTCGTCGCGTCGAGGAAGACGCGCTACGAGGAAGCCGCTACGATGGCTACGTCGCGACGAGGAAAACGTGCGATGAGGAAGGCGTGTTGCTTGTCGCGTCGAGGAAGACGTGCAGGAGGAAGCCGCTGCGATTGTTGCATCGCGACGAGGAAAACATGCGACGAGGAAGCTATTGCGATTGCTGCGTCGCGACGAGAAAACGCGCTACGAGGAAGGCGTGTTGCTCATCGCGTCGAGAAAGATGCGCGACGAGGAAGCCATTGCGATTGTTGCGTCGCGACAAGGAAAACGCCCAACGAGGAAGGCGTGTTGCTTGTCGCGTCGAGGAAGACGCACGACAAAGAAGCAGCTGCGATTGCTGCATCGTGACGAGGAAAATATGCGACGAGGAAGCTGTTGCGATTGCTGCGTCGTGACGAGGAAAATGCACAACGAGGAAGACACACGACGAGGAAGCCGCTGCGATTGCTGCGTCGCAACGAGGAAAACACGCGATAAGGAAGGCGTGATGCTCGTCGCATTAAGGAAGACGCACGACGAGGAAGCCACTGTGATTGCTGCGTCGCGACGAGGAAAACACGCGACGAGGAAGGCGTGCTGCTCGTCGCATCGAGGAAGACGCGCGACGAGGAAGCCACTGCGATTGCTGCGTCGCGACGAGGAAAACGCACGACGAGGAAGGCGTGCTGCTCGTCGCGTCAAGGAAGACGCACGACGAGGAAGCAGCTGCGATTGCTGCATCGTGACGAGGAAAGTGTGCTGCTCGTCGCATTGAGAAAGACGCGCAACAAGGAAGCCGCTGCGATTGCTACGTCGCGACGAGGAAAACGCGCGATGAGGAAGGCGTGCTACTCGTCGCGTCGAGGAAGTAGCTGTGATTGCCTCGTCACGACGAGGAAAACGTGTGACGAGGAAGGCGTGCTACTAGTTGCGTCAAGGAAGACGTGCGACGAGGAAGCCATTGTGATTGCTGTGCCGCGACGAGGAAAACGCACGACGAGGAAGGCATGCTGCTTGTCGCGTCAAGGAAGACGTGCGACGACTAAGCAGCTGCGATTGCTGCGTCGCGATAAGGAAAACGCGCGACGAGGAAGGCAACGGAGGAGATCGGCACGCAGGAGGCGGTCAAAATCGCACCTTTTGTATTTGCTCCTGGCGGCACTGTGGTTGCTGAGTGTCCTGCGGTCCAATGTCGAAGTGGTGGATAAAGATGCCGCCTGAAGGATCACCTCTGTTGATTCGGAATTGACAGTCGAAAGCAGTGAGCCGAGAGGAGAAGTCGCCGGTGGAAGAGGGATCGCGAGAGAAGAAGTCGCGATCCGGTCGAGAAGAGGAAGAGGGATCGCGAGAGAAGAAGTCGCGATCCGGTCGGTAAAAACGACGAACAGAAACGCACACGAGGAAAATGCGTGGCGAACAAAGAGAGAAGGAAGAGGATTGGTTCAGGCGGATAACCCTAAACCCAACCTCGCTCTGATACCATGTAAAATAATATGGAATCTTACTTTATTACAAGAGATAAACCCCTATTTATATACGAATATAGGGACTTATTCTAGGAGAATGATTCTATAAAAAAAAAATATTTATCCCTAACAGAATATTTATCTTTAACAGAATATTTATCCCTAAATATTCTAACAAATACAATAATAACAACCGAGTCATAGTAGATCTTATCCTATTAGGTGGGGTTGGCTAAATATAATAAATACAATGCTAACTAAAATTACAAGAATGAAGCTTTTCATTTATTCATTTATTATTGCTTGACTTTACTTTTCTTGCTAAGGTTGGCTCTGAAACACAACAACATTCACCTTAGAATTATCCAAGAACATTAACTAAAAATCTTTCATGAAACTCTCTTTTATAAGCTATTTAGGTCTGGCCCTTAAACAAAATCAAAGCCAGGTCATGAAAAACTGGATGGATATTTGTAGGTGGTAGAAACCCAAGTTGGTTGATGAGCACCAAATAGTTGGTAGTGGAAGTGCAGGTAGGTCGATGAAAATCGAATATTTAGTAATGAAAGTCTAGGTATAGCAAGGTTGATTAAGTACTAGACATTTGATAAAGTCCTAGAAGTATGAAGGCTTCTTGATATGATAGGGTTATTGAAGCTTAGAGGCTTCTTGGCCTGATGAAATCCTAGAAGCATGGAGGCTTCTTGGAATGATAAAATCGACTAGTGAAGAGAAGTAGTCAACTAATGACCTTGAAAACATAAAGTTGTGGTTTAGTCAAGTTTAGGGTTACAATAATGGATTTGCAATTGACTGATGGTGTAGTAGACTAATGAAATGATCTAGTCGACTAAGAATCAGAAACTAAGAAATTGTGATTTGATAAGATTTATAGTTTTAAGCAGTCAACTGATGTGAGTAGCAGTCAATTCATGGAGCAATTGACTAGGCATTTAATTTAAGATGAAGTGCCAGCAAACATAATATTTTTGTTCAAGGACTAGTCGACTTATGCATTATTAGTCAACTGATATTGAATAGGAAATCAAGAAAAAGTTGTTGAGTGGATAAAGCTATACCAACGTTCAAATTCTCAGTCTCATGAAGCAATAGACTAGAGCTCATGGAGCAATCGACTGATCCGCTGCTTCAAAGTTTATTAAAGCTAGCTTCTTGGAGGGTTTTTAGCTAATATTCTTAAAACTTCTTTGGGCGAGCATTACTGCATTCTAAATCCTTTAGTGAGCAATCCAAAGCTATCAAAAGACAACGCAACACAAGATTCTATGTTGTAATGTTTATTACTTATATTATTTTATTCTAGCATGTATTTTTGCATCTCTTTGTTTTGTTTTTTTATATAAAGGTAAATTATATTGATCTCTTGCATTCAGACCACTCAGAAATCGGAAAACGTGGGTTTGGACTTTGCTAAACACCCTCTCAAGATTCGACATTCCTCCATCGTACTGGCACCTATGCCGAGTTTGCCAAATCAAGTATAGCATAGATTCCCATATGTCGAGCTTTGTTGAGCCTACTGTCTCAACGGTGTGCTTGTCCAAAGCTGTCCAGTAGTGCTGCCACTGTGCTGTAGGTGCAGTGGATGTTGAGCCAGCTGCGAGCCTTGTTCCATAGAGGTTTAATACTGAACAATTAAAGAAAAGATGATCCTCAATCTCGTCCATCCGTTGGCACAATTAACAGGTCTTGTAGGCTTCATATGGCAACTTGTCTTTGGTCCAAACCTTGTTCGCCAACTACCACATGAAGAATTAGTGTTTGTTTTTTCAACCTAGGGTGTCTAATGCAAAGGCATCTAGGAATGCGACCAACTCTTATTGTCTGACATGTCCCTGCTCCCTCCTGTGCCTTGAAAAGGAGCAACCAAGGTTGCCATATCCCATTCTACACTTTGACGAGGAGCAATCGAGGATGCTAGCAGAATGCCCCCTGACATGGTCATGTTTCATTCTGTACCTTGACGAGGAGCCACCAGAATTGTCAACAAAGAACACGACCAACCCGTGTTCCCTTGTCACAGGCATGCTCTATTCTGTATCGAGGTTTCCAACAGCAAACACGGCTAACTTGTGTCACCCTGACATAAGCATGCTTCATTCTATACCCTGGTGAGGTGTAAATAGATTTCTAGCAATAAACATGGTCAGCTGTGTCCCCGGGCATAGGTGTGCTTTATTCTAAGCCATGGCGATGTGAAATCGAGCTTTCCAGAAGCTAACATGGTCAGGCCATATCCCTTGACACGACCGTATTGCATTCTGCTTCTTGGATAAGTGAAACGGTGCGTTCCAGCAAGGAACACAACTTGGCTGTGTTACTTGGCACGGTCATGCCCTAGGGCATATTTAGGGCGTGCCAGCCAGCACGACCGTGTGACGCCACTAGGTCTTATGGAGGCCGGGTCACCAAACGATCTAATTTTGATATATTAGGGTTTGTTTTGTTAGTTTCATTTTTTAAGGATTTTTAACACTTGTTTAGGTTGATGTTAGACATTCTCTTTTGGTTTAGTAAATAAAACTCTTTTCGTTTAAACTTAGAGACGACTTCTCTTTGTTTATCATATTCTCTATGTTTTTCTTTACAATTCTTCCGAGGAAACGAGCCCGCAGAATAATCGCTTTTCTACCCGGTGTCTTTCTCTACTTTGATACCAATTGCTCCTTGTTGGAACGCGCCATTTCACTTCTGCAAAAAGAAGGATGCAACATGGCCGTGTCAGGGGACACGACTTGACTGTGTTGGCTGATGGAAAACTCGATTTCACCTCGCTATGACTCAGAATGAAGCACGGCCATGCCAGGGGACACAGGATGACCATGCTTGTTATTAGAAACCTCGTTTACACCTTGCTAGGGTACTGAATGAAGCATGCTTGTGTTTGCTATTAAAAACCTTGATTACACCATTCCAGGGCACATAATGGAGCATGCTTGTGACAAGGGAACACGGGCTGGTCATGTTCTTTATTGGCAGTCCTAGTGGCTCCTCGTGAAGATATAGAATGGACCATGACTGTGCCAGGGGACACGGGTTGGCTATGTATTCTGCTGACATCCTCGGTTGCTCCTCGTTAAAACGCAAAATGGGGTATGATAGCCTCGGTTACTCCTTTTCAAGGCACAGGAGGGAGCATGAACACGTCAGATAATACGAGCTGGTCGTGTTCTTGGATGCTCCTGCATCAACGTCTCTTCTATCTCCACTTTGCACATTGTGCTAACTTTCTTTTCCTTTGACCTTCAGATTCGCAGACTTAAGGTGATTTCAAGGTTTGATCAATATTACGGATCGTTGCTCAAAGATGCTTAATGATAATTTTGGAGATAGTTTCTACAGAGTCCATTCAATTCATTTCTTGATTGCATCATTGGTTATTTATGCATTTTGATAGTTTGGTATTTTCTATTTCATTATATCAATGTGGTTAGTTTGTTAGTCATGTCATGGATATAGTAGAGTCATTATTTTGGGACAACTTATAGGGATAGAAACCTCCGGGTCGTGACACTTACTACAATCTTAATAAGGTCATACAAGATTAGTATAGTGGAATAAGACTAAACATAAAAAAGAAAGCATATAACTTGCTAATACGAGGCATTTACATGGTTTGATAACTCTAGGCTCTTACTTCACAATCTATGGCTCTTTAGTGAGTCACTCATGGAAAACCACTCTCCACGATCGACTACCAAAAGTGGAGAAACCTCTTTCAAGATCAAGATTAAAATGAAGATTACAAAAGAAAGGCTAAGAATACACCTCTTGCAAGATAGACTAAAATGACATTATAAGAGGAAGGCTAAAAATATTGAGGTTTCTAATAGGATCTAACTAATCACTATTTGCTAACCTTCAAGCTTCTGCCAAACTTCTATTTTATAGCCTTCAACACCTTCATTCTCCACTTGTTGTTTCATTCTTCACTTGTTGTAAGCTAATCTATTGTCGATAAGTCGACTTGTACCATCATCAGTTGACTACTTCCTCTAATCCCATCATCTTGAGTCTCCTAGCGGCTACTTGATTCAACGTGATTCCACCATTACTTGATTGCTCCATAGTAGATCTTAAGTCATCGATCGTTGCAACGCAACTCTATTAGATTAATACGATTCCTTCCTACTTCCCTCCTGCAACGTTAGTCAACTCGATCTTACCATTAGCTGACTAACTACAAGTCAATTGACTGGTTTATCACCCTGAGTAGACTTAGTATTCTAGTTGACTGGATTTGGTTCTAGTCTATTGGAACCGGATTATGATTATTCTAATGATATGGTCTTCTGTCTAAGTTGAGATTCTACAATCTCCCATGCACACAGGTCTCTTAAATTTTATTGCTCACCATAGCTTATTCGCAGCATGACTTTGTCCGCTAAGCTTTCTCTCGTCAGGCTTCTTGTCTCTTAGATACACTTGGGTTCGCAGGTCACTACATATGTCATTTTTCACGCTTCGGCTATGGATGTTATCTATGCTATCCTGGATGCTCCTAGTCCCATGGTCCCTTGAATGTCTAATTCTATCCTTCTTTAATCTCTGTAAATCTCAAATCATCCAGCTATCAACTTAGTTACACTAAGTCATGCTCTAGAGCTTCTCCAACACCACTTAATGCTTCTCGTATTGTGGTCCCTGGGTCGCCTCATGCGACTTTCTCTAATCTCTACAAACCTCTAAGTTATTGAGCATGTTACCTTGGCTTCATCATCCATATCATCTCGATGTCGTCGAGTCACGAACTCTCCAAGCTCTGTGTGTCCTACAAGTTTCTACATATTTAAACACACATATTAAACACAACATGCAAGGTTCAACTTAAACCTTTTGCACTAATATCAAAACCTAAGGTAGAACCCGATTACTTGGGGAATAATTGTAGTAACAATCTATCCTTTTTGATGTTTAACAATCTGTTTAAAGAATCTATTGAATGCCAATGAAATGCATATTATGCAATTGTTAGGATAATTGAGTGCTTCTATGGGTGAATTGACGTTTGTTAATTTTCCTTTTGTGTGTTTATAAGTTAGTATAAAGGTAGCCCGGTGCACAAAGCTTTAGTCAGTGTAGGGTCCTGGGCAAGGATTGGATCACATTGAGTCAATTGTATACAACCTTACATTTTTACAAGAGGCTGCTTCCGCGATTTGAACTCGTGACCTCATGCTCACATGACAACAATTTTATCATTGCGCCAAGACTCCCCTTCTTGTTCATAAGTTAGTATGCAGTAGAAATATTAAAAACAAACTCAAAACAAACACATAGAAAAGCAATACAAACCACTCAACATTTACATGGTTTGGAACCCTCAGTTCTTATTCCATGACGTATGATTGATTAATATATTGCTCTTGGAATCACCACTATCTTTCCTCTTCAAAAACCATCTATAGGTGGAGAAACCTCGACACTACCTGTTCTTACAAATCAAACTTGTACATGGTAGGGATTAGTGACCGCACAGCAAGCCGACTACTTCAGATCACTGGATTTTAGTATTGCACGTTTTTGTTTCGCTACCTTGGTATTCCTCTTGCAACAGAGAAGCTCTGCACCTGCAACTATGGGCCCTTAACAGAGGCTATCATGCTGAGATTAGCTTCTTGGCCCAAGCAAACACTATCATATGCAAGCAAACTTGAATTGGTGAAGACAGTGCTATAAGGTATTGAGTGCTTTTGACTTTCCATCTTACTAGTTTTGTGTGTAGTGATCGACAAGATTTATGCTATATGCCACTCATTTGTATGGTCCACCAAGCATCCACCTATATCTTGGGTGATAATGTGTCTGGATAAGGAGGAAGGCGAATATGGACTGCAGGATTTACGAACATGGAGCTATCCCTTTTGGCTAAGTCCCTATGGAACATTTAGCGGAAGGACTCCCTTTGGGTCCGATGGATCCACCATCAGTACCTCCAACACACTGACTTATGGGAGTGGTGGGTCAAGAAGGCGAATAACCCACTCGTCAAGAAGTTACAGTAGCTTCGACAGGAAATCCTGCACTCTGCCGATTCTGCTCAAATTCTCGGCACTCAGCTTGCTATCTAGTTCGATCCTCGACAGTGACGAGGAATGAAGGCTACATACGATTTCTTCAAACCATGGAGCACCAAGAAGACATGGGTTGCAGTCGTGTGGAAGCCCTACGTCATGCTGAAACACCAATTCTTCATGTGGTAGTTGGCAAACAACAAGGTTTGGACCAAAGATAAGTTGTCGTATGAAGCCTGCAAGACCTGTTAATTGTGCCAATGGATGGATGAGATTGAGGACCATCTTTTCTTTAATTGTTCAGTATTAAACCTCTATGGGACAAGGCTTGCAGCTGGCTCAACATCAACTGCACCTACAGCACAGTGGCAGCACTACTGGATAGCTTTGGACAAGCACACCGTCGAGACAGTAGGCTCAACAAAGCTCGACATATGGGCATCTATGCTATACTTGATTTGACAAACTCGGAATAGGTGCCAGTACGATGGAGGAATGCCAAATCTTGAGAGGGTGTTTAGCAAAGTCCAAACCCATGTATTCCAATTTTTGAGTGGTCCGAATGTAAGAGATCAATATAATTTACCTTTATATAAAAAAAAACAAAACAAAGAGATGCAAAAATACATGCTAGAATATAATAATATAAGTAAATAAACATTACAACATAGAATCTTGTGTTGCGTTATCTTTTGATAGCTTTGGATTGCTCACTAAAGGATTTAGAATGCAATAATACTCGCCCAAAGAAGCTTTAAGAATATTAGCTAAAAATCCTCCAAGAAGCTAGCTTTAATAAACTTTGAAGCAGCGGATCAGTCGATTGCTCCATGAGCTCTAGTCTATTGCTTCATGAGACTGAGAATTTGAACGTTTGCATAGCTTTATCCACTCAACAACTTTTTCTTGATTTCCTATTCAATATCAGTCGACTAATAATGCATAAGTCAACTAGTCCTTGAACAAAAATATTATGTTTGTTGGCACTTCATCTTAAATTAAATGCCTAGTCAATTGCTCCATGAATTGACTGCTACTCATATGAGTTGGCTGCTTGAAACTATAAATCTTATCAAACCACAATTTCTTAGTTTTGGATTCTTAGTCGACTAGATCATTTCATCAGTCTACTACACCATTAGTCAATTGTAAATCCATTATTGTAACCCTATACTTGACTAAACCACAACTTTGTGGTTTCAAGGTCATTAGTTGACTACGTCTCTTCACTAGTTGATTAACACATTGATTCCAACCACATTAAGGCTAAATCCATGTCGTGCCAAGCGATTCTATGTCTTAGCGATTTTATCATTCCAAGAAGCCTTCATGCTTCTAGGACTTCATCAAGCCAAGAAGCCTCTAAGCTTCAATAACCTATCATATCAAGAAGCCTTCATACTCTAGGACTTTATCAAATGTCTAGTACTTAATCAACCTTGATCTACCTAGACTTTTATTGCTAAATATTCGATTTTCATCGACCTACCTGCACTTCCACTACCAACTATTCGGTGCTCATCAACCAACGTGGGTTTCTGCCACCGACAAATATCCATCTAGTTTTCATGACTTGGCTTTGATTTTGTTTGCGGGTCAGACCTAGATAGCTTATAAAAGAGAGTTTTATGAAAGATTTTTAGTTAATGTTCTTGGATAATTCTAAGGTTGTGTTTCAGAGCCAACCTTAGCAAGAAAAGTAAAGTCAAGCAAATAATAAATGAATAAAAGAAAAGCTTCATTCTTGTAATTTTAGTTTGCATTGTATTTATTATATTTAGCCAACCCCACCTAATAGGATAAGATCTACTAAGACTTGGTTGTTATTATTGTATTTATTATATTTCCTTGGATATTGTTATTGCTATAATAAGTGTTGTAAGAGGTTTCTCTACCTCCAGATGATATCTTCGAAGGAGAAATATTAAAGATGCTTTGAGGAATGATCCACCTTATAAATCATTAATTATGGAGTATGAACTGGAACTTTTGAATCATATAAATTGTGTATACTTTGCATCACTTTTTTTTGGTTTTGTTTTCAGTCGTTTTTATTATATTTGCTGCATACTAACTCATTGTAGACGAACATTAAAAAAATCATTAAACGACTATTCACTCCCTCTAGCTACATCTAATGATCCCACAATTAGTATCAAAGTTTCGTCACTCTTTGAGGACTAACCGGTAAAGGAGCACACAAGGCTAGAGGAATTGGAGTGACCATAGAGCTCGAATGTGTTTTGGGACAAGACATCTACACTCTACCATATGATTAGTACTTTTTGGTGTGGAAGAGTTGCATGAAGATCTTTGAGCAAGTCAAGATTAAAGATTGGTTTGCGTTGAAAGAGGTGCCCAACTCTGATGGAGTTGATGTTTACTTAATACAATTTTGTGTAAAATAGGTGACTATAAGGATGCCAAAAATTATGGGAGAAGATGGTAAATCTTTGTGAAAATTGGCATAAGAGGAAGAGCTCAAGAAAAAGGGCTCATTGATCTAAGAAAGGGAAATGCGGAGGTTGAGAGATACTCAACACTCGGAGGCCAAGGAATCATCCATGTCTTCATCCAAGTGTGAGAAAGAAGTGAGACCATTGTCACTGCAGCAACAAAAAGCATCAAATTTTGGAGTCAAGAATGATGAGACTTTAATCTAATCAAGGCATGAGGATGAGAGCTCTACCTCTCTAAGCATTGATGATTCTACACAAGAAGATATATAATTTTTAATTTGTAAAAAATACGTATCTTATTATATGCTTTAAGCGCAAGGAAAGGGACGCTACAAAAACAAATGTCCAAGCTTGGCAAAAGAGAAAGTTTAGGTGGCACTTAAGGGGAAGAAGAAGCAAAAGGAGGCCGGACTAGTGGCACAAAGATGCAAGGAGCACATTATGTGTTTCTCTTGCAATGAGAGGGGTCACTACTATAACAAATGTCCAATTGGGAGGGAACTCAAGGACATGGGAGGAAGCTTAATCCAATAGGGAACTTTTAAGAGATAGGAAGATGGAGAAGGATTTAGGCAAATAACCCAAGAAGGAAAGGCAAATGCCTAAAAAAGAAATGTCCAAGATGTACATTAACATTCTAGAATTATGACGTTAGAGAAAGAAAATCAAATTTTTAAGAGAAGGCCCTTAGGAAGATGACTAATGAGCCTAAGAAAGAAAGATTTGGTCTAGGAGGACAAGAATCATCTAAGGATAAGAAAGGTTTGAGATATAAGCATAAGTCTAAGGAGAGTATGCCAATCTATCATAAAGTTCCATTTGACTATGCAACCAATTATAGGTCTAGGAGCACTAGCAAGGTAATAAGGGAGGTCATCTCTAGAGTTAACCTTGACGAGACCAACATGGTCGAGGCTTCTAAGCCTAAAAGGGCAGGGAGGTTATCCCTTATGAGTACTTAGAAATTCCAAAGAGCTACAATAGTTATTGAGCTTTTAAGAGTGTGATTCCTTTACACTAAATGGATATAGAATATGTCAACTATCAATGGGAAGAATAATTAACTCAACCATGAAAAGTTAACACTTTGGGGTATTTTTGTAGTTATTGGGATAGCTCGAAAATGAATTCCATAATTTTATCTAGAAGGATCTAGAGTATGCTAATATGTTTGGATATCACAATTTGAGAAAATTAGCACATGAGGATGAGTAGGGAGCTTATCAGAGGAATTGAGATAAGTTTCATGCAAATGAACATTGGGATATGTTAGAAAAATATGAAAATGGACTTAAATTGTTTGTAGTGTCAAATAAATTTATGAAATAGATGCATTTCAGTTTGGACTTGGTAGGCACAATGAAAAGAAGTCAAAACTAGGAATTTAGGATCAATATTTTATTTATCTAGTTTTGGTAAAATAATCAAGCTTAGGAAGTAGAAGGGTTTTTGGATAAAATCCATTTTTCCTAAGTAAATTTGGGTTAAACCAACCTCTCCACAAAGAATTTTTGGAGGTTGGTAAAATTTTTGATACAACAATAAAACAACCTAGTCTTATCCCATTAAGTATGGTAAGCTATATGGATCCTTCTACGAGCTCTATTCTCTACTATATCATCATCTATATTTAAATAAATTTTATCTTCTTTTAATGTTACTAAGTCTTCTTTGATTCTTCCTCATCTCGTTTAATGTACGTATTTATCATACTTTCACATCGTTTAACTAAACCATTTATTGGTTGTCTAAGTACATATTTATATCATCTTAAACACATCTTTTGGAGTTTTCCCTCGTTTATGAAATTTTTAGTTTCTAAAATTAGCATGACTGAAATTTTTAAAAAAACAATTGACTATTTCAATAACTAGTCGGCCTGATAATTATGGATTAGTTAAAGCTAATGTGGATTAGTTAAAGCTACTTGTCTCTAGAGAGTAGGTGCTTGAACACTCAATTGAAACTAGGATCAGTCGACTAGCAACGGTAGGAGTTGATTGATACAAAGTAGAAAAGTTGAATTGGAATTTTAAGATTAGAAAATCACCTAAGACAAACTTGTTATTCATGTCAGAGAGTTTTTTCGAGAACTTTAAACAAGTTGAGGATCTTAGAGGATGCACAAAATCAATAATTAAAAAATTATTGGTGCATTTCTACCACTTACAATTGAGTAAAATGCGCTAAGGTTGACGTTTTGGCACATCATAGGAATCAACACAATGTGTCAAATTTGGTATTTGACACATTATTAGAAATTAGTGTAGAGATAGGATTGATTATGCATACATACTTTTGTATTTTGATTCTTGCTATGTTATACATGTCTCTATACCTTACCATACCATGCTACACATATTTCATTCTATGACTTCCATGTTATTGATCTTTGCCATGTAAGTTATAGGTTATTATGTTAGTTTATATAATGAAATATTTGACACATGTATGTCTTTATTAGATGACTTGTATATTATTAGTTTATGCCATGTTTGACTTCATTTAACATCCAAAGTTAGAGGGGCAATTAAGGATGTCTAGGTAGAATTGCATGTTCATCTAGTTTTAGGAAGAACCTTGATTACATCTCACAAGAAACATAGGGTTAACTTATAATGTGTATTGAGACACCTATATATAAGTGAGATGATAGGATGATCAATTAAATTCAAGATACTTGATGTAGTGTCTCTAGATGACTTAAGCATCATTAATACACATGGAGTATGGGGCAAAGCTTATGGACAAGTCATGTACACATAGCCCAAGGATCATAATTGAAAATTATTTTGAAAATAATTTTAAAATGATTTTGAAAACCTTCATGTTGCCTACCCGATGGTAGAAGTCATCATTAATAGCTTTGGTATAAAGTTTGGGTAAAACATTTGAATATTTTAATGGTTTTCAACTGCCCTTTCTTGAAAATAAGATGTATTCTCTTATAAAATTATTTTTCCCTAATAGTACGTGACATAAATAATGTTTGAAATTTTTATGATTTTTTTTAATTATAGAATTATTTATGTATTTTTGAAATTACACTATTGAAGTTTTCAGATAGTAGTGTAACAATAGTCAATAAGAAAGGTCAATCTAATCTAATGATACAATGGTAGAAACATTGAAATTGTATTGTTTTAGTTATCACCCTCATCCCATTGGTATTTAGGTATTTTTGATCCTTTGAAATGCTTGGATAACTATTCAAAAAGGAGAGTTTGTTAGTAGAAATTAAGGGAAGAATTAAAGATGGGAGAACAAAGTATAAGGAGAGGTTAAAGTTTAAGGCTGAACTCTTGACCTCAGACGCCCCATGTTAGAATTTCTTAAAGGTTAAGGAATTTCAGAAATTGTTGGTATAATAACTAAGTGGGCCATCTTTGGTTTAGAAGGTAATGCATACTAAGAGGTGCTTCTTAAAGATATACGAATAACCCACGGTTGGGGGATATGTTTCCTTAAGGGGGAGAGGGACTTCCCTAGATTAAGGAAAGGCGAGAAGAAGATTGGAATTAGGGGAAGGCACCCACTTTGATGAAGTGATAAGCTCAAAGTTGGGCTTTAAACTAATTGCCAAAGGAGGAGAATGGAAGGTTAGGGAACCTTCACCTTTTTATATGCCAATAAAGGGAGAACCTTTTTATATGCCAAAGAAGGAGCATTTAAGTTAGGAATCCTTCACTTAGGATTGATATAGAGGATGAAGTTGGGGTGATGGCAGACCTTAAACATAATGCCAAATATCAAAAAGAGGAAGATTGTTGGTGTAATCGATCTCGGTTAAGATTAACCATGGTATGGATTGGGTTTTAATGCTTGAATAATACATTTGATATTTTAGCATGTGTTTGAATGAGTCAAGTAGGTCAAAGTTGATCAAATAATTGATAGTGGACGAAGTTCAAATGGGTCAAGGTCGACTGACATTTAATAGTATGGGAAGTCCAATAAGGAGTTGGAAAGAGAATATACCAAGTGAGGTTGATTAGACATTTGGTAGTGGAGAAGGCCAATAGATGCTAACAGTGAAAGTCCGAATAGATTAAAGCAAGTTAAGGTAGATTAGATGCCTAGTAGTTGATAGGAAATCTATGTAAGCTAATGAGGACTAGATATCTGACAAGTGATGGAAGATAGGCAACTCATGGAGGATTAGATGTCTGATAAGTGGAGGAAGTCCGAATAGGTTAATGAAAACCAAATACTTAGCAATAGAAGTCCTAACCACATCAATGATGATAGTAAAAGTCCCAGCGGCATGAGGTAGCTTCTTGGCATGTTAAAATCTTGAAAGCATTAAGGCTACTTAGCATCTTGAAGTCCTAAAGATGTAAGGAATATTTTAGCATGGGAAGTCTTCTAGGTTTAACCGACTACTAGGTAAGGATGAAGTCCTCGTAAGTCGAGGTCGACTTGAACTAGGTAAATGAAGAAGTCCCAAAAACATGGTGTCTCTTGGCACAACAAGAATTCGACCTTAATGTGGATGGAATCAATGTAGTAGTCAATGGAAGATAGGCAACTCATGGAGGATTAGATGTCTGATAAGTGGAGGAAGTCCAGATAGGTTAATGAAAATCAAATACTTAGCAATAGAAGTCCTACCACATCAATGATGATAGTAATAGTCCCAGCGGCACGAGGTAGCTTCTTGGCATGTTGAAATCTTGAAAGCATTGAGGCTACTTAGCATCTTGAAGTCCTAAAGATGTAAGGAATATTTTAGCATGGGGAGTCTTCTAGGTTTAATCGACTACTAGGTAAGGATGAAGTCCTCGTAAGTCGAGGTCGACTTGAACTAGGTAAATGAAGAAGTCCAAAAACATCGGGTCTCTTGGCACAGCAAGAATTCAACCTTAATGTGGATGGAATCAATGTAGTAGTCAATGGAAGATAGGAAACTCATGGAGGATTAGATGTCTGATAAGTGGAGGATGTCCAGATAGGTTAATGAAAACCAAATACTTAGCAATAGAAGTCCTACCGCATCAATGATGATAGTAAAAGTCCCAGCGGCACGAGGTAGCTTCTTGGCATGTTGAAATCTTGAAAGCATTGAGGCTACTTAGCATCTTGAAGTCCTAAAGATGTAAGGAATATTTTAGCATGGGAAGTCTTCTAGGTTTAACCGACTACTAGGTAAGGATGAAGTCCTCGTAAGTCGAGGTCGACTTGAACTAGGTAAATGAAGAAGTCCCAAAACATCGGGTCTCTTGGCACAACAAGAATTCAACTTTAATGTGGATGGAATCAATGTATTAGTCAATTGAAGAATTAGTAGTAATCAACTAATGAACCTGAAATCATAAAATTGTAATTTAGTTGAGTTTGGGGTTACAATAGTCGACTGATGGAACAGTCTAATTGTTTGAAGAATCTGAAACCATAAAGTTATGGTTTGGTTGGATTTGTATTATTAAATAGTCATCAATCAATTGATGATGATATCAATTGACCCATGGAGCATTCAATTAGGCAATCAACTCAAGCAAAAATGCAAACTAGCATGATGTTTTTGTTTGATTCTGTTTTTCCAATTGGTGTATCAGTAGTGGACTACGATGGTAATGTAATTGATTGATACCAAACTAGGGAATCAAGAAATAACAATTGACTAGATAAAGCTACTGGAAATGGTCGAATTCAAACATGCTATAGTGGAGTAGCCGATTGAAGGTAACGGAGCAATCGATTGAACAGTGGATTCCAACCTCAAGAAGGAGCCTATCAAAGAGAGTTTCATGGAAGGTTTTGTCTAACGTTCTTGGGTGGTTTTAGGGTGAATTTTGTTGTGTTTCAGACCCAACCTTGAGTAAGAAAAGTGAAAGCAAATAAGCAATAAGCGAATAAAAGAAAAGCTTCATTCTTGTAATTGTGCTTTGCATTGTATTCATTATATTTCCTTATATATTGTTGTGTCTGTAACAATAGGTGATGCAAGATATTTCTCCACATCTGAAAAGGTATTCGAGAAAAAGAAAGAATAGAGGTGATTCAAGGAGTGATCCACCTTACGGATCATAGGTCGTGGATCAAGAATTGGGGATTCCAAACCATATAAATTTTCTTTGTTTTTTGGTTGAGTTATTTTTATTATTTCCGCTGCGTACTAACTCATTATAGACAAACACGAAAAGAAAATCGACAAATGACTATTTACCCCCCTTTATTGCATCCAACAATCACATAGTGATACTAAATGTAGGATACTTGATAGCATGCTTGACCTTGGCTAGAAGGCGAGTGGATGAACGGTTCCCCTAAATCAAAATTCTCTCATAAATACAAAGATAAATCAAACGTTAATTGCATGTTTACTCGTATATTGTCATTTGTGTTAGGAGCATACAATGAAAATATAATGAAGAAACAAAAACACAATGCTAAGTAGATTTAACATGGTTTGGATATCTCATAATCAACTACTACAACTACTATGATGCCTCCTCTCGTGCATCACTCCTGTAAAGGTTCCACTATAACCACCACTTAATAAGATGTAATAGGGGTAAACCTCCCACTTGAGAAATGCAAAGCTAAAGTAAAAGAGAATACCAAGGTTCTTGAGTTGAGCCTTCAACCTTATAAAAACCCTTGGAAAGCTTGGAAAGTTTGAGCATGGTTAACACAAGATTAGAGAGAATTTTAGGATGTTTTCATGTAACCCATATTAGCTTAAAGCCTTCTGAGGCTTATATAAGAAACAACTCTAATGACTCTAATTTGTCTGTTGAAAACAGTTGACTTAAAGCCCCTAAGGCTTCTAGTCAATTGAAAACACTCTTAATTGATCAGGAAAATATAGTCATTAAACAACTAATGAGTCTTCAAGCAACCAACTATTCAAGTTTCCAATGGACTGACTTTTAACTATTTCTCGAACAACAACATTATATTCTTTGAATTTTTGTGTTATTTGACTCTCGAGTTGACTACATTGTCCAATTGACTCGTAAGTTGATTGAATTGTCTAGTCAACTCTCAAATCACTGAATTTTTTAATCTATTAGATTCAACCCTTCAATTGACTAAATATACTTAGAGTTCCCTCCTTCACTTGGCTTTTAGGACTAGGAGTCCCTGGGTTGAATGCTTCATTCAATTCACTCTATAGTCTACCCTTATCTAAACACATCATCCCAACGATGCTATCCAAAGATTATATTTCACTCATGTAATCTCTCAAGCTATTATATTTCTAGTTCTATCCAAAATTCACCTTAAGCAAGCCTTTGATCCCTTAGTTGCATTAAGCTCTCCATTTGCTCCATGTGATATAAGTTTGCATCACTACATGTGTTAATCTTCAATCTCTTAGATGTACCAAACCCTAAGCTTACTATTCTTCACCTCACCTTCAAGTTCACCTTGTTATGAGCCTCTAAGCTATCAAACTAGTAGTTGCTTCATGCTCCTTGTTGTAGAGTTAAACTCATTAGGTTTTCAGTTGCACCTTGTTCTTCGAGCTCACTCTATATCAACCTTTTCTTGCCTCCTATTTTACCTTGTTGCAAATCTCAGCCATCAAGCCAAACAATCTCATAATCACCTCAAGCTAACTCACTCTATTGTGTCAATATATTCTATAAGCTTCATGCGTACTTTGCCAAGCTCCTATATACTTAATACACCATAAAAAACACATGATAAACTTAACTTGAACCTTTTACCTGAAACATCAAAATCATCTAGTCGTCCCTGACTATTTGGGAGCATCACTACACTGACACTATCTCCTTATCTTCTTGGGCTACAAATGCTACCCCTTTTTAGGTTTCTTTGAAGTTGGGTTTGACCTTTTATGGAGCTCTATTTAATAAAAGAACTCATCTGAAAGAATTGTCTTGAGATCTTTTGACACCTTGTAAGCATCAACCATGCAAGTCTAAAGTGTTATATGGGGGAATGCCCTTTATAATGAATCAAGTAAAATCATGGTTGCTCACTTCCTCTTTAAGTGCAACGAATCCATTATGAATCTCGTTAAACTCTCATGACCATTTCTCCATCTTACATCTTGAATTGTTGAAGTGGAATCATTAGGGGTCCGATCCCTCTTTGTAATCTGAGTCGGAATTGCCTTCATACAATTTAATCAATTTTTTTTCTACAACTATTTTATATTTAGAAGTGTCCCATTTGGTTCACTTTCCTGTTTGCTTTAAACTTTTTCTTTATGTCTACATTCCATCTTTCCATTTGATGGGCATATCATGTTTATCCAATAGGTAAAGTTTATTCTATCAAAGAGTGGAGATCTTGTATCCTTTAATGTTACTTCAACCTCAGAACCTTGCTGTGGTACTAGTTGTAGAATCTATTATGGCCTGCCTAGAGGGGGAGGGGTGAATAGATGACACACCCAATTTGTCAATCCTTACACAATAACACAAAAAAAAAATGCTTGTGTAATAAGTCATGTCAAGTATATATACACAGTGGGAATAAAAGAAATAAACTACAGCATGATGCTAATAAGAAGATCTTATGTAGTTAAGAGACCTTATTTCTTCTCCATGGTCTATGATGCATTCAGTGCTTAACTCCTGAATAGTTTTGACTAAATCATCTCTTCACAAGTGATAATGGGGTAAACCTCTACAAAGTAAAATATACCTTGGCCCAATTAATGGGGGATTTAACAAGATATCATAAGTTTGACCCGTAACAAAGATTTCATTCACAATAAATACCACCTCTTTCCTAAATAATGGAGTGAAATCAAAGGGAACGAGTAAAATAACAAATAGTTGTAAGATTGAATCCTTTTCTTCTTTCTCCAAGTTCTTGGATGCTTTTAGGCACTTGATCAATATGAGCATAAAGATTTTGGACGTTTACAATAACTTCTAAGTGCCCAAAAGGTCTCTAAGAAATTTTGGACGTTTACAATTACTTCTAAGTGCCCAAAAGGTCTCTAAGAACTTGTATACAGAACCTTATAATGGAGTATTTCTAGTTGCCTCGTCAACTAGAAAAAATTGATGCTCACAAGTGGCCTTGGCTGACGAGTAGATCTCTAGTTAGTTGAAAATTTCTTCTAGTCTAGTGCTCAAGCCTCCAAACATACTGTTGCTCGAATAGAAACATTCTATTTGCCTCTATCTAGTCAACATATTAGTCTAATTGACTGAAAATCACCTCTAGTTGATTGAAAACATGAGGAATCCCCCTTTCACTTGGCTAACAATCCATCCCGAGCCTACACAATGGTTGAGATTTGAGTCAATCAACAAAATACAATTTGGGAGACTTATCATATAGTTGAAGGTTTTACAATCATCAAGCTCTATGTAGCTTACCCACTACTTAGCAACCGCAACATTGTTACAATACGTAGCTCAAAGATAAAAAAAATATCAAAGATTACAATTACTCAATATAATCTATCATGATTGTCATAACTTAGAGTCTTCAGTTTCTCGAGTCCACTAAGCTCCAATGTAGCAATCCAATTCAAGCATCACAATGATCTAAGCTTCCAACTCTCATGTCCACGTTAAGCAACCACAACATTGTTACAATATGTAGCTCAAAGATAAAAAAAAAAAATCAAAGATTACAATTACTCAATATAATCTATCATGATTGTCATAACTTAGAGTCTTTAGTTTCTTGAGTCCACTAAGCTCCAATGCTGCAACCCAATTCAAGCATCACGATGATCTAAGCTTCCAACTCTCATGTCCACCGAGCTTTCCCCAAGATTTCGCGCACCAACTCAATCTAAGCCAATCTCTCGAACACATGATCTCCAAGATCATCATGCCTATAACTCGATTCCGTCAAGTTCATCGAGCTCCATTCTCCACTCAATCCGGGCCTCTAGCCTTCAAGCACGTGATCTTCACGACCACCATATCCATTAGCTCCACTCAATCTAGTTCTCCAACCCTCGAGCCTACAACCTCTATTATAACCATATGCATTATCCAAGTACTTGAACACACAATACACATATCAAAACACAAAAAGACATCTAACTTAAACCATATCACCAATATATCTAACCCAACCATAAGGCAGGAGTCATTTCTCCAACAATTTTTTTTAGGATTTTAGAGTTGATTTGTATAAAAGGATAAGCACCTAGGGTTAGTCTAGTTTACCTAAAGAGCTTGTTTCTGTTGCTTTTAGGCTTGTAGCAAGCTATTTGTATCAAGTTTATTGTTTTCTATGCTTTGTATCATGACTACCTCTGTTCAATTTAGGTTAGAATTTCTGGATTGTTGGTGAGAACTTGAACAAATGCACTCCTACGTCTTAAAGCATCCTTAATTCAATTAAGAATATTGAAGATGTTATTTTGGGTATTTCAGGTAGTGTAGTTGACCAAAGATTATTGGTTAGTAACATAGTTGCAATAAGACCCAATGTTCACGTTTGTATCAATTTTATTCCAAATGCTCAGTTAGATTGCTAAAACTCGCACGTTGGTTTCTATCTGTTGCTTATATATCTAGGCGAATTAAACTTGTTTTGTTGCCCAAAACCAACTTTCTATACTTGGTTAGTTTGCTATGAGTTAGTCATTCGACTAAACATATAGTGTTCAAACCCAACACCTGATTGATCAAATTTACCAGCGATCTTGAACTCTCCTTGATGCAATTTCCTCATTATCTTTCCTTTTTCCTGAAAGAAATATATAGATTAAGATTGGTGATATGACATGTTTAATATCTCAACAGATGCGCCTAAATAAATTTAGAAACGTCCCTTTTGGGAATGACAGCGGTTCTGATTGAATGCTTGTTGATAGCAATGAGGTTTTTGTTTTTGTTTTGTTTATTTCCCCACAAGGCAGTGGATAACAATAAACTTACCAGAAAGTTTGTCATTTCAATACACATGGATGGGTTATTAAATGCTATACTTTTCTTGTTTTAATTTGTTACATCATAATTTCAAAAATCGAATGAACCAGAAGTGATATATATGCAGGTTCTTATAAACATATGATGCGCAGCTCAACTACATTCCCTAACTTGTTTATGGCTGGAGACTGGATAGTCAGCCGACATGGATCATGGTCTAAGGTAATCCTCAAGCATCATACTTGGACAACTCCAAAACAATATGGAAACTGAAAGTGAAAGTATCAATTCATACTGTGATGCATATCAGGAGAAAGCTTATGTGACGGGACTTGAAGCTGCAAACAGAGTGGTGGACTTTCTTGGTGAGGGAGAATTTGCCAAAATAATAGCAGTTGAAGAAGATGAAGCTCATATCGATGCATTAAGAAGCCTCAATAGAAGATTTGCTGAGATAAGATCCCAGCTTCCAGTGTTTGAATACTTCCTCTAAAAGAATTGTTCCAAGTATATTTTTTTTATGAATCCATTTTACAAATAATGGGGGAAAAAGAGTTTTGTTTTCTAAGTAGCCTCCTCTACTTGTGTCTTTATTTAATATTATAATTGTACAGTTTACAAACTCTACCATATGAAAACTTAACTTGTTACAAATATATTTATTTCTAAGGTGGTTAAGAATTGAGTTAACAAATCTGTATTTTTATTAGATTGCATATTCTTTATGATGAAATGACAATAAATCTAATGATGTTTTTTTTGTTTTCTAATAAAAGACTGAAATAGAGATTATGTGCATGATAGCTGGATGCTTACAGTTCAAATTTATGGCTACTTAGAACATGTCTCAACTTGATCATTAATTCTTTAATTCAAATGAGCTTATTTCTAAAGTTTTAGTTTTTATTGTTCAAACATAAAGAAGGATAATATGGATTTTGTGGGTTTGGATATCATTCTAGGAGTTAGACCCGACCACGGTTCAGAATCGATGGTTCGATGGTTCGGAACCGCCGGTTCGACGGTTCATGGCAGGTCGACCCTTAACCTTAACCTCCCAAGACGGTTACGGTTCACGATTCGGAACCGCCGGTTCACGGTTCGATTCACGGTTGGCGACGGTTCAAGATTATTATATTATAAATTTATTTAAAAAAGGGCTTGCACTTATTAAATTGCCTACGTATCCCCGTAGGGTATAGGGGAATCAAAGCCCACGTAGTTCTTTTACATTTTCACCCTTTTACATCACTCACTTCCATTTCCTCCCATTCCTCCCGTTGTATTCGTTCCTTCAATATCAAATTCTTCGGCTTCGTCTTCTGAAAGTTGCATTCCTTGGGAAAACGAAAACGGCCGTCGATTCCAACGGGAAAACGAAAAAAAATTAAAATTTTGAACCGGCGGGCCGCCGGTTTCACACCCTCTTGAACCGGAACCGGCTCGGCAGGATGCCGGGCCGGTTCCGGTTCACTAGGCTAACCGGGTCAACGGGCCACCCGGCCCGTGGTCGGGTCTACTAGGAGTGAGGGCAAGAAAACTAGTGAAGGATACCTAATCTCAAAGAAAATGATTCGAAAGTATAGAAGTTTTCTAATTTGCCCCTGGGGTATAGCTGAGTTGGTTACGACGGAGCAGACTTGTAGAAGGGGGCAAGGGTTCGAATCTCGACAAAGCCGAGCAATACCCTCCTCCGTCGTGGTCAACTACAGTTTCTCAATTTACCTTCTCACAGATGGTCATAGGACCGACCGTGTGAGACCGCTGGGGTGACAGATTCTACCTTTTAGATAAGAAAGAATAGAAGTACTCCTTAGAATTGTTGCTTCAAAAAGCTTTAATTGAGATAATAAAGTTGGGGTTTAGTTTGAAAAAAAGAAAGAGAAAAATTATGGAGAAAAGTTTAGAATACTCTTTTATTAAGAAATATCATGTACTAGTAAATAGTTGTAAATGGAAATTAGGATCCAAACATTTGAATGAACTAAAAGAGTTTTTGATTCTCAAACATAAGATTAGAACACTACTCAAATTTAGGATGAGCTAAAGAAAATGATACACTCTCACCATAAAGAATGCTATTAGCAAATGAAAATTTAGCATTTTTTCCTAATTGACACAACATACATTCAAGAGATTAAAGACAAAAACAAATTAAGAACCATATCAAGATTAGAATGACTAAGATGATGGTGTGTCTAAAGATCATGAGACTGTCAAAAGAGAAGTTTATTAAAGTACATATAGTTCGTATAGTTCGAGACTCATGCCCTTCATCAATAACTTTGGTTGTAATCCTGAATGAAAATTGAAAGTGATATTGATGGTTATGGAACAATTTAAGGATTTGATGATTTTTATAATGGATAATAAGCTCAATAAAATTCAAGCATATAAAATATAGAGGAAAAGGATGAAAAGGTGAGAGCTGAATATTCTCAAATGTCTTTAATCCATGCATGAATGGCATTCATTGGCTACTATCACATTGAGAGGACATATTGGTAGTATAAGAAGAGGGAAAGAATAGACGCAACAAAAAAATGTGCTTCGAGACCTTTTAATCTCGACTTCAAGGGATGCTTTAAATGTGTGAGATAAATAGATGTGCTTTTATAGGTTATACTGATAACTAGTTGAGATGAGTGACATTGACAACGATTTGGAATGACCGTTTGGTATAGTAGCAATTTCAATGGTATAATAAGCTTTTCCTATTTGTGCTTCCTAAATTATAAAAAAATTATGTGAAATCTAAATTTACTCAAGAAAATTATATTTAAACAAAATGTGTTGGGAATTTTTGTTGTTGTTGTTGTTGATTATGAGATAATTTGAGCTAATAGGGAGGATATTAAGTTAAAGAGTTGTTTGAACTCAAATTAGATTCGATTTGAATCCAAATTGATCACTTTTGGATTATGCTCAAGTTGAATCTAAAATTAAAATTATGTTTAGTTTAGTCATCATCTAGGGATTTCTCTATATAGATAGGAGGAACCTCTCTCTTGGCAAAATCCTATGTTGCACACCTTTGCCACCTCTCAGTCCCTCCTTTTCTAAGTCAATGTCATATTCCTTCCTTTAGGGTTCCTCTCCCTTGACAATGTGACACATTCTTCCGATAAGTATACCTATGAGTGATTGAGTGGCGCCATTGCCCTTAGCTACAATTGCCATCCTTTTCTCTACATAATTTGGTGCCATGCCCCTTTCATTTGTGTTCTACGCTACACATTGATTGGCTAGCACATTGGACTCCTCTCTCAATTAGTCGCAACTCGTACGATCTATATGAGAGTGATCTATATCAGTGATATGATTCATTCAAATAATCATTGTCATTTTCAACATGCGAGCCACTACACATGAATCCTAGTTGCAAGCCGTCCCTTCCTCTAGTTTATTATAAGTACTTTTTAACTAGAATTGAATTAGAGGGATTTAAAGCCATGATTTGTATCCTTTTAGAAAGGCGTTCAATTTTGTTTCCTTAATTTGAATTGTAGAGTTCAATCTTCTATCAGTAAGGTCAGCAGTTTAAATTTGCTATCGTAGTTGTTTTTGGTTTAATTGGTTTTAGTACCCTAGAGATAAGCAGATTTTAAAGAGTATTATTGAAAAATATAATTACATAATAAGTCAATGAATTGGGATGATTTTCCTTATCCAGTGTTCTCTTGGTTGTTTTTGTAGAAGAAGTTGGGATGATTTCTCCAACTAGGATTGTAAGTGTTGGAATATGGATTGTTTGACCTCTGGTTGTAGTTATAGATCGCATCCACTTGCTCCGTCTAGACTCCTTGGGATAATTCACAATAATATGCTCTGCTGCACTATAAATCTCACAAAAAAATATTAGCAACGCTCACAACATTAACACTAAGCGAATTAAATTTTTTTTGTTAGAGCGTCCATCTTCGTAGAAATAAGGTCAATAGCACTTACCTCATACTTACATGCGCTCTTTATGGGATTGCCTCTTTCATTTGCTCATGGATAATAATTCATCGTCACTTTCTCAATAATATCATAGGCTTCATCTAGAGTTTTGTTCATTAAGGCTCCTTCAACAGCTGAGTTAAATGAAACCCTAGTAGAATAGGTGATTTCATTGTAGAATATGTGTATGATCAATCATTTATCCAATACGTGATGTGGGCATTATTGTAGAAGTCTCTTGAATATATCCCATACTTCGAACACAGATTCTCCGTCTTTTTGTACAAAACTTGTAATTTGTTCCTGAGATGTGTGTGTTATATTTGAGAGATGCCTTAAGACAATAGCCTTAGATAATATACTATTTATTATATAAATAAAATTACTATTTTAAGTATACATTCTCTATACATTTGATTTGATTTTATACTTAATTACTGAGGTCCACAATATAATGATAGCATGAGAGAAATTGTGATTGGATCACAATTAATGAGTATCTCTACATGTGAAATTATGTATGTATTAAAATATTCCCTAGTCTGATATCATTGATTCTGTAAGACAAGCATATGTTAGACTCCTTAGTTTTACCAAGCAGTTGATCCTAACTTACTGGAAATATTGGGATGTTGAGAGTTAACATATGGATGCTGGTTAAGGGTAACTAGTTCATCAGAAGTGACCTATCATGAGACTTCATGTGATTCTATACATGTCTATGAAGATCTCATTGCAGCTTGAGTGCAAATTTCCTTCAACTTGAAATATTCAAGTCATCTTGGTCATGAAGACTTATACTTTGACATCTTAAGCAAGCGTTTCTACGAAGATGTGGACCCGAGATGATTGGGTATAAGTCGAAGTGTCTGAAGATGATTGAGTAGTCAACAAATGATTCACCACTCCTTTTATTAGAAGACATATATCATATGGCCACTTGTCAGGATTGTTACTCATAAACCTTTGGCCAAAGCATAAATACGTCAAGAGGATGATCCTCTTGGATAGATATTTTGAGTAACTTGAATCCATAGAATAAGAAACTACTGCTTGGGATAGATGTAATGTAGTTAGCCTAGTGGAGACCAACACAAAGATCGTGTCCTGAACTAAGCGGGTATAAGATGCATGAAAGGAACAAACGCACGAAGAACTGTAGCTGTTGAAGGGTTCAGAAGTGGTTCTGAAATCAACTATAATTTTTTGATTAATTAGAGGGGCATGGTGTACTATTAGATATTACTCATGATAAATCTGTAATTAATGATTAATTATAGACAACCAACATAAATCGGGAACCTTTAAGGTCACGTGTATACACGCACTATGAGTTTCTTCAAAAGACATAAAATAAGTTTAAGAAATAGATTCTCAAATCAAGAGAGATGGAGTCAGGTTGGACCAGATGAAGAAAAAATATGAAAGATATTTTATCGGAACAGAGGCGCGGATGGGCCACGTCTTTTGAAGACAAAGTGGATCCTCTTTGGTTATAAACTAAATGAGTTTGGTTTTAATTAAAGGTGGTTTGGTTTAAAACCAATCCGGTTTGGTTGTGAATCAAACTTAAGGCTAACCATTTGGGCTTTAGGTTAATGGATGCAGATTTTTGGTTAGCAAACCAAACCCGTCATATTAGCAGATTAAAAATCTAATTGTTAGATTTTAAATCAGTCACATCACTTCCTCCTCATTGCCCCCCAACATCTCTTCCAAAGTTGTCGCCCACCTTCTTATGGAATTGGTTGCCACCGCCAAAGAAGCCTCCTCCAAGCTCCACTCCAACCAAGGATCTTTCCATAGATCAGTAACCTCCCAAGGCCGACCATCCCCAAAGGAAGCTACAACCGATGATGGAAGCAAGGAACAAGAGGAGAAGTAATGGTTGCTTCTCTGCCGAGAGGTATTCTTTCTTCCTTACTTTTTGGCTATTGTTCCGATGGGCAATTATTATTTTCAGAACTCCCACGTCATTAGGTTCGCTGCCCCTTGTTGATAACAAACTGTTCGACCTTCGAACGGTGGTGTGATCACCTCCATTCAATCTGATTCATATCGTCAGGTTGCTTTGAGCCGTCAGATACAAAATCAGACCATAGGCCCTCTCTCAGATCATTTGTCTCTCTCCTTCAATTAGTATCGAAATAGAGACACAACACATGACTTAGGGAAGTTGTCTCGAGGAGATCTCGCGTAGATACGAATAGAGACAATCTTTTTCAAGGTTGCTAGTTGATGTTGTTTCTACTTCGCGTCATTCAAAATGCATAAATTATTTATGCTTGTTATCTATGATTATATTTGCATACGTGTGTGTCCTCGTGTGGGTTTTATGCGTAGATAGTAATAAATTATTTATTATACTTCCGCTGCATGTTTAGAGCAATATAAAATTTTAAAATGTGCATACCGAACTCCAACAGTGAGGTCTTGCTAGGAGGGGAATACTTATCAAGAAAGTGCTACTCTAATTAGGCTCATATCATGATGCTTCCGGTGGGCATGGAATGTAGCCAAGCCCTCTCCTTCTCCCTTAGTGTAAAAGTGAATAGTCACATTTTGATGTCATCTGTAGTAGTGCCATTATACTTAAAAGTTCCATAAATTTCTAAAAATATCTGTAGATGCAGATTCGGATCATGATGTAGTCGTACCGTAAGTGCACAATGTCATCAAATAATAAAATATATCATCCACTGGGACTGTGTTGTTGAATACTAAAATTCTCGCAAAGTGGATTATCTAGAGAATCGAGAAAAGATGTATTGTTGTAACGAACCAAAAGTGATTGAGAGAAAACAGTGAGAAAGCTAGTTTGGAAGACAATTCTAGAGTTTGGATTTCACTATGATGAATGTTGATGAATGTAATTTATTTTATCTCTACGTATGATTATGAAGGAATTCTTCTAATCAGATGTGTCTATGGGATAAAAAAAAGTATGAAAATTCCAATGTATGAATCGTAATCACAACTCATAAAGTGGTTATGGGTAGGTCATGTATTGTACTGTAATGAGGCTTCTCTATCTCCAAATGAGTTCTAAAGTCGAGATCTTCATGCCCTGTCAATACTATTGGTGCAAAGAGCACCAAAATCGAAACTAAGTTTTGATGTTAACAAAAGTTTAAAGTTATGCTAGTTCTGTGTGAGGAGGATGTGTCTAGTGGAACATGGTCATACCATATTCTGGATGTCCTATTTAAAAAAAATCCTTTTTATGAATTCAAAAGAGAAAGAAAAATTCCAACGTTGTAATCTTTTATGATGTTGTGATTGATGAATAGGAAGAAACATCCCATGGATGAGCTCCAGAGTTGTCTATATAAGTAGCAATAAGTTTTGAAAAGATCGGTGTGTATTCATTTGACATTGTTATTGAGAGACCCTCACTAGTCAAGAGTTTATGAGGATATGCATTAGGGAGAAGTTATTAGTGGTGTGTTTGCATGTAATTTCGAGAATTTATAAAGGAAGTTGAGTGTTGGATGTTTAGGTAAGCTTTTGCGCATATTATTTGATTGTGTTCATCATGTTGATCATTTCAATGCTCTCATGTTCTCCTTGGTTTCTTTTGTTTTACCTATCCTTCTTATTTCTCTTGATTTCTTATTGGCACCATTACACCTCTAAATAAGTCCTTCTAATTTGTGCATGTATATATTTACAATGGTAAAGAGTAGAAAATAAACAAGCATATGATAGTACAATGTCGTGAATAGCATTGAGTGTAAGCTCCACCTTTATAAATCTTTATTTGAGCAAGAGCATAACTACTTAACTTGTGAGGCTCTATCATTTTTAGTTTATTCAAGTTGATTGAAATCATCATGTTTGTTGACTTATGTAAGAATTGAACCAATGATGTCATAATCCTTAAAAATTTGATGCTCCTCAGTAATTAGCTTTTACTATTTTCGAAGTATGGATATGGGATTGCTTGGAAGATGAGCTTTTGGTCATTTTATAATTTTGTTTACTTGCCATGTGTAAAAATAACTGTGGAAGAATTTAATAACTAATATTTTAACACATTATTTTAGCTCTTATATTTAATGTTTCTATCCTCTCATATAGTTAAATGTTGATTCATATCATGTTTTATGAGTAAGGATCTATTTTGAGCTCATTATATTTTTCTTCATTTACGACATTATTTCTTAAAGTGTGAACTTGATTTCGTAGGAGATCATGATTAGTCATGGACTTGAGTCGAACCGAATCAATGTTAGCCCAAGGCTAGGATTAAAGGAAATGGGTTCAAGATTGAAAGTCGATTCAGTTCATTTGAGAATTGGTTCAAGTATTCAAGGGGTTAATCAAGGAAGAGATCCGGTTCATTTCCCCTCATCTCATCCATGGTTCAAGCAACATGGTTCACATTAGAGAGTTGGTTCAATTCAAATTGGAGTTGATTCAATCCAAATCTACATCTCATCTCCAGAGGAAGGGGAAGGCATCTCTCACCGGCGGGCAAATCTACATCCACCACCAGAGCTCCACCTCATCCCACCGCCGACCATCCACCTCTCTTCTTCGGGTTCGAAAAGGAGATCTTCCTCATCCATCTCCATCTCCCTCCCTCACCTCTCTTCTTCGGTTTAAAGGGGAGAGCTCATCCACTCCATATCCAGCCATCATCCATCACCGGAGCTCCACCTCTCTTCTTCAGTTTAGAAGAGAAGAGTCCGCTCTACATCCAAAGAACCTCCAACGACTTCCATCCATCGTTCCATTGATTTCACCTTTCTTCAAAGAAGAAGAAGAGAGTACGCTCTGCTTCTCACAACATTTCATGAGTTCAACCGGTTTAGGAAGAGCTCCAATCCATATCGCATCCAACGACTCCAAGTACATCCTCCTCCATCCGCAAGCATCATCTGCGCCACATCTATTCTGATCGAAGAGCTCTGTCATTTTTAGTACTTAGCTTAGTGTAGTTCATTTGTGCTTACTATGTGCTTGATTAATTTCCCCTTACATTATTTTGATTACAATTAATGCATTTTAATTCATTTAGTTTTTACAATGCTTTGTTAGTTTGAATGCTTTATATTTCCATTAGTTTGAGTTTTTTATTTGGATGCAATTAGATTAAATTAAATTAGGAATCATTGAATGTTTTATATTTTCTTTAATTCAATTGTAATCATAGTTCAAATTAGATTAGAGTTTTAATTGCTTGCATTGCTTTTCCTTTCTTAGTCTTAGCAAATTCAACCAAAACTCCCATTTATAACATCAAAACCCAAACCCATTTTGGAATGAATTGATCTTAAGATTATCATTCGCCGGCTACATTCTTTGTGAGAAACGATTCAAATCATCCCTATGCTATATTAGTGTAGAGGGATTCGAAAATTTATTTAATACCATATCATAATAATATGATCATTATCAAGTAACGCAGCATTCATGTCCCTCAATTAGCTCGGTATTTCTATTTTAATATTCCAACGATTGTTATATTATTACTACTTAACTGTTATGTTATTTTCTTAGCTTTCAGCTTTCTGTGCTTTACTTTAAAATATGTTCTAAAGTCAAAATTTTTATAACGATTTCACCCTCTTTAAAAATTTTTAAAAAGGATAAAATATAATGGTGATTTTTGAAGGGATGATTCACATAATACACATTTATTCAAATTAACACTAAAATTTAAATTTCTATTGTGCATCTGATTTTAAAATAATTTTTTATAAAAAAATTATAAATTTTAGAAATTCTATTCACCCTGTCGAACACTTCTATTCCATCCTACATAAAAGTCATGTTAATAAGACTGTTTCAAGATTTCGTTGTCACAAGGAAACTTTAAAAGTGGATTTAAAGAGAGGAAAACAACAAAGAGATTGTCTCCTAAACTTCACTTGACAATTCTATAAGAGGTTTTTTTCACCTTCAATAATAATTATCAAGGAAAAAACTAGAGAATGCTGAAAGTAATCCACATAAAGAATCAAAGCTATGGGGTAGGAATTTAACAGCTACCTAACCACATTACATCGCTTGTCACGATGTGATACATGTGATTTGTGTGATATTGCTAATATAGCAGGAAGAAAAAAGTAAAGTTTATTTTAAGGCATACTATCCTCCAACAATCACCATTAGCACCAACACATCCAACATCTCATGTAATTAATGCCACGCGTTTTCATTATCGTTCCATACAGGCCATAGAACCCTGTTGTACACCAACAATAAAAATGGAACATTATGGCTGCTGTTGTGAACTATGGTTGAACGGGGAAAAAATATAGTACGTGCAGCTTGTCACCTGCCAATTCAAGAGCCAACAAAGACCAGACTTCTAAAGAGTTATTAGTTCCGCCAAGTCAAATACTATATCAGCGGTTACAAGCTTATCGTTTCAAAATTCCGAATGAATTAATCACAGGACCTTCCAAACTATATACTACCAAGTCTAGTATATTAGATACAAGTATCAATTGTAACCAGGATGATCAACATGCTAACTCTCAGCACAAGCATATGTTCCTGCTCCGTCGCTGATTACAATCCTCGCATCCCTTGATGAAGGCTCTAATAGCGAGATGTTCAGAGGCAAATGCCATAAATGCAGAAAATACAAGACCACCTCCAACCATCAGACCCAACCTGTGGATGCGTACAACAGATGAGTAATGATAATTGAGATAAACAGGAAACTCTACCTCTATTCTTTATTTTAATCATTGCGGCGGATTTAGCAGATAAGTCAATGCAGCAAACTCATACAAACTTTGATGTACGCATGCAAGAATATTTGCCTCTTAAATAGCATTGAATTGAGTAGTCAACAAAACAATAATTATTATCAAATCCATCAAGAATCATAGTTCTAGAAAACTATTATGTTGTACTAACATGTAACACGTCAGATTTCATAAGGAAATCCTAAGCAATGGACATTTATCAAGCTCTTATTTCCGGGCAACCAAAGCTAGACAGTTATCATCTTGTAGACAGTGTGTAATTATTATTTGTTGTTTCTCTAGTTAGATATGAATACCCACTTGAGATTGCAAATTGCCAAAATTATACTACAGGTCAGATTTCAAACGTTTTTCTATTAACTGTGAAGTTGAAATTGCAAAGGAACCTGCAGGTAAATAAAAAAAAATAAAATAAAATAAAATAAAGAAAACACAGCTATAGATGCTTGGATAATATTAACAAGATTGCAGCAAGAAGAAATTTTCACCGTCCTAATACTAGTAAGGAAAAACACAGCAGTTTACCTTGCGAAGAGAGCAGTGATTCCGAACAGGCATGGTAATGAAGGTACAATGATAGCTAGAGATGTCATCCCTAACCAATAAAACCATGTCACTATGTCACACCTAGATACATTTCGCTGAAAACCTGCACATATTTTGTAGTTAGAATGGAGAACAAGGAAATGGTCATTGACATTATTCATTTTGCTTGCCAAACCTTTGTCTGAGTCATGATCTGAAGAATCATTGCGACCATAATTAGAATGATCTGCAGTCCATTTTCCCCATTGGTAGATAAAATTTAGATAGCCTCCAAATGTTACTAAAAAGGTCATAAAAGTCCACTCATACATCAAAAGTAGGCCAGTCCACGGAGTCACTTGATGGGGAATTAATATAAATGCAAACCCAAGGGAAAATGCAGTGACCATAAAACAGACAACAACAGAGATTGGACCTAAGTGAGCAGGTAGCTTGGAATGTGTGCCGCTGAAGAACTGTCAAAAAACCAAACTTAGGGAAAAACATGGGAACATATCTATTCAATGACATAGTATCCAAATGTAATATGAACATATTACAATGATTTCACATAGGAAAAAATAATAATATCTGTCAACTAGAACAGAAACAGTTGGAGGTAAAATCATACAGATGTGCAAGGTCTTTGTAACACCCATAACACCACTAGGTAAATTGATCTACTTCGTGCATATAGACTGTCCAAATAAGTCGATTAAGCTTCTATATGCTCCTGGAATCAGGATGCTATGCTTGAATAAAGTAATTCTGCCCTCTACCTCTCCATCCCTATGTTGCGTTTGATCACAAGTGAAATTAGTTTTTCAAGAACCATTTTTTCAGTCATTACAGAAAAGGAACTATAAAATATGTAGACCATATATCTTAAAAAAGAAAATATCACCTATCTCAGAAAAGGAACAAAATAAATGAGAATATTTTTTAAAGGATAGAAATGAAACCAGCAATTCTCTCTACTAATCAAGTGTCTCATAAATAGAATGGTGAAATATCTTCTAAAAGAATAACTGAGAATATCTCATCATCCCATCATTCATAAAAAGCAAGGATTTCTAATATACTCACCCTCAAGCTGGATTACATATGTTATCATTCCTAGCTTGCTCACTAAATCTTTGAAACTTGGTTTATGAAGACTGCTTGCCAAAATGCTAATTGTTCACTCCCCAACAGAAAAACATGCCGTAAATGCATTCCATTATTGATTTTCCCCTTGATGAAATGGCAATCAACATCTATATGTTGTTTGCAGATGACATTATTTTGGTCGATAAGGCACATAAAAGATAAGACACATCAAAGAGTAAATGCTAAATTCGAATCTTGTTGAGAAACAGACAATTGTTAAAATAGGAGATGACCTATAACTGAAAGCTTTAAGCATCTCAAATCAATTTGCAAAAGATAGAGGGGTAACTCGGATCATTTTTGCAAAAGCATGATAGAAATATTTTACATAGGAAGGAAGCAGCATGGTTGAAATGGAAAAGAACATTAGTTGTTCTTTGTGATCATAAGGTACCTTGTAAATTTTACAAAACGACAGTTAGACCTATTATATTACATGGAGTTGAATGTTATACTATGAATCGAGCACACGAGCAAAAGATGAAAGTCGTAGAAATAAAGATATTAAAGTGGATGTGTGGATAGATAAGAAATGTGAACATTAGAGATAAAATCGGGATTATGCTTATTGACGAAAAACTCCGAGAGATATGTTTGAATAATATGAACATGCATTTACACAACTAATAAATGCTCAAGTTTGGCAACATGAGACCATAATAAATACATATTAATCGAGTAAGAGGGGAGGGATCAAAGAAGACTTGATTAACGATGATTAAATAGAATAAAATTTATTTAAATATAGATGTGAATATAATAAGAGAGTCCAATGATATAAGAGGATTCATATTGCAGACCCCACTTAGTAGGATAAAGCCTTGGTTGTTGTAAATGTTGTTGTATTTAAGTCTCCTTAACCATATTCCGTCACATGTGTGAGCCAATGCCCAAAATTCAACTTGCCTATTGGTTGTTGGAACCCAAGTTGTTTCATACTTCTCTATCATAAGATTATCCTAGACATTGCCTAAAGTTGACCTTCTGTCCACCAAAGAACCAACCCTGTAAGCATCAAAGCAACCCTCTATCACTCTATGATCACCTTCTTGGAAAACAAACCTTTTCCATGTGCTTTTTCAATACCTCAAATTCTACAAACACATCAAGGTGTTTCTTTTTGGTTTTCCTTCTTTAAAAAAGTGTGCCGCCATACTAACTACAAATAGGAAGACAGGTCCTGAGTGAGATAAAGGAATTATTTATGCACTAAACTTGAATAGCGCTTCCAATCAACCACATTACCACCCTCAATACCTAAATGTTAGGCTTTTGTAGGTTTATTTTCTGGTTTGTAGCTATTGGTACTTATCTCTTCAAGAAGATCAACCATGAACAACATCCATAACAAGGAAGTATCTTAGCATCCTTTGCTAGAACTCACCTATAAGATATCTCTTTAAAGAAGCTAATTTTTCATGATTATCCCTTATAATAATGGTGTCATCTAAAAACACTATAAGGATAGTAATTTTATCATCATTATTGTTTGTAATGATTATCCCGGGTCTGTTGACATCCTGAGTGAACTTTTCAAACCATTGCCTTGAAGATTGTTTTGAACCAAAGATTTTTCCAAACCAAGTTATGGTGTCATCTAAAAACACTATAAGGATAGTAATTTTATCATCATTATTGTTTGTAATGATTATCCCGGGTCTGTTGACATCCTGAGTGAACTTTTCAAACCATTGCCTTGAAGATTGTTTTGAACCAAAGATTTTTCCAAACCAAGTTAGATTGCTTTTTTTCCCAAAACAAGGAGGATCATTCATATAAATTTCACCATTTAGGTCATCATTTAGAAATGTGTTCTTCGCATCCAATCTTATCTTGTATTAGTTGACGCTTCGATTGCATTGAACTTCAGTATTAAAACTCACTTAGATTCCATTGTTTCCTTCTCTAATTCCAGAACATCCCGAGTAATGTTCCTTTGCAAAGTATTCATCTCTTCTTGAATTGTTATTCTCTAATTTGGATCATCGGAGTTTCTTGTGTATGTCTTTTATGTTGTTAACAATATAAATATGAATCGATCAATTTTCTAACATCTCAAGCTTGCTTTTGAGATAAATGTTTAGTCAATTAACTTAACATTGGATTAGAGCGGGAGGGAATGTCAAGTGTTTGAATTCCACCAATTTAAGAAAATACATAAACAATTCATGTGTTAAGAGGATAGGGCCAATCAAGTCAAGTATTCAAACCCACATCTGAAGGAGGGTGTTAACTAAATAAATATAAATTAATTTTTTTCTCATTGACTCGAAGCTTTTGGGATAAGTAGTTAGTAATCAACTTTAACATTTTTCTTAGACAATAGGATAATTAAGGCTTAATATTTAGTAAATATCTTCTCATAAGAAGAAATGGACCTTGATATAAGATTTTGGTCTAATCCCATTCCTAAAAACCATAAGTTGTCCAAAACTAGGTCTTTACTACATAGCTTGATAGCATGCCCAACATCTTATTGAGTCAAACTTGCTCGATAGCATGTTCAACATCTTATTAAAAGTCAGACTCTTTATCTTACTAAGCTTTTTATCACAACTTTAAGAATGTTTTCTAGTTAAATATACAAGTAACTCAAGAGGCCATGAGCCATCTTCCCTTATTTTTAATTTTATTTCTTATTAAATGAGTGACAATATGGATACAATGAAACTCATCGTTAGATAGAAGTGGTGAAGGGGAAAAACTAAGAGACAAGAAGTGGTAGGTGATAGTTCAATTTTGGATTCTCCGTAGTCATCTCTTCATGTGAAGTCTCCCCTTGACGAGAAGGCTTTTGGAAAAAATAAAATTAGTATTCAAGAAAGGTAACATGCATCACTCCATGAACATAAGTATACAACTAAGTGATGGAGAATAGCACTTGTATCCATGTTGAGTAGCTGAATACCCAATGGACACATTTGGTTAATTTTGGATAAGGTTTTTAGAGGTTCCAAGGATGGATATGCAAAAAAAAAAAAAAGTGCATCCAAACAGCCTAAGTGGAAGACGTAGGAATATGAGAAAGATTCAAAATTTGGATATGCTAGTAAAAGGGGAGTGATATTGAGAAATTAATCTGAAGGACTAAAGAAATTCTATCTATGAGATAGGTGGTTATTAGAACGGCTTCACTTTAAAATATGTTGGAACTAGTGGGTTCTAGCAACTTCAAAAAGATCACAATTATTTCCCTTTTTGCTACACTATTTTATTTAATTTTATTAATTTAAAATTTAAATTTACTTATTTGTAATTAGATTATTAAGTTTGATTTAATTGAATTTTAATTTTAATTCATAATCCATGATTTTTCCAATTTAAATAAACATATGTTAAATTAAATAATTTAATTTATGATTTAATTTATTAAAATTACTAAACTTATTGAACAAGAATTATATTCCATTAAATAAATTAATTTGAATTATATAATAATTATATTAAATATTAATCCTAAACTAATAATAATGATTTATTTATTTAATTCTATTCTTAAAAATTAAGCATATAATAATTAGTTTAAATTAATAAGTTTAACTCCTAAAACTTCATCTAAAGAGTTCTCGATGCAAGCCTTCACTTTGTTTAAAGAGTCCTCATCTCCTCAACAACACCGACAAACCTACAACCTAAAAGCTTCAACTTCCTCCTCCCTTATGCCCAAGCACCTCCAACCTATCTGTCTCCCCATGCAACAAAGCTTTGACACCGCTCCTCGTAGACTCCCAAGCCACTTCTCAAGTTTCTTCCTCTCAAAGGTAGGTTTTTTTTACATTTGGATCTCAAAAGTATGAGGAATATATTTGATTTCATCCAAATCATTCTCAGAAAGTAAGGATTACAAAAATGAACTCAAAATATCAATTCCATGGAATTATGATTACCTAATCATGAGGAATACCTCAGCTATTTATGGAATAAGGAATAGTTATTCTTTCGTTATTCCATTCTCCAAACAATACTTATCCTTCCACTATTGAACCCTTCAAAGCAAATATGTTATGAACAATAAAAGAGAATCCATTGGACTAAAACGGCTATGTCAGTGGATTAAAATGGATCGAACAAGCTAGATAAATCGATCATGTTGGTCAAGCTAATTAGTGCAATTAAGTTAGGTAGATTAATTGAACCAACTAGACTGGATAGCTTGAGTAAATCTCAAACCAAGCAAAATGGTTGTTGGATCATACCAAAAGGATTGTGCAAGCCGGACAAGCCAAGATTATTCATTGTACATGACTTGTTACATTCCTACATATTAAACATAAGAAATCAACTAAAATATTTTTTTATTCCATTAACTTAATAAAAACAAATGATCTATGGGTGGATTTAGAATTTGTTTGTGGACCAATTTTTGAATATTTTTTCAACAGCCGAAATTGAGTGAACATTTTTTCATCCAACTAAAATTAAGGAGACGAAGTTTCCATCGCCCCCCCCCCCCCCTCCAACTCACAGAAAACTCCATTTGGCGAGGATAAAAAAGCCAACAATCTTGAACAAACTTGCAAAGCAAGTTTCATTTTGGCCGCAAGTCACAACCACAAGTTGCTCTAGGGTGCAAGTTCGCAACCTGGTTGCGAATTGTTGCAGCCCCATGAACTCTAGACTAACAGTGAGTTGCAGACATCGACTGTGCTCTTTTTCACCCCCCCCCCCCCCCCCCCCCCCCCCCCCCCTCCTTTCTCTCTCCATTTTATGATTCAACTACTTATATTTGTCATTCAAGAAAAGGTTAGAGAGCCCCAATTTAAATAGACTATGCAAAAAAAAAAAAAGGTTGGTCCAATCAAACCCTCTAGTTTTCCAAGTTTGATGATGCATTATTTTCTTGATCAACAAAATAAAAAACCAACTTCCTAATGTCTTTTACATTAGAAGACTGACCTGTTGATTTGTATTCACAAAAGAAGATGAAGCAACACCAACACCAGAATATGCAGGAAGTGTGCCTGATCTGTAATGTGAGTATATACGCCTTACATAATCAATTACAGAACTTCGAGAAAAGTTAGTGGTGAAATCTCTGCTCGCCTGTGAAACAGAAACAAACTACTAAAAAGGGTATTTTAGAAAATGTCATTCAAAGTAGCAGCATAAATAAAATTACTAACCTGAAGAAGTGATCGATAATAACATATAAACAACAAGCAAACTGGAAATGCAAATAGAATTTGCACCAACAGCTGATCATGTGGATTTCTTCCGCCACCAGTTCCAGGAAGCGATTCTTCAAGTTTCTCTCGCACATTCTGTAATACAGTACAAACAATGCCAAAAAAAACTAATTGTCAACTACATGAACAGTGTAAATTAGGTTTCTAATTAGCATGAACCAGTCGCACAATTATGTCAGAAAATGAAGTCCAATAGAAAGCACTGTGATCCTAAGGGAAAAGTTACAAAGAAATTCACAGAATAAATAAAGCTATCAGGGCAATCACCTGCCACACATCTACTGGTTTCAGAAGCCAAGCTGTCCACCAGTCCCAGGGCTTCAGGGGTCCCAGGGTGTAATGAATTACTTTGAGTTCCTTTTCATCAACCATCCACTGCACAGCAAGCACAAGTCATCTAATGCTAAAACAGGGTGCATTTAGAAATGCCAATTAGATGCTAACATGACCATTCAGAAATGCAAGTTGACAATGTATTGCAATTTTAAAGGTCACCAATTATCAATCAAAAGCTTGCTAAACACAAGGTTTTGAAGAGCATACCAGTTCCTATGTCCATTAAAGTAAAAAATGGGTCTGATCTGGTGATGTGTGAATTACAAAGCAAAAGTAAAGTAAATGTGGAGCACTCGTTGCTGCATTCATAAGACCTATCAGGCAATCAGAATTCCAAGATCTGTTTGTAGATAACATCTCTAAGACTGTTAATTAGGAGAGCAATGCAGGATCTATTGCCAAACTGAACCTTTATAAAACTTACTGCACTACTGATGATCAGAATTTTGTTAGCTGAAACTTAATTCCTTTGCCAAGTTTTCACACACTCACTTTCCAAGCCCACTTCCATAAAACACTCACTTCTAAAGGGCTAGCATTTCATGTATGTATTTATTATTCCATTAATGATCTTTTCCTTTTTGATGAGTTTTGCAAAGTGACCTTTTTATGTTGCATCAATTGGTATCGAAACTGAATTCCTAATTTGGTATCCATACGAGTTTCCCAATTCCCTCTAGCACTTGTTTTATGTCCTTGCAATTCCGTCATCTAAGCTGAGCTCATGCACCCCTCAATCGATCTCACATCCTTATTAGAAGTTCCTGAGCCACAGAAGTCGAGTACAGAAAAGATCTGTCTTCCCTACTCTCAAAGCCCTTCACACCATCATCCTGGCCAAATCAAGTCCTCTGCCAATCGTCCGCATGCCCACTAAGGTCAACCTCCCTCCTCACATTCACATCGCGTGCACCCTTAGTTGTGCTGCCCCACAAGTCGAGCCACTCCACTGCTTCTCCCAACCTCTCAACCTCACTGATGTCATATGTGCAACACATTTTTGCAACCTCATTGCCAAGCCTCACTGATGTCATACGTGCAACACATTTTGCAACCTCATTGCCAACTGAGCCCTATGTAGATTGCATCAGTGTCATCCAGCGACAGGGCAACTTATTGATCAGCCCTTTCCATGACCCAGCGCTTTGCACCAAGCTTCCATGCACAAACCCTTGCACCAAAGCAGGAAATCCCACTATAGCAGTCCCTAGCTACCTCTCACAAACTGTGCACACGACACTGGCACTGCCACTGCTACAACACCCCCAAACCCAGTACACTATCTTCTACCTTTCATTTCATTGCGTATAAAGCTGAAGGCCCAACGTATACATATACCTTGGAAGTAAATTTAACTAAGTTCACATAAAAGGAAAACAAAATGAAAAGAAAGGGGGCAGCAGCTGTTTATAGAGGTTTAAGTTGTGGGATTCAACATTTGGATCTATCACAAATACTGGATCGACTCTAAGGCATACATTACAATAAGTAACTGTGATATGCCCATTTTTCATATATTTAATTACTATAATTTATTTTAATTTATTAAGAAATATTAAAGCTGTTTTGAACTTTAAAATTTTAAAATGAGCCTTCAAAGATGGAACTTTGAACTTGTGTCACATTCAAAATAAGAGTTTTGAGATAGCTTTTGCACGACTCAAATTTTACTTGATTTAGAGTTTCATTGAATAAGTTATAGTTGAACCAAGCTAAACCAAGTTAATTTCAGTTCAATTCAATGGAAGAATTAGGTTAAACCTTGGTTTGAGGTGCTTGGAGTTAGCAGATCCCCTTCTATACCATGTGATTTCCCCTCCTCTTCCACACACAAACACCTTCTTCTCCCCTCCTTCATTCATTTTTTCCCATTATGAACCTCAAACTAGAGTTCCACTTATTATTCTTCTCTTTGCAAAACCTAGCTGTATCCTAACCCACTCTTTGATAGTCGCCCTCTTCAAGATCCAGCAGCCACTTTCTAGTGATATGACAAAAAGGAAGGACCCATCTCTTCAAGGATAGGTAAGGCATTGTTAGTCCTATTTTTCTGTGTTCATAGTTTCAAGGGTGGCCTTGCATCTTAGCGTGTAAAATAAAGACTTTTGGGCCTGATCTATATGTTTTATTGGAGTTAAAAGGTAGTTTGATTTGAGGGCGGCTACAAAAGAAGGAATTTGGTGCATCTAGAGGGAATATACTTATCGCAAGTTTCAATTCGACATAGAGTCAACCAAAGAGGTAATGTTATGTTACTGAGATAGAATTGCAATTTGGTGATTTGGGCAAACTTTGGGCTGAGCCAAGGTCTAAGCAAGTTTTTTAAGACGCTTAAAAGATGGGCATTAGTCCTTGTGACTACATTTTGGAATGTCAGATTTGTAACATATCCGCAGGGAGTCTGATTGGGTGTTTTTCCAACTTGGGCAATGCTGCTCTAAACGTGTTTGGAGGTGAAATAAAGGATTTTTGTGTAAGGAAAAGTAATAGACTTCTAAGGTGGGGGATACTGTACAGGTCACTGGACCACCTATAGTTAGAATTATGATGTTCCAAGCTCATTGGAAGGTTCAAACATTTGTTGTGATGCATGTTCGCATCATTGTTTTTACTGAGATATCATCCCTGTGATGGAGGACACTTTACAAGACTCACGCGTTATCTGGCAGATATCAGCTATCATTCTTAGTAAATGGTCCCTACAATGAAGGGCACTTTGTGCAACTCTTACATTACTTGGGCTCCAACCATCTTTCTGCGGTGGTCCCTGTGATAGAGGGCACTTTGTGTGACTTGTGTTGCATGGCATGCTCCGACTATTTTACTTTATGCATTTTTAGACCTTCCGTCATGTAATTGGAGGTTATATTTATTCTACCATGGTGTAGATGCTGACTGTGTGCATGTTGTATTGGATGGAGCACAGGTATGTGGTGCAGTATATGGAAAACATATATCATCCTATTGGTTGAAATTTGTCATTTTATGCACTCTTTAGAGTGATACTTATATTTAGTTACATATGAAAAATCTGGATTGCACGTCGATTGATATTCTGCATGGCTGCCTCATTCTATACTTACTGTTTTGCATTGTATTTATTTTGGCCAACAGGACTTATGGTATATTTATGTTGCTGCACCCATTTTTTTGCCCTCGGATTCTCAAGCCAGGAGAAGCAAGTCCATAGTTCTGCTCGGAGGTGATCTCATGGTGCCAATAAAGACTGGGAACCAGACTCCATCGGACTTGACGCTTTCGCTGTTGGACTTTAAATTGGATTTCACAACTTTATGTTCAGTATTTTAGTAGTGTTATTCTGGATTTGTTGTATGACTTGGTACTTGATTTACTACTTTATAGTGCATGGAAATTTGATATTGTGACACAAATGTTAGATTCATGTATCGCTTGTTTTGTGTTTTAGGATCGCATGGTAAATTCTTTGTTGTAGTTGACTACTATGGGTTGTGCTATTGTGAAGAATAGAAAATTTTGGATTGACGTCAATTGTGTACATGTTATATGATGAAATTGTATCTATGACAAAGGAAAGATATAGCAGAACATCATCTCTTGAAATTAACCAAGCCTAGTTGTACATCCGGATGAGTCATCCCCTAACAAAGGTGAAGGTGTCTGACGCATGACAATATCTCACAGCACGTAGGATATGTTCATCCTTTAACAATCAACTGTATAAATCTTAGAAAATCATCGGCACCTTTAAGAATACAAACATCAATTAAATACTTTATCTACAGAGTGGTATAAGCTAAAGCCTTAGTGAACTCATCATTAATTTATTAGGTAATTTAGGCCAACAGAATAATCTATTTATAGGTAAGACGATAGTCATAATGTGCTAATGGTCAAATCCCTCCTTCCTTGCGCACAGAAAAATTGTAGAAAGTAAATCCATCAAAAAAATTCCATAATTTAAAGATTAAGAACCCAACTTTAAGAGGAAGATATCCAATGATAAATCAAAATTTAAAGAAAACATTTACTTTTCCTTAACTCAAACAAACTTAATAATTAAACCACAAAATTCAACCCCAGAAGACCCCTATGATAAAAATATCCAATTATAAAACTAATTTTAAAAAATCATCCAAAACATTTACTTTTTATAAACTCAAAGAGCCTTACAATTGAACCATAAAATACAACCTAGAGGACCCCTATGATAATTTGATCATAGAAAAATCCTCTATTGACGTAGACCTAGAACTCCTACCAATTTGACTTTAAAGACTACTTTGATACCTTGACTGGAGAAAAAGATACTTAACTATACAACTTTGATTCTTGCTAACCATGGATATCTCATCCACGAGGCCTCAGAATGCGCTGCATCAAATGTTCGTTTTTGTCATTCGTTGATATTAATTACAATATAACATGTTTTGATTTTTGTATAACTCATTAACTGTAAGCTCACCATCCATAATTTCCTAATCCTCTCTCTCTCTAATAAATATATCTCATCCTTCTCAATTAAATTATACCACACTATACCATAGACACTGCTTAATCAATAAACCGAATATCCTTAATTGCTTTCATGAGAAACTAGATTTTTCATCTAAACTTATGAGAAATCTTCTTTGAGATAATTTGTCTTGTCGATTATCCATCCATTGTGAAACATCAGTGCAAGATAAATTTGGGTTCATTATCCATCTACTGATAAGAGTTGGAGACCACTCTAGCATCGTATGCTAGAATACAAAATAACATGATGCAACACAAGCCTAAGTAATGGAATCTTTGTCTTTAGTCATAGAAAAGCACAAAAAAAAAAATCAAGAGTGATTTAACAAAGTTTGTCCAACACATGCAATAAGATGTTGAGCCGTGTTAGTAGACACGACCAAAAATTACAATTCTACCTGCCAGCCGGCACCAGGCTCGGAGCCACGAGTAGCAGCAGCCTTGTAGAGGCTTCGTGGCCAGGTGAGGCCGCCATGAGATGCCCCGCCTGGTCGCACGACCTCCATGAGAGGCCTCACCCGGTCTCGAGGCCCCTGCGAGAGGCCTCACATGGTCGCAATGCCTCGTCTGCCATGAGGCCTCCACAAGGCCACCGCAAGGTTGCAAAGGCAGCCACGACCTCGCATCAACCTCCATGATGTCGCGGCAGCCATGCCTAGCCACCGCCCCATGGCAACAAGCTGTTGTTACTAGTTGCGTCATGTTTCCTTCCATTTGTTAATTTATTTTCCTCTACTAATTCCCCTATTAATTCCTTATGTTTTTTTAAGTTAATTAACATTGCCCATGACGAATTAACCGCGTCATGGCCGATCTCAAGCCCAAATAAAGGAGGGTTACGTTAGGTTGTCAGCCAATATTAAACTAAGGCAAATGTTCAATGAATAGATCCATTAAACAATTGTGTTAATGCTAAGTTATTCTCTGAAAGGAATGCGTTGCAGGGTTCAACTGTAAAGTCTCGTCAAGGAATGCTACATCTCTAAAACTCAGATGTAGTGATAAACATGCAAGAATTTGTGTTGCAGAGTCCGACTATAACGTATCGACAAGGACTGCTACATCTCCATCAGAAATTTGATGTCATGTTAAATAGGCAAGAATCCTAACATCCTAGGTTGGATAAAAACAAATATTATAGGAAAACTAAGGGGGTATTTGGTTTGAAAAAAATTTTCTATTTTCCGTTTTCCATTTTCTATTTCTGTTTTTCTATTTTCTGATCTAGTTTTTAGAAAATAGAAAATGCGTTTGATATACTGTTTTCTATTTTCTAGAAAAGAAAACTGAAAAATGCGTTTGGTTTGTTAATATGAAAAATTATAAATAAAACAGTTTTTTTAATAAAAAGACCATCTTATTCATGGAAAAGGAAAAATCATACAAGAAGGAGATCAAATCTAACCTTCTAATATGCAATATAAGAAAATACCTTGCCACCATTCACCTCTGTTGGCAACGTTTTTTCTTTTAGCAAAAGAATATTTATTCCTTAATAAGGAAAAAACATATTAGAATGGGGGTCAGACCTGACCTTCTAATACAACATTATATGACTCCAAACTCTTTACATGTATCGCACTATAGGATAAAAGGTTTATCAACTATACAAACTATCCACAAACCTCACACAACCTTTACAAGCATCAAGAAATGACATAGTGTATATCTTCTGTTGTAAAGTCACACCTCCCATGTACTTCTCACCAAAAGACTCTTCTTCATCAGATAAAAACATGCATGTTTTCTCTTCATCAGAAGACTCTTCTTCATCAGATGGAACTTTAACATCCACCTATTTGCTTGCTCACAAACATAGGACAAGGCAAGTTCATAATTAACATTTTCAAGCCAATTGTCATCTTTTCTACCCATAAAAGCACAAAAGTATATAACTGACATCCATTATATTCACTAAAAGTTTAAAAGACATACAAGAAATACTACAAAATCAAATGCATCCAAGTTATTCAAGAAATAAGAAAGAAATTACAGCTTTTGAAGGCATATTTTAATCTTGTTTTGTTTTCCAACAAATCCGATGATTACAGCCTTCAACTTAAACCTTCAACCGTATATATGATTTATCACAATGATTAATTAGCAGCAACATGAACCTGTAAGACAAGCCATTTTAGGTCTAGGTAAGTATTTATACTACTCAAGCAAACTATGTAAGTTCTTACTTAGTTGGAGCAAAATTTATCTTGCAGCTGAACTAATTTGGCACACTTTGCACAAAAACAAAAACAAACACACCAGGTAGAAAGTCATACCTGAAATTTGCCATGCCAAGAAAAACCAACCTTGCATGAAGAG
>NC_133880.1:10749151-10756954 GCF_044706935.1 Curcuma longa | reverse complement strand
ACAACAACAACAACAACAACAACCAAGCCTTATCCCACTAAGTGGGGTCGGCTATATGGATCCTTTTACGCCATTGAGCTCTATCTCCTATTATATCATCATTTATATTTAAATAAATTTTATCTTGTTTTATTGTTGCTAACCAAGTCTTTTTTGGTCTACCTCGTTCTCGTTTGATATGCGTATTTGTCATAGTTTCACACCGCCTAACTGGAGCATTTATCGGTCGTCTAAGTACATGTTCGTACCACCTTAAACGTGTCTCACGGAGTTTTTTCTCAATAGATGCAACTCCAACTTTCACTCTAATGCTCTCATTTCTTATTCTGTCCATCTTCGTATGTCCACACATCCATCTTAACATCCTCATCTCCGCAACTCTCATCTTTTGCTCATGTGCTCGAGTCATAGCCCAACATTCAGCGACATATAACATGGCAGGTCTAACTGCCGTTTTATAGAACTTTCCTTTAAGTTTTAGAGGCACTTTACGATCACATAAAACACCTGATGCTCTCCTCCACTTCAACCATCCTGTTTGTATTCTATGTAAGACATCTCTCTCAATCCCTCCATCGGCTTGCAAAAATGATCCTAAATATTTAAAACTCTCAGTTCCAGACAACTCATCATCTCCTATTTTAATACTTGTCTCATTACGTTCAATATTGCTAAACTTAAATTCCATATATTCTGTCTTTACTCTACTAAGCCTAAAACCTTTCTCTTCTAGTGTTTCTCGCCAAGATTCTAATTTAGCATTTACTCCCTCACGTGTCTCATCTACCAATACAATATCATCTGCAAACAACATGCACCATGGTACGGTATCTTGAATGTGTCCAGTAAGTTCATCCATGATTAGTGTAAAAAGATAAGGACTTAGAGCTGACCCTTGATGTAACCCTATCTTTATTGGAAATGCTTCAGTTAATCCGCCTGAAGTCTTCACTCTAGTCGTTACTTCCTCATACATATCCTTAATTAGGTCAATATATACTACGCTAACACCCCTCTTTTCTAGAATCCTCCATATAATTTCCCTTGGGACTCTATTATAAGCTTTTTCTAAATCAACAAATATCATATGTAGATCTTGCTTTTGCCCCCGATACTTTTCAATTAGTTGCCTGAGAAGATGTATAGCTTCTATTGTCGACCTACCAGGCATAAACCCAAATCTGTGATCGCTTTTTTCTCTTTGTTCTTTATGCTCATTAGTTTCCCATAAAGGAGCAATTTTGTTCTTGCATAGAGAAACCTCATGATTTTGAGGATCCTCAACAAGATTTCCTCACTTGGATATATGGACATCTTGCATTTCAATATCGAAACATTCTATGATGTTGATACGTCAGATTGACAATTAATAGGACTATAGGAGTCCACTTTATAGTTTTACATTCTGATGAAACAACTTACTAATGTAAAAGAGCAATAACAAAGAATTGTAGCCCACTCTCATGCTAAAAAAAAATTATAAAGCTATGAGAACTTGTGAGATTATGTGGATCAAGCCCTTATTAGCACATCTTGAGTTTTCACATACTTAAACAACAAATATGTGTCGCAACAATCAAGCTATTAGTCACATTCCAAGCACTCTGGTATATGGTGTGTCATTAATTGCCATTTCATTTGAAAGGTTACTATGTCCAAGTATATCAACATGCATACACTTCTTTGCAGAATAGATTAATTATATTTTATAAAGCTACTTAGTAGGGCCTGAATTATGTTATTAAATCACAAGTTAGGCATGATAGACACCTACCCTCCAGTTTGTTATTTTACAAAGTCACTTAGTAAGTTATGTTATTATATGGCAAGTTAACATGATAGACATCCACACTCCAGTTTGAAGAGGAGTTTTGGAAATAATGAGTTAGTCCAACATTTTGGTTAATATAGGGTTGCAAGTCTTCAGGTCATGAGGTGTAATCACCAGTTAATTAAATATAACAAACCATATTACCAGTAACCAAGTCAAACACGAATTAGATAATCAGATTTAATAACAAAAACATTTATCTACGTTCTTTTCATTTGGGATGGTAAATAATTATGCTTGAACACTCTCACACATGTAATAGACTATTCAAAATAGGATGGTTAGGTCACCAAATCATGCTCAAGGACGATTCACATGTATAGTTCATGAATGAGATACACTAATATAGAATTGCCTAAATGTTAATTATGCTAATAATATATACACTCAGAATCTTTGAAAATTATCACATTCCAATAGCCAAAAGTACATCTTCCAAAGCCTTCCCGATAAATCACTTGCAGCAGAGAAGAACGCAAATCTCTTTGAGACGGTAGCTACAAAATTTGAACCTAAATCATCTCAGCAATGAAGAAGATTAGGAGAAAACTTACACGGAGGAGCTTCTCGGCATAGTCGGAGACGCCATCTGAGACAAGAGCAACCATGTCTTTTGTGGCTCCTGTATCCCGGATCGACTTTCCAAGAACACGAACTCCGAGGAGAAATTCGTCCCCGTAGAGGAGGGTGACATAGGCGTCCTCAGTCTTGGATTGCCCGCAATCCGCAGCACTAAGAATCGCCAAAACTACGACCCAGAAACCTAACCTCGACACCAACGACTTCATCCTATTAAGTAGCAAGCAAAAAGGGCAAAGATCAAAACAGATCAAGTACTAAAATCGACTCTGGCAAATCAGTAGTGAGAAGAAAGAGGGAAATTTTGTTCACCCGAACAGCAGGCGAGAGGTTGAGTAAGGAACACAAAATCGACGGCAGCAGCAACGGAGAGCTCCTTAGCGGCAAGCAGCTGGAGGAAATCACAGACGGGTTGTCGGAAGGCAGAAGCCGGAAGCCCAGGCGACGGGCGGGATCTTCGGCGATGGGACTCCGAGGAGGACACGACGGAAGAGACGGTGCCCGATACTCATATCCGTTCGTTCATCGATTGTAGACAGATCTGAACCTGGACGGCTCTTTTTTTTTTTTTTTTCCTGCTGCTGCACGCCATAAAAATCGATTCTGTCCCATGACATATCATAGACCGTCCAAAAAAATGGATCACCGTTAAAATTAATCGGTTCTAAAATTAAATATCTAAATTAAAAAAACTAATATTTAAATGTTTGATCCTCCATGCTTAGATGCAGTAAATTATTCATGAGAGTGTAACTTATTAAAAATAAATATTTTAAAAATTACTTTTTGATTATATATAAAGTATATTTTAAATTTATTTGATAGATAAATTAGAAAAAAAAATCATCTTTAAAAATTAACTTTTGAATATATATAAATCATACTTTAAATTTATTTGATAAATAAATAAATAAATAAAAATCATCTACCTTTGAAATTGATGATTAAAAAATTATGAACCTTAATTTTAATCGTGGAAGTTAATTATAATTCATGATTTGAAACTAGCTGTTGTAATTCAAATTACAATTCACTATGGTTACAATTATTATTTATATCTTAATAGTTTTAAAAATTTATAAATTTTGAAGAAAATAATTATAAAAAAAAAGGCTTCCGTGACATGTGATTGTTCCATTCCAAGTTATTCCAACTTTAAACAAGTCTAAGACAAGCGATATTTAACTTGTTCATAAAGGGAATTGCTTGATTATGGCATAAATTATTAATTAGTATATTACAAAGCATTAAGTAAAATAAACTATAGTAAAAAATGGAATTCGTCGCTCCAGTAGTCTCACACGGTCGGTCTCACGATCATCTATGAGACGGTAAATTAAAAAATTACAATTAGTTACTATGAAAAAGAGCATTATTTCGGCTTCGTCAAAATTCGATCTTTATCTACTATAGTAAATCTGTCTCACAGTAACCAACTTAATCATGTCCTAGAAACTTAAGTAGAATAAACACTTATGGGCAAAATTGTGAGGTTCATAATATAAGTGTGCCATGTGATGTCAAGGTACTATGTTGGCTTTGTTGGATCATTTCTTTGTGTTTGTTCGACGACATCACATGAAGAGTTTTATAAAATATAACAGAGAATATTAAATCATAAATTAATTTTTAATATTACATTCTACCAAAGGGTTATCCAACTGTTAAGAATTACTAAAGGTCATATTAAATTTTAATTTTTATCAAAAGCTGCATTTTTAAAAAAATAATCTCTTTTCATTTATTTCAGTCTGAAATTAAAATAAAATAATCGTATTTAACAAAATCAAAATCAATATTAAAAAATAAAATTTAATTATTTCGTCAAGACTTTCATATAAAAGCCATTAATGACATTGAAAATTTTAAATTTATATTAAATTAATATTAGTCTTCTAAATAATCTCCTTAATTTATTTATAATTTAAAAAAAATTGAATTTCTAAAATAATGAATTTTGATTAAAAAATCATTGATGATCTTAAATAACTTATTTTTTTAATTTATATCATCAATAAATTTTAAAGATGATCCTCTAAATTTATTTATATTTTTATTTAAAGTTTTAATATAAAATATAAAATATAAAATATAAACAATATAATAAAAAGTAAAAAAATTCTAAAAATAATAATTTAGTTTTCTATTTTTTTAATATCTAATCCGAAGAGAATAAGGAAGTGCAGAACATAATTAATAAAGGAAAAAATTTAGTTTTGTGATTTTTATATAAAAGTTATAGATGCCTTTAAAATTTTAATATTCATGTTAAATTAATATTGTTCACTCCAAATAATCTCTTTAATTTATGTTCATTTTAAATTTTTTTGAGTTTTTAAGTCCATTAATAAGTTGATCAAAATGTTGGGTTGGTCTCTCCAATGTGAGAGCGGCCCAAGCCCGTGTTTCTTTACACGGATGAAGCACAAGCCCTCATCTATATTAAGGGATCATCTAGGGTTATCTTCGGAGGATAAGAGAGAAAAACGCAGCCAAGCAAGTTAGTCGAAAAATAGATTTCGTCGCAGTTCTATTTCAGCCTGCGCGATGTTCACTTAACCGGGTGTTGCCGCCAATTTCAGCGTTGGATTTTCCTGAAATTTTGAGAGAGTATTCCCAACTTGAGGTTCTTCATTCTGAACGGTGGAGATCGTCATTGGAGTCTTCTAGCTGGCGATTTCGTCCCTGTTTCGAAACTGTCAGATTCGGTATTCTTAATTTTAACTTCTTCTATTTGTGTTGTTAAGCGTATGGTTACCAAGACGAGTTCTTGATGTTACGTTGAGTAGAAGAAGAAGTTTATGTGCTGGTTGTTGGTGGCTAGAGAAGAACACTTGTGTACCCACTTCTTTGTTGATTTAGTGGAAGTTTTTGGTGGTGCCTCAGGCCGTGGTTTTACTCCTCAAATTGAGGAGGTTTCCACGTTAAATCTCGGTGTTGATTTTTGTCTTTGATTGTCTATTTACGCTGTGAAAATTTTATTATAGTCTTAAGAGAGTCATTCGACGAATTTCGGGGTGTGTGAGTTCGTGTCACATCCCTTCACAAAATTCATTGATAACGAGTTGAATTTTATTCTATATATATATATATATATATATATATATATATATATATATATATATATTAATTTATTTATATTTTTATTTAGAGTCTTAATAAAAAGATAAAAAATACAAAGAACATTAATAAAAGTAAAATAAAAATAATGGTTATTTTTTATTTTTTTTTAAGTTTTCATTTTTGTAATAGCCAATTCCAAGAGGGGAAAAAGTAAAATAAATTTAAAAGAAAAATAAAAACTAAAAAACTATTAAAAAATTATCTTGGAACTATTTTATTTAAAGATTCCTTTCACTCTTTAAATCTTATCAGGCTAACTTATGGCATCTATTAATTTAAAGAAACTATTTAAAAAATATAGTTTTTCTTTTACTTTTAGCATGATATTATATCTAGAGATAAATACCTCTAATATACTCTAGGACAATGTCAATGACTTCCTTATACCCTCATGATATTGTTTATGCTAAAATTTTAGAATTCCAAAAGTATTTAAGTCATCAATGAATTTTGATAAAAAAAAATAGACCTAACTAAGTTAAATTCAATTCAAATCAGATCTAATATGTTTCTTCTTCTCCTTGAATATCATCCTGCTCCAAAATACATTAGAGTTGCTTTGATCAAAGCAATACTAAGGCGGCATTGTTTTGACCTTAAAGCAACTTTAAGGTGGAGCTAGTTTGATTAAAGTAGCTCGAAGATAATTTTTTGTTTTTATTTTTCATTTTGTTTCACTTTTTTTCCCTTGTAATTAGCTATTAAAAAGATAAAAAAGTAAAAAATATTTTTTTTATTTTTACTTTTATTATTGTTCTTTTGTAATTTTTTATTAAGGTTTCAAAATTTAAAATAAAATAAATTTAGGGGATCATTATAAACGAAAATTTAGAATAAAATTTAACTCATTAATAGACTTTAAAAACTCAATTTAAAAAAAATATAAATAAATTAGGAAGGTTATTCAAAGTAAACAATATCAATTTGAGATAAACATTAGATTTTAAAAATTATTAATGACTTTTAAATGAAATTTTTTTGATAAAATAATTAAAATTTTATTTTATTAATTTTATTTACTTTTTCGTTCTCTAGTAAGATATTAAAAAATATTTTTAAATTTTTATCAACATTCTTTTGTATTTTTTAAATTATATATTTTTATTAAAGATCCAAAATTAAAAATAAAAACATGGATAAATTTAAGGGACTATTATGAGTTTCACGATCTAAATTTAAAAAAAAATTGAGCTCTTTAGGATACTTGAGATCTAAATTTATTGATGGATTTAAAAATTATAAAAATATTTTAAAAATTATAAATAAATTAGGAATGTTATTTATAATAAATAATATAAATTTGAAAATTTTAAGGTATGCCTTCTGTATGAAAGATTTTGATTAAATAATTAAGTTTTTATTTTTTTTATCTTATGTTCGAATCGATTTAAATAAAGAGAATTAATTTTTTATTTTAATTAGAACTAAAAAGACGGGAAGGGCTTTTTAAGAAAAAAAAGTGCCCTTTAACCACCAAAATTTGGTTGATGGCGTCCTTTGATAAAATATCATTTTTAAAATGACTAAGAGTAGAAGTAATATTCTGCAGAAAAGAAAAGAAAAGAAGTAATATTACTATGAAACCCTTTTAAGGTTTATCAATTAAAGGGTAGATATTTAATTATACAATTCTAAAACCACAACTATAAAGTATCGTTGATCAATTTTAGAGGAAAATGCTATGCTGCGCGCCGCTCCCATCCGCGCTCGTGCGCGACAGCGGGATCACCGTCCATCACGCATGATCGCGAGAATCTGACCGTCCAAAAGTGGGAATGCACAGTGCTCCCTCGCGCCGACCTGCCGCTGTTCCCGCTGCTGCCGCCTCGCCGTCCGGCCACCGTCGGCCGTCGGACCGGGCCTAGTCGACGCGGCACTCGTCGGCGCGCCGACCGGCATCGGATTCCGATCGGATTGTGGCCGAAATCCGGCCGAATTCGATCGGAAACCGCCGAATCGTAGACTCGGCCACTGTGGGCCAAATCGCGGTCGATTTCCGGCCAAATTGCGGCCGGAGACCGGCCAAGGAAGGACCGCTGGCGGCCGACGTTCCTTCCTCGGTCGGTCTCCGGCCGCGATTTGGCCCACAGTGGCCGGGTCTGCGATTCGATGGTTTCCGATCGAATTCGGCCAGATTCCGGCCATTATCCGTCTGGAATCTGGTGCCGGATGGTGCGCCGGCGAGTAGGTCATCGATCGGGCCCGAGGGCGGTGGTCTCCGATGGCCGGACGACGTGGCGACGGCGGCGGCAGTGGTTGGGGGTCGGGGG
>NC_133880.1:10748286-10749051 GCF_044706935.1 Curcuma longa | reverse complement strand
CTTTGTGGCTATGGAGACCACTATATCGATTCTCAGTAGCCACACATTTCTCACCTTTTAATTTGGGTTGGCTTCCAATAATCTAATTAATTGGGATGTAAATGAAATTAAAGCCCAATTAATGATCACTGCCAAGCCCAATAAAAAAACAACCCGAATTAAGAACAGCCACATACTGTTCATTTAAGCCCAAAATCTTGACCCAATGTTCTTCAAGCTTAATTGGGCTGACCCAATTTGAATTTTTTATTTTATCACTATTTTGAATAATGATCATGTGATTTCTTTTTTTTTTCACTGTGTAGCACACTGCTGCTTATTGAGTTTTGTTTCTTTGTGCCCTAAAAATAAGTTGTCGCCGATTCCTTTTTTCATTGTTTATTCCCAAAAGAACGCTCGCCCATTTGCCCAAATCTGTCGGCTGTGCCAGCCTCACCGGCACGCCGCCGCTGCACCAGCCTCATCGCCGATGCCGGCCTCGCTGACACTAGCTTTGCCAGCGCCAACCTTGCCAAAATCACAGCAGGCTGTTGTAGCGGAACAGAAAAATGTGGGCAACACTTATACGCTGTCGCTTGCGAAGTCGGCCAGAACAGGAACGGGAGAAATTGGGGCTAACTTTAATAGGTAAAAAACTATAACAGAATAGCTCTGATACCAATGTTGTTTTGTGTACTTGTTGGGGAAAAAACTCTGGCGCTCGGATCGCTTGTGTCAGAGGAACGATTACGAGGAAAGCTCCTCAGGTTTTCACAAACCAAATCC
>NC_133880.1:10743739-10748280 GCF_044706935.1 Curcuma longa | reverse complement strand
GCTGCTCCTCTGTTCTGAAGACACGGTCGTGCCGAGTGGGCACGGCCAAGTGCTGGTTCTGCCTCTGGTGAAACATGGTTGTGCCCTTTGGGGCACGGTCCCTGTAGGAGTCAGACACGGTCGTGCCTAGGAGGCACGGCCCTGTCCAGCCTTGTCTTCAATCGCTTCTCTGTTTAGCTTTTTCGCTCCATTTCCGTCCTACAAATACATAAAAATATGAGCAGATCTCCGAACTAGGAAAAGGATAAATTCATGCCTAATGCAAAGATAAATGATGCAATGAACGTAGAAAATATCGTGAAATACAGAAAGATGTGCGATTAAAGTATAAGAAACAGATATATACCCTACGCACATCATCAGTCTAGTGGGGACTGACACATAGATCATATCCTGATCTAAGTGAATATAAGATGGTGAAAGGAATAGAGACATGATCAACCATAGCTGTTGAAGGGTTCAGAAGTAGTTTTAGAATCAATTGTGATTTTTTGATTAATTGGGGGTCATGATGTACTACTAGGTGCCACTCATAATCGATTCATAATTAATTATTAATTATGTCAACATAAATCAAGAACCTATAAGGTCACATGTACTATGAGTTTCTCTAAGAGACATAAAATGAGTTTGATAATTGTATTATCAGACCAAGAGAGATTGAGTCATGTTGAACTAGACCAATAACAAATATAGAAGATATTTTATCAAAAAGGAAATGTGGACGGGCCACATCTTTTGAAGATAAAGTGAGCCCTCTATGGTTTAATTATAAACTAAATTGATTTGATTTTAAATAAAGGTGGTTTGATTTGAACCAATCCGATTTGGTTTTGAACCAAATTTGAGGCTACAATATAGGTGTTTGGTTTAACAGATTCTGTTAATATTTCTTAAGATATTTTTTTTGTTAAACACCTATAAATATATCTCTTATGAAGAATTATTAATAGATATTAAAACCTTAATTGTTAGGTTTCAAAAATTGAAAACCAACTCCCATCATCTCCTCTTGCCGCTGCCCAAGCAAACCCCTTCTCAAGTAGGCGCTACCCACTTTTGTTGCGACTTCTTGTTGCCGCCAGCCAAACAACATATTCCAAAGCTCATCACCAGATTTTAATCCTCCAAGGATTAGTACCTCCTAAGGGTTGGCTATTTCAAAGCCAAAAGAAGTTGCAAACCAACAATGGAAGCAAGGAACGTATAGAGAAGCAACAGTTGTTTCTCCACCAAATGGTATTGCTTCTTCCTTTCCATTTGGTTTTCATTTTAGGGCACTTGTTGTTGGTCTAGGGAGTACTAGATCATCAAACCTAAGTTTTGATAATGGCAAAGGGGTTCAAGTTAAGTTAACTTTGTGAAGTGATCTGATGAGCTTAACTAAGTGTGTAGGTAGCATAAGAATGTCCTAGTTGCGGCTAGCAATGGAAGTCCTAGTTGGAGTCTAGGCAAAGGAAGTCCTAATCTGGAGGATTAGGTGGAAGACCTAGTTTGGTGGGTTGGGTAAGGAAGTCCTAGTCAGGAGCACTAGGTAGGAAGTCTTGGTGGATCAAGAGCACCAAGCGAAAGTCTAGGCTGGTTTGGAGGATCGGACGTCTAGCGGTGGAAGACCTGGGGGCTGAGGATCAAGGCTAAGCAAAAGTCCAACAGGTCTGAAGGACCTAGTTACCATAAGGTAAATTCTCTCGAGTGGAGTGGATGAGGACGCATTCTCGGTAAGGGGAGCAATAGGCATCGGTCTGACCAAGGATTTCACTAGAAACTTGAAGTCAAGACCAAATAGTTTGCAAAACTGTTCACTTTCCTACTAGACTTTGGATTTTGGACTAACTTGAAATGTAGGAAAGGAGGGGCTGAAACTTTGTGTTTCAGGCGCCCTTATTTGGATCCAGGTGTTCAGACGGTCCAAGCACCCAAATTGGTTCTAGGCGATCAGACGTCAGTTGAATGGGATGCAGGATCTTGTAACGTGCTAATGGAAGGGGGGTGAATAGCGCATTCATCATTTTTTCTTTATTCATTCTATCAGAATAACTTAGCAGCGGATTAGTAAAGGATGCAGAGGACTCGTAAATTTTTACTTGGTTCCTAACTCCCCAGGGTTAGTACATCTAAGGCCTATGAACGGGAGGCGCCCGCCCACTAGTGGTCTCCTTTTCGAACATTCGTTTGGAGGTGGAGAAACCTGTCATACAGTCCAATAAAGAATAATAATAAGTAAAATAGAAAGTAAGACTAGAAATAAAAACCAAATGCTTGCCGGGAGACTATAAGTAAAAGTACAGGAGGCGCCCGTCCACTAGTGGTCTCCTTTTCGAACGTTCGTTCGAAGGTGACCCCGCGTAAATGGCCGATCCTCTATCTTCTAAGCTGACTCGGCCATTCAGGTCGATTGGAATCACCTGACTCAGGTTTAACCTGAGTTGACTCTGGGCTTGGCTCAGCTGCCTTTGTTTGCTTCACTTTTACTTTCTCCATCTTGCTTCCAGCTCTTGGTTCCTGAAATCCTGAAGAAACTTCCACCAAACCTCTGCTCCTCTTGATCTTACTCGCGTAGACTTTAGCCATGCTTTTCGGTCCTCTGACACTGCATGGACTTGCACCTAGTGCACTTGACCTTGTTAAGACTTCTAACTGATCATCCAAACCAAGACTTAAGCCTTTGCCTAGCTTACAACAAAGACTTTTCCTTGCCTAGCCTACAACTAGGACTTTCTCTTGCCTAATCTTCCATATCAGGACTTCCAGTGCCTAGTCAACCGACTAAGACTTCTCGCTAGTCATTTGGTCAAACTGACCTGATTAGACTTTTCACTCACATCCAAACATCATGTCCTGTTTGGATCAACCCTTAATCAAACTGGCCAGATGTAGGTGTATTGTCAAACATCGAAACTCTAGATAAGATCTAGTGCTTCTTGCATCAACAATCTCTCCCTTTTTGATATTTGACAATTTCTTAAGTTAATATGAGTCAGGGTTTCGTTAGTAGTAGCCCTAGAGCCAATTATGTGATGATTGACTAGGGACTTTTTATATCATATTCTATTATTAATAAAGGCAAAGTTTTGGTTATTATGCTTACTTTGTATTTGTGCTAAATAACTAAGTATAATAATGTCCTTGGGTAGCTAGTTCCAATCTACATCATATCGATTGTTTGAATCAATAGTGAGATGATGAAGAGAATACTATTTTTAATCATTCCTAGTCTTAATATTCAGGGACAATATTAATGCATTGAGACTAGCATGTGGGTCAGCTGAATGACTTGATCTCACAAGTCATGGATATAGGATATCGAGTTGACACATGAGTATACATTAGAGAATGTATATTGAATTGACCACTTTGAGAAAGTTTCATGGATCATTAGATGAGTGTCATAAACTTTCTCATGTGACTATTGGTATAAATAGTCCTTAGACTTGAAGTCACTACGGTTCCCTATATAAGGAGTTATGTACTTTGGTATCGTCAAAGGTCACCCATAATAGGGTGGACTATAAAGGCGATCACTGGGTATGTAACAAATTATACGGAGGGATATGAGTGATGTAGATGGGATCTATCCCTCCTATATAATGGGAGTGATATCTCATGACCTCTTGATAGAGTAGGACCACGAAATGCATAGTCATGCTTAAATGAGTCAATATGAGATATTGAGCTCATTTGCTTGAGTGAGTCTACTTGGGGATCAAGAAATATAAAGATTGATAAGAGGATGACATGGTCTATGCTGTTGGTGCAATCTTTGCCCCAAGTGCATTGAGTTTCAATGTTTGGCTAAATCATATTTAAAGTTAGGCAATACTTGTGATCTAACATGTGTGATGCAAGTTTGCAGGAAAGCCCAAGCGTAGTCTTGGCAAAGAAAAGTCCAAGTGGGTAGTCTTGGCAAAGAAAAGTCCAAGTGGGAAGTCTTGGCAAAGGAAAGTCTAAGTGGGAAGTCTTGGCAAGGAAAAGTCCAAGTGGGAAGTCTTGGCAAGGAAAAGTCCAAGTGGGAAGTCTTGGCAAGGAAAAGTCCAAGTGGGTAGTCTTGGCAAGGAAAAGTCCAAGTGGGTAGGCTTGGCAAGGACTTGACATGACGAAGCTGATGGAAGGGGGAGATTGTTGGTGCAATCTTTGCCCCATGCTATGGTTTACATGATTTAAAGACCTAACTTAAACAAGGTTTTGTCAAACATCAAAAAGGGGGAGATTGTTGTTGCAATCTTTGCCCCAAGTACATTGAGTTTCAATGTTTGGCTAAACCATGTTTGAAGTTAGGCAATACTTGTGATCTAACATGTGTGATGCAAGTTTGCAGGAAAGTCCAAGCGTAGTCTTGGCAAAGAAAAGTCCAAGTGGGAAGTCTTGGCAAAGGAAAGTCCAAGTGGGAAGTCTTGGCAAGGAAAAGTCCAAGTGGGTAGTCTTGGAAAATGTTTTCCAAATAAATCAGAAAATCTTATTACATTAAGAGATACAAGCTCCTCTTTATATAGGAGGTTTATGGACCAAATCTAAGAGAATTATTCTAATAAATATAACCAACA
>NC_133880.1:10701783-10743639 GCF_044706935.1 Curcuma longa | reverse complement strand
AAGGGGTTATTTACGAAAGGAGATAAATAGCCCCTTTGGCGTAGACTAACTGTATACAGACTGAATGGCAACTGGAACATCTGAGACTATCAAAGCCAAGGGACGAAGTGCTTTTTTTTTTCAAGTCTTAAGTGCCGACTAAGTCAGTATAAGCAAATCCGAACGTTTCACCTTAAGAGTTTTCCCCAAGCAAGAGTCTAACATGGTAAGAAAAGAGGACTGATATAGGAGAGGCCAAGATGAGTAGTAGTTTCGTACGACCGACTATCACTTATATGCCATTCAGATATTCGAACGCAAGAGCGCCCGAACAACTCAATGCAAGGTCCGAGGTCACGACGGCATGCTCGAACAACCAACCACTTCTCTCATGCCATTTACGCGCGCGGGAGTTCATATACTATATGTTAATATACTTTACATGTACTAATAACTAATAGAAGTGTCTTTTTTTAAGGCTTGGAATTAACGACCTCTTGCTCCGAAGTGGAGAGGAGAGAGGCAGATTGGGTGAATGCTCTACTTCTTTAAGTAGTATGCTTGCTTCTGTCTAACTGCTGGTTTTCAGTGATGTTCAATGGAATCAGGCTTGGGGATTAAGACAAGGAGACCCGCGCCGCTCCTACGTTCTTCATCATCGCAGAAGAAGTGCTGAGTAGGGGTCTTTCTATTGCCTTCCGGGTCCAGTGCCCAAAGGTGAGTCACCCTCTATTCGCAGATGAGACCCTGGTCTTCGGTGATAAGAGATCGGGTCTTCATTCTTTCTTAAGACGACTTCCGGACACAAAATTCATGCATCCGGTAAGAAGGCCCCAGCTAAAAAACCAAACAGAAGCAGTTACGGGTTTCTCTCATAAGGAGCTACCAATAAAATCTTTGGTTGGGAGTGCCAATGGTTTCTGGTCGGTTCAGAGTTGTTCATAGTGGAAAGGCAAAATGATTCGTGGCGCTCTTCTCTGCTCTCTACTGGGAGACGGCTTATCTTGAACATGTTCTTACCTCAATCTGGTGCGGAGCCGACTAAGGAAGGTGTACCTAGAACGACCCTAGGAGCGGTAGCCTCAAACAACTAACAATTCAATGTCCGTCCCTGATATTGATCTTGGTGCCGCCGCCAGCAGCTAAGGACTCGGATGGAAAGAGCTACAGAGTCTTTCGAGATATGCAGGTTAGTGAATCTTTATTTCAAGGCAATTGGTAAGCATCCTGAGTCTTCCCCCCTTACCTTCAGGAAAGATGCACTTATATATAACTAGGAAAAGGTTTTGTTTTCCTAGTTAAATGGTTTTCGAGGGGGTCTCACGAACTTGGGATGAGGTGTACATACTGGAATGGAACCGGAGAATATGAAATGGTCTCTCGACCCAGGCCTTGCTTAGTTTACCTGTCCTATCGTATCGAATAAGGTTTCCCAGCCTAGCCTATCCCGGTGTCTGCTACCGAAAGAGAGAATCCGTCAAAACCAGCCCAACCTCTTCATGGTCACATCCCCTTATCTGACGCTTTTCGTGTTGTTGCATGTGCCTTACGGTATCCAGATCCAGTCCTCTCTGCTTCCTATGATTGAAATGAAGATCCGCAATAGACTGTCTGCTTTCCAGAGTCTAGCAACTCAGTGATTCGGTAATAAAAAAAAAGAAAGTGGGTTGGTGTGAAGTGAGGTTGCTTGCAATCAGAGCTTCGGGATATAACTAAAGTAAGCGGTGAAAGCTGCGGCGCTTACGCTTAATTAATTAAAGGATTGATAGCGGCCTTCACTTAGGCTTAGTCTGAACAACTGTGGGGGTTAGTGAGCCTTATCTCTTCTATGCGATGCGACAAAGAAGTGGATGTGAGTTTCGTTTCGGATTGTGAAGGCTCTCCCTGAGCGGAAAACCGGAAGCCCTGATAGAAAGTTCCAAATCATCATGACCAAATTCAACTGAACGTACATTTTTCGTATAATGATGTGTCGCCATCTCGAAAGCTACTCACACATCAATTGTAGATATCACCTGTTTCAATTGCTCGATTGACAGGCTTAGGCGGAATAGAAACAAACCTTCCGCACAAGTTTAAACAGCCCGGGAATACTCGAAAACTTTTTTCGTATTGCAAGCAACCTCGGCTCTTCAAACGACGAAAAGTGTCTTTATGTCTCAGACTGAAGGCTTAATCCCATTGTCTATTGTCTGACGACTACCTTGCTAGCGCAACCTCTTGTCTATTGCAAATAGCGAGCAGCGAGAAAACGGAAAGCTAGCTAGCGAGCCCGCTTCGCTTGCTCCTCTTGCTAACGCTACCTTGCTCTGACAAGACCATTGCAGGACAATACGGTCCTTATTCACCTCCAGGATCACCACTGTCTACCAGTTCAGAGCCATCGTTCGCAGAAAAGCTAAAGAAGGCATTGGGTGATTTTGAGGAATCTCTGAAACAGAAGGACGCGAGGGGCAAGAGTGATCGGTCACGTCGGCCGCCTCTGGAGAGAAGTTTCTACATGGTCTTCATTCTTTCAGAGTCTTACCAAGCCAAGCGGCTCGGGGGCATCAGGCAAGGAGCTCGTCTACGAAGCAAATACAAATAGGACATCCTCTAACGAACCAGCTTCAAAGCCGATGAGAGCTAAAACAGTGCAGTCAAACCAACCAGAAATCTCCCATACTCCTGAAGAAACTTGCTCCAGCGGTTGCTCCCAAAACATCATCTACAGTCTTTCAGCTCAGAAGACCAGTCCACCGGAGTCGGCACCGTCACCAGCAACCCCTAAGTAGCAAGCAGAGGATGTGGAGGGGAGGTATTATCACTACTAGTCGGTCAGTCCGGCAAGCCAGCTAGGAGATATCATAAGTCGAACTCCTACTTTTTAGTCACCCAAGCAAGCCAACCCCCAAGCCATACAGAGGAATGAGTAAGCGAAGGAGTATTCGTTTACCTCTCCTTATTGGTCGAAACCCAACTCGAATCCAGCTAACCAAATCAACTGAACCGGTCAAACCCCAATTAAACCGGAAACCAGGTGAACCAATTCCTAGTGAACCGGTTTATTTTTGGTTCACTTGATTCAGTGGCCAAACGACCTCCGATTTGGTCCAAACAAGTTTTGTTTTGTTCGTTTCCACGAGACGAATCTTTTCGTATTTATGTTAAAATTTTCCGGTATCTTACAAATTATATTTTAGTCCAAAGAGTAAAATGCAATATTGCCTTTAATATTTCATAAAGAACCCATTTATATACTTTATTTGCATGTTTTATTATCTATACTTATATATATATATATATTCTTAGCATTAATTAAATCGTGAGTTTACATTATTTTATCTCTTTTATTATTTCAATGCAATCAATATTAAATTTGAGGGGTGTCCTAAGGTAAATCACCTTACGGTTATACTATTTATTAGATAAATAGCAATTTACTATTTGAGTACACATTTTCTATGTGTTTGATTCGATCTTAAACTCAATTACTGAATGCCCGTAATACGATTCATAGCATGAGAGAATTTATGATTGGATCACAACTAGTGAGCATATCTACATGTACAATTATGAATGTATTGAAATTATCTCTAGTCGAGGAATTGATGAACACGGACGTCATCGATTCTGTTGAGACTAGCACGTTTAAACTCTTTGGTTGGCCAAACAGCTGATCTCGCGTAGCTTAAGTATGAGTTTCCTTTGTCTTGTGGTATTCAAGTCACCTTGGTCATAGAGGCTTATACTTTAACATCTTAAGCAAACATCTCCGAGGAGATGTGGACCCGAGATGATTGGGTATAAGTTGAAGTGCCCGAAGGTGTTTGAATAGCCCATAGAAGATTCACCGCTCTTTGAAAAGGAGATGTATACTCTGCGGTCGCTTGTTAGGATTGTTACTAAAAGTCTTTAGCCAAAGCATCACATGTCAAGAGTACGGTACTTTTACACACATGTACAAGTAACTTAAATCCACAAGACAAGAAAACAATTGGGCTAGGTGTGACGTAGTCAGCCTAGTGGGGACTGACACATATAGACCATGTCCCTGAATCAAACGAGTATAAGACAGTGAAAGGAACGAGACACATTTCATTATAGCCACTGAAGGGTTTAGAAATTGTTCTGGAATCAGTTGTTAATTTTTTGATCAATTGGGAATCATGATGTATTACTAGGTGTTACTCATGATTAATTCAAAATTAAGGATTAATTACGAACGACTAACATAACCAGAAACCTATTAGGTCACATGCACTACAAGTTTCTTATAAGGACTTAAAATGAGTTTGAAAATTTGATTTTCAGAACGAGAGAAATGAAGTCTGGTTAGACCGGACAATGGCAAAATGATGGATTTCGTCTTATGAAGACGGAATAAACAAAATCGGAGGTGATTTGTTTATTAAACCAAACTAATTCAATTTTAAATCAAAAGTGAACCAACTTAATTTGTTTTATGATAGAAGGTATTTTAGTAAAATGGAAGCAATGACAAGCTTCTTCTTGAGAAAACAAAATGAACAAAACTTATTTGAGTCAAATCGAAGATCGTTTAACTACTGAATCAAACATTTTGGTTATGAACCAAAATAAACCAAATCCGATCTAGTTCAACTGAACTTAAAACCCTAAATCGGGTTCAGGGAAAAACCCTAAACCCAGTTTAAGGAAACTCCAGTTTCGGCGTCTTCCTCATGCACAATTGCACGCCTCCTCACCGGCTACTGTCGCGACAAAAGGGGAAGGAGATCCTGATCGCCGGATCTCGAGCAAACGAGGAAAGGAATCGTCTCCTCCGACTGCCGTGCATACAAAGAAGGAAGGAGATTGTTACAGCCGCACACGTGAAGAAGGAAGGAGATCCGATCTCCTCCTTCGTTCACCCACCGCGCGAAGAAGGAAGAAAATCCAGCTGATCCGGCAAGGTTTGGGTTTGATCCTTTAAAAGGGAGCATGTCGGCAGCCTTGTGGTGATCATGTGAAGCCCTAACCTCTGCTCTCCTCCTTGCTCCTCTATGCGCTCCTATTTCCCAAACAGACGTGTGAGAAGAAGGGGTCAACTGCCGTTGTTCCTCCCTTTCTACGGTCTCCAGATCTTGCGGAGCTGCTGGAGCTTCCTTCTTTGCTTCATTACTTGATGTCGGATCATTGGGAGGTGCTGCTGCCGACCAAGGAGGATTGTCAGAGAATTCCTTTTCTTGTCGGAGTTGTTGTTGTTGGTTTGCCGGAGCTGCAACTAGAACCCCTCTCTGCCGGAGCTGTTGTTGGAACGCGGAGTTTGTTATCGGAACCCGACGCTCCGGAGACTTCCATCATCACCAGAAAGGTTCCGGTTGCGTGCCTTTGTGACTTCATTGGAATTAGATTACCGATGATCGTTAAAAATCTCCGAAAACGAACGCAACGTGTTGTTGCACATTTTCTGATATTGGGATTTTCTCTTATATTGATCGTTACTGCTTAACAGCTAGTACCGCAACTAGCGACGTGACTTGTAGCTTGAGAAGCTGTCCAGACAATAACTTGATGTGAATTACCGATAGAAACAAACTTCGACGAAGCCACTTAATTCATGTCATTTCCGCTGAGCGTCATATGTCAAGTATACATAGAATAAATTGTTATTCTAAAATTTTAATTTTTTAGTTATACCATATCTGTATTGTATCTTGCATGCGTGTGTTACGGGTGTTATAATAATTTAGATATTATTATTGCTTTCTTTTGCTGTGCACGTTTTGAAATGCATAAACACGCGCAACACACCGAGCTGATCCTAACAGCTCTGTGATGAACTTCTGCACCAAATCCCATGATTGGATGCTTCGTAGCATGCTATCAACTCTGCCTCCATAATAGAAGTGGCTACTAGCGTCTGCTTGACGCTCTTCCAAGATATGATCCCTCCAGTGATTATAAAAATATAGTCTAAGGTGATACTCACTAATTGTGATCCAATCACAATTTCTCTTATGCTATGCATTGTATTATAAACTTCATTAATTGAGTTTAAGATCTAATCAGATACATAGAAAATATACACTCAAATAATAATTTTATTTATTTAATAAATAATATATTATCTAAGGTGATTGTTTATGATACCTCTCAAATATAACATGAAGGTCTACCAGAAAGTCCTAACGGTCAAGATTGATCAAACCTAAAGTCTAAATAGGTCGGGTGGACCAAGATTTAACACCATGTAAACTGTCCTAAGTAGAGTAGTGAGGGCGCACTCTTAGAAAGAGAGCAGTAGGCGTCGGTTCAACTTAAAGTTTCATAAAAAAAAATCATAAGTTAAGATCGAATAGTTGGAAAGTTGTCAAGCATAATATACTTTTTTGTGATAACACTATGATACAGGGAACACAATTTGAAAGTTGACTGGAATTGAGGATTCTGAGAGCCTAGATTAATTTCAGGTGCCTTGATGAATTCCTAGCACCAGGATGGGCCAAAATAGCACGACAAGATGAGGTGGGAAACTCTGATTGAGCAGCACACATCAACAACTAGGCGGTAGGAAGGGATCCAGGCATCCGGAGATGGATAAGTCGCAACCGATAGAGCTTCATCCAGTGGTCAACACATCAACAGTATAGGCACCAGAAGTAGTCCAAGTGCTCGGAGTTGGCTAACTTATTGATAAAAGTCGATTGAATAAGCCATTCTAGGGGCACCCGAGGTTAGTCCAAATGCTTAGAATCACCTTTAAAAGAACCTTCGAATAGAAGCCTTAGATAACACTTTTACACTTCTCTTCTTCCATTCCATGCCAAAGCTTGATGAAGTGTGTTTTGTTGTTAAAATTTTATTTTATTTATTTATTTATTTTATTTTATTTATCACTCACACCCTTCAAAATTAAAATTTATAATTAACCAAATCCTTAATTATCGCTCAGTAATATAATAAGTTGTCGTCTCTCATGAACTTAATGATGGAAGTTTATTTTAGACATATGGTGTGAGATTTTTATTTGTTGATCGCACTTATTCATTCCTAACTATCTACAAAACACATTCATTGACAATTAAATCTTAAAATTTACAAAAGAATATTAATCATACACTATTCACAACTTAAAATCTATTATACATTCCTAATCACAATGTTATTCAAACAACAACTCCATTTTACAATATTAACCCTAATTACATTATACCATAACAAATTTCACAAATTTACAAACTACTCCACTAACCATATACAACTAAACATAAATTTAAACATTACAATACTATACATCATCAATTTATTAATACAAGCAAGAACATCAAACACTATAATCCAAATTGCAGACAAGAATATAATAATATAGAAATAAACAAGAACATACATCAAACACGAAATTACACAACACAATGTGTTCCATCTACAACAATAATGACCTATTTCATGAATTCCATTCATTATTACAAATTCAACATACAACATGAAATACTTTATTTATCAACAATCAAATACACATAGATCATCCTATGACACAACAACATATGTATCTTGATTACAACCAACAAAAGCATGTTCACATACTCATGAACCACAACATCCTATGCTACTGCAACTTGCTTAATTTCTAACCTTTACAATCAAAGAACTTACTCACCATAAAAACAAGTTAAACCATTAGCCATATCAACCAACCACCCACAAAGCTAAACATCACATGGTATTTTATTTAACAATACTAATTAAACAAATCCAATTCCATTACTAACACCCATAACCAACAACACATTGCCATACAGGAAAAAACATTCATCAACAATAGGTGAGAAATTTTATTACGCATCTATATTCATACCATTTCAACAATCAAACATACAACATATAATATTTTGTAACCGGCTACAACAATTTAATCCTGTCACAACCGAACCAAAAAAAACCTCAATTCCATACAACCTCATGTTATCAAAACTGAACCAAACCACAAATTAACAATTATTCGACTTGAATCAACGATCCAAGAAAACAAGGGGGTTTTTAATTCAATCATGCTGAATAAACAGAGAAGCAAAAGCAAAACTAGGGTTAAAGTTAGGGTTAGAGTTAGGATTTTTTCTTCCCCAATCAGTACCAAACAAAGGACAATCGACAGAACTCTTGGTTTATTCAATGCTGACTGGGAGCGTTAGGAAGACGAGTCATGCAGATGGCCAATCGCTGAGAGCTCAAGTCGTGATCGGAAAACTTGAGGCGGCTGGATGCTTCAGCTCTCTGCCCTGACTGCAAATCACAAACAGAGTTATAACCCAAAGAATGAAACCCCTTACCTGCCCGTTCTGGTGACTAGGAGGAAGCTGACAGAATTTGGCCTGGTGTCCCATGTCGGACTCCGGTGGATGCGATTCCCTACAACGAGCTCACCGAGAACAAATCGCTCACGATGGCACTTCACTGTTGTGCGAATAGTCATCGGCCGCCAATCACCAGAACTGAATCACTTCGATGGCGACAGATGTACGACCGATGGTGGTAAAGAAGTCACTCGCTGGAGCAAATCGCTCACGGCGAGGTCTCCTGCGGTGGCGTCGATGCTCGTCGTCCGTAGAGGTCGTTAGAGAGCTCAAGTGCTAATCGGGCAGGAGGAGGAGAGGTGACAGAGATCGGGGAATGAATGGGAATCGCGAGTGGAAATCGCAATTTTAGGGAAGAAGACGAGAAGCTACAGTGTGTGCGATTTTTGGGTGAAGAAACCTTGCCGAGCCCACCTTTTCTTTGTTGAACCGACAAGCCTTTTAAACGCCAACACTTTTGAACCCGTCTCCACTGAACCGGACTTGAACCAATTGAATTGAGCCAGCCTGAACTAAACTCGAGTTGAATCCAACTGAACCCAATGAACCAAACTGACCTGATTTGAACCCATTTTGAACCGGGTTGAGCCGAATTGAATCCGATTTGAACCAGACTCGAACCAAGATTGATTTCTTCTCCAAATTGGGCATGTTTGTGGGCTTTCTAAATGATTTCTTTAGCATGATTTCAATTATTTGTAATTGAATTTCATCTTAATTTCCTACAAAATCAAATATAACCAATTAATACCCATAAATTATCACAAATTAATGAAAAATAGAATGAAGCTAAAAAATTCATCCAAGATAAAGAATAAACTCAAAATTCAATTTATGATATGAAATATGATTAAAACAGTCCAATACAACCTTAACTAACCTTGTCAAATAGCTACTTATCAAAGTTCTAACTTGAAAACTCTACTACTCTAGATTCAATGACACAACAATGATGCAAAATTGCTACGAGCTCAAACAAGCAAAGCGCTTTATAACGTGTAGTTTGTTGTATTCATATTTGTTTCTTTCTGTGTTGATTTATAAGGATTGATAAGATTTTTATCGAACTCTATCTTTGTAAAAGAAATAAAACTTCTTCTCTTCTAAGAAGAAGGTTAATAGTGATTGCCAATTGAAAGCACTCAGACTGGATGTGGGCCTTGGAGTAGTGACCACAAGGTTGTAAACGAAGTAAAACCGCTATGTATTTTTCTATTCTACTTTACTATCTTTCCGCTGCATGACTCTATTTTGAATGATTTTTGAATGCGTACGAAGTGTGCTATTCACCCCTTTCCCTAGTGCTTTCTTGATCCAACACAACTGATGCAGGCGCAATGTGTGATGTAGATGCGATGTGTGATATGGCTTTCTCCCAAATAAGCCACGTGTCAATGGTCAAAAGTCAAGCGGTGGTCAAGGTTAGTGTTGACCTAGCAGTGTGAGTTAACGTGACCCTAGGGGAGATGACTCCACCTAGAGAAGCTTGGGCGAGATCATGCACCATCTCAGTCTCGGATCCCACCTCGACCTCAGATGCCATCTCAGTCTCATATGGATAACTTGGTTCTCTATAGTTGGTTAATTATGTGGGATTTAAGGTTAATCGTGGTTACCGTTGGAAGTTAGTTAGAGTGCATGAGGGTGAAATTAGTGGTGCTGTTGGACCTTGATAGGGATAGATTTAAGTTGGTACATGTTGATTTGATAGGTTGAATGTTGAATTAATCTTTAACCATGGGTTAGGGTTAATTGGATGAGCGGGAGTAACATGTAGAACCTTGTTTAGACTGGTGTTCTATTGGTTTGATTGAGTCTAGTTGGATGGGTTGGATTAAACTATAGAGTTTAATTATTATTTTTGTTACAATATCATTTTTATTAAATGAAGGATTGTTGTATAATTGCAGGACCTTGACTTAATTGTAGTTCTGTATTTTTGAGGGTTCTAGTTGTTGATGATCGTCTAATCAGGTGAGTACTTCTGTGTTTGGTCAGCACAGATTTCATTTAGTGCATGATTTATTATCCGTTATTAATAATCTTCTTGTTGTTCTTCTTACCCATGTTAGTTATCGTATTATTATCCTTGTTGCCCTTGTTAGATATTTTGTTGTTATCCTTGTTACATCTGTCTGTTAGCTCTTTGTTATCAGTATCATACTTGTTGCTTGATACATAACCGTTGACCTTGGATATGATCCGTTACCTACTAGGACTTTCCATCCCTGTCCAGTGGATTTTTGCCTTCCCTAGATTCGAACTTTAGACCTGCAGGCTAAAGTACTAAAGTTCCTTGAATCTGGTAACCAAGTGAGAGCTTCTCACTTGGTTACCAGATTCAAGGAACTTTAGTACTTTAGCCTGCAGGTCTAAAGTTCGAATCTAGGGAAGACAAAAATCCACTGGACAGGGGTGGAAAGTCCTAGTAGGTAACGGCACGGTCGATGGTCGACGGCCCATAACCCACAGAAAAATAGGGGTCGGGATAAGTAGAATTCCCACGGGCGGACGGGCTGGGTCGTTACAGTTGACCTAGCAGTGTGAGTTAACGTGACCCTAGGGGAGATGACTCCACCCAGAGAAGCTTGGGCGAGATCATGCACCATCTCAGTCTCGGATCCCACCTCGACCTCAGATGCCATCTCAGTCTCAGATCCCATCTCAGTCTCAAACGCCATCTCAGTCTTAGATCCCATCTCGCCCTTAATGCCATCTTAGTCTTGGATCCCACTTTGGCTTCAGACGCCATCTCAGTCTAGGATCCCATCTTGACTTCAGATGTCATCTCAGTTTTAGATCCCACCTTGACTTCTAAAACCATTTCAGTCTTGGATCCCACCTCGGCCTTAGACTCCATCTCAGTCTCGGATCACATCCCGGCCTTAGACACCATCTTAGTCTTGATCCCACCTAGACCTCAGACACCATCATAGTCTCGGATCCCATCTCGGCCTTAGACGCCATCTTAGTCTCGGATCCCACTTTAGCCTCAGACGTCATCTCAGTCTCGGATGCTATCTTAGTTTCGGACCTCAATTTCGCATATTCCAAGTCTGAGTTCCTACCCTCTATGTGCCCACTAAGAGGGGGGGGGGGAAGCGAATATTCTTGAGCATTCACAGTGGCATAAGGATGAAATGTTGGTGCAAGGAATACTAGTCTGTCCTCATGGTTTAGATGTTTGACAATACACCTAGGGTGCGTTTGGTTGGGGGTCATCCGTAATTATCTTGGTTATCCATTCAAAGTTATCAACCAAAACCTTGTTTGGTTTAGGTAATCGACGATTCCCAAATAATGTTTTATGCCCGACACATCAGCATACATCAGCAAAAGATGGCATCTAATCCGGAATTGGAAAACCAAAGAAAACTTAGGTTTTTCTTGATTCCGGGGTTAAGGTAATTTTCTTTATGAAATTACCCTTCAAAGCATACTGCGAAACCATCTGCGAGCGAAACCGTCCTTGTCGCGCGAGCGAAACCCTAGCGAACGATCGCGCGGCGGTGATTCAAAGCCTTCGTCCACCTAGCCTTCTCGTCGCTTCTCGTTCCGACGAGATATCTCATCGCTGCCGTCGCCTCACCCCATCCTGAAAGAGCTTGTCGCCGCTATCGCTCCCCGTCCCGATCGCCGCCGTCGCACTCCTCGTCCCGATCGCCGTCGTCACTCCCCGTCCTGAGGATGGAGCAGGAGCAACAGTGGGAGCTCGTTGCGTTGGCCGACCACCACCGACAATCTTCTTATACTCACTGATCTTCTTCTGTCTCACTGCATATACTCGATGTTTCCCATATGCATTTTATGGTTTTTTCGTAAGAAACTCTTGTTCCCAGTGGTTATTGATTTGAAGCCTGAACAATAATGTTGGAATCACTGTATATCGTGATAAATATGATACATTTGGATTTCTTATTAGGTTTTACTCTTGATGTATCGTAACTGCTTAAAATTTATAATGAGATTCAATCAGCTACAATAGATATATATTGCTTGGCTTTCGAGTTCTGGAAAGATTTAGCTCTGCAATTAACCATTTGAATTATTTCCACTAAGAGTAACATTAGTAAAATATTTCATGATTCAAAGGAGCAGCAACATCTCTGGAGATCAATTTCTGATGTTTCTTTTTTTGCATAATTTCTTGTAGTCAATGCTAAAACTCTGATCTTTTCGACGGCATGTGGCAATACAAGAGCAAATGTGGGTTCAATCGAGAAGATTGGAATTGGATCGGATGCAAAATGGATCAACAATCTCAATTATCAGGTACTAGAAACCCAGGTAATTGTGTTATAGGTACCATAAGAGATTTCTTCCGTAACCCCCTATTTCTAAGCAAAACATTCTGGCAAATAAGTTTCAATCAAGGCGTTCATCACCAAAGAGCTTTAGCATTTTTGGTCTCCCCCTTGAACTTTCACATTAACATTTGAGTCGGTCCCTTACCTCTAGCAATGTCGAGACTGAGAGGACTCGTTAAAGAGACCAAGAGACTCCTGTTATGTCGCAGAGCGAGACCCATGTAGACATGCCTAACAATCTTGCCATGGCATTTGGTTGGATTGAGCTTCCCCTTGAAGGTCCACAATTTGTAGAGTGACAGTCTTTTTTTAGACTCATTACCCAGTTGATCTGCAGCAATAGAGATTACATTTTGATCTTGCTTAGATGTTTATTATGCCTAATAACTTGTTCCAATTCATAAGAGCTATTTGATGGGGAATAATCCACTTGAAGAACTTGAAAATGTATCTTGGAACTTAGAATCTCTACTCTTTCTTCATATGTGTGGCTTGATCAATGCTAGGGAGCGATTCAACAACCATAGAAGGCAGCGTTCTGGTAGCAAAAGATCATGTATGGAGAGTTCAAGCAGTGTACACATTCAATTTCCAGCTATGATTGAAGCCACAGAGTACCCAATAAGTGTGGATGTCCAGTTCCCCATAAATGCCGAAGGTTCAGATATAAGAATACATGTTTACTGCATATCAATTCTCATATACGATTTTGATATCCTGCTTGTACTATTCAATTTTCATTGCACTTTCTACCTTTCATATCTATGCTTGTACTATCAAAATTATTTAATTTGCTCATTGTTATGGCTATTGCCTTTGTTCGTACATACATAAAGGTGGCAAGTCAAGGAGTTTGGAATTAATTTTGTTCAAATGGCAAAACTGGTTCTTACATCTTGAATATAATCAATCATATATGATGATGTATTGTGCACATTTTCATATTCAATGGTTAATGTGTTCAATTTTGCTGTAAAGCAGTTGCTTTTCATGGAGTTTCACTTGAAGGCAACGTGGTTGTGACCCGTCTGGATGCTAATACACGGTTTTATGGTGATCCTTATCTTACTACTACTGACATACTTCTGGGGACAGTAGATCCGCCCAAAGCTGCTTTACCTTTGTACGCTGCATAGACGATCTATTTTCTGCGGTTGAATGCTAGCATTCATGTGTATCATTGATGATAAACCTTTCATTTAACCTCAAAGAGAATAATGGATAATGTGATGAATAGTGGCAGGAATGAAATCTGTATAGTTCTGGATGTATTGATAATGTGATGGAACGATATTGAGAAGTGTATTATTGCAATAAAGGATGTCTTCGATGATTGTGCGAAAATTTTTATTAATACTAGATGAAAAAAATTTTTTGCTGGGTGTAATACAATCTCTTTTCGAAGGTTCTATGTACACTTTTGTGTTCTTGTGGATTTAAGTTATGTTTGTGTGAATTTTTCATTTTGTGTTTATGTGAAACTAGCTTTGTTAAAGAATAGCATATGTCAAGTAATATTTTACCACAGGCAATATTTATTTTCATATATTCCTAGTTTGAAATGTAAATTTGCTTGGTTTTATTACAGCTTAATGACCAATTAAGAGGTTTTAAAACGAAGGTTATCGGGTTGTAACCTTATAAGATCTTGCTTACCACCGAAACCAGTCTTCTTCTGCCTTTCTCCTGCCTCTGTGTTCTTCTTCTCTGGCCGAAGCTCTCTTCTGTTCCCCTGCCCATTGCTGCTCTGGCCGAAGGTGTTGGCCGAAGGTGTTAGAGATTCTTCCTTGGGTAATCTTTAGAAACCTCAGAACCCCGGTAAGTTTCTTCTCACCTGCAATATAAGAGTTTCGGATTCTTTTGATGGTTTCTGTTGATGAACTGCTCATTCTGCAAGGTTTAAACATGGTTCTAGAACGATCTGTATATGTATATAAACTGTGATTATGCTACTATAACCAAGGATGCATGTTTTAGAACGTTAGAGTTGGACAGATAGGATTGTAATATAGTTTTCATAGGGTTTAAATGGGTAAAAATCGTTCTGGGAGTTTATCAGAGAAGTTATCAGAATTAATCAGAAGGGTCAGTAATCGATCACTGGATCGATTACCAGAAGGATAATCGACCAACGGATCGATTAACAAGGTTAAAGAGAAACAAAGTTACGACAATTGATCGATCACCCGATCGATTAAAGGAGGGTAATCGATCGGTCGATCGATTACCAAGTCTCGGGAGAAAAGAATACGACAGCTAATCGATCAGGTGATCGATTAGAGTGGGTAATCGATCACTTGATCGATTACCACGTCTCTGAGGAAAGAGTTACGGCATGGAATCGATTCTGTGATCGATTAAAGAGGCCGTAATCGATCTCTTGATCGATTACCGAGTCTTCTGTGAACATCAACCTCTGATCGATCGTTCGATCGATTACCACGGCACCTAATCGATCAGCTGATCGATTAAGCTCTCTGGTTTGGCCGGGTTGGGTTTCAGATAGGTAAACCTTGTGCTTGCATGTCATATCAGGTTCGGCTAAACTTAAGTTAGGCTTAAATGATGTTCTAAATATAACCAATCAGTTTTCTGACCACCTTAAGGAAAAGCTAAGGTCTATGGTAAACATAAGTTCACTGATGACAGCCCTAGGGTTATGTTATACTCCATGCCAAAGGTATGTAATGAGTTCAAATTAAATATGATTGTCCAGTATGTTATGAAAGGAAAATGAAAAGGGACATTCATGTGAAAATGAAAAGAAAGTATAAAGTTATTTTACTTTAAAGAAAGGCTTGTACCGGAACCTGAAAAGGATCCAAGAGATGGGCTCCTTCAGAACGCCCCTAGGTTGAAGGACATGAGAAGACCTAGTATACAGGTAGGTCGAGACTAGCTATCTCGTACTTACCTAAAGGAATGCGCGCAAATAATGAATGGGTACAAGCCAGGGGACCCCAATAATGTTGATTATGTTTATCTACTAAGATAATATGTTTTGAAAAAGCAAATGGTTATCATGCTAAAGGTATATGCTATGAATGTTAGGGTAAGTGAATATACATGATTATGAACTGTTAATGTGCTTTTATGTCGTATGCTAGAAATGATATGTTTTTATGGTATTCGGATTTTGTGAGTAGGAAAGAAACTTACTAAGCCTTGTGCTTATAGATTTCTTCCTTATATTGCAGATCCGACTAACAGGCACTGAGCTAAGGGAGGCAGCGGGACAAGGCTGGAATGATGTGTGTGGTGGTGACTTGACCAAGCCTTGGCCATACAAACATTTTCTATTATTATTGTGGGTTGTAGTTAGTTAAAACTATCATGTTATATTTGTTTCCTGATGTGAACTTAGCATCTAGACTTATCATGCTATTAGGTTTTATTTATCGTATACGAATCCATGTTCTGCTTTAATGTGTCATTTCCGCTGCAAAGTTTTAGATTTTTCGTATATGATAGATAGTGTAATTGATGAATGAATGTATAACTGTGACGTCCGTCAAGGCCCACGTAAGGGCGGGCGTTACATTTTCTGTTGCAGCTGCACTTTGAAGGTTTAAAAATCTGAGTTGGTTGTTTAGGAAGTGACTGAAGTGGAGTAGAAAATTTGACAACCCTAGATTTGCTATGCAATGTCACGAGTAGGGTTGTAAATTAGAATTTATAAATTTATCGAAAACCCATAATAAATTCAAATAAATGAAGTATAGGGGCCTCGAGTCGTATTTTTCCAAGGACTAGTAGAAAAGTTATTTAATTTGAGCTTATCGTAGTCGTTCTTTTTAGGGTTTTCACATATAAATGGGGTTTTGATGATCTTAAGGCAAATTTGAGAGTAAAAATGCTAAAGAAAGGATTTCAACTGGAATTTGAAACTAACCTAAGTGTTTTGCTCTTTTGGTTTTAGATTGACTTCAAATGAAATTACGAGTAAAGAGAAACCTATTCTTACAGCTAATGCTATTAAACAAGAGTCCCTAGAATAGCAATTCCTAACATTCCATGCAATGAGCTTCGAAAAGATCCATTCCTACAGCTAACTCACCAACAAACTGATACACTTGGCACGGAACAGTGACTTTGGCACAAAACAATGCAATCGACAAAACCTAGCAAACCAAACTAACAGCCGATGATTATGACTAACAAATTGGACTTAAAAATCTAAAATAGTAGTGTTTAACAAGTTCAGAAAGAAACTACAGCAAAGAAATCAGAATAGAAATGATCAAAAGAACTTATAGCTAACAAAACATGGCACGAAACAACTTACAGCTAACAAAAACCTAAAGCATCAGAACTTAACTAACTAATAGAAATTAACCAAATGCGAACAACTTGCAATCGTTAGCTGAAAATGCAGTAAGAACAGGAATTTCAGTAAACAAACAATCAAAAACTCATCCTTCCCTTCTCCTTCAATTCTTCTCAGCTGGTTGTCAATCAAGCCGTTGAATCCGCAATGTGGCCTCTTCCTTCGGAATGTTGGTCGCTGGTGTGGTTTGCTTGCTTCCAGCACCATGAACAGCCCGAAGAAACCCTCTCCGGCATTGAACAGAATGCTGCACGAGCCAATTTCAAATGGCAAAAACCAGATTCCGTCTTCTTCGTGCTCCGATGGTATTTCTGTTGACACAAGATTGCTCCGAGATCCTAGGAGAACCCCTCCACGAACCACGACCTCGTATTTTGCAGAAACTCACCGGAAACAGCAGCAACAGAGCTTTGCCGCGCCGGAGAAACCCTCGCCGCCGCTAGCTTTCTGGCTGCCGGATTTCACCCAATCTGCCGGCGTTAGACTCCTCAAGGATCAAGCTTCGCAATGGGTTAGGTTTGGCTGGATGGGACTGCGCCGTCTGTTACGTCGCCGAGCAGAGCATGTTCCGCGGGAGACGATGAACAGTGTCGGCGAGACACTGTTCAAATGGTAAGGTTGAAGTTTAAATAGCGCTGATTAATTGATCAATCTGAGCCGTCCGTTTCTGATCCGATGGTCTGAGCTTGATCTAGTAGCAAATTGGCTCGATTTGACCGCGGTTGAGCTTGAGTTGGGTCCGGTTCGAGCCCTAAAATCAATTTAAACCCAATTAATGCAAAAATTGCCAATAAATCATGAAAATTATAATCCAGCCTCAAATCATGCAATATAGGACAAATACGATCAAATCGATTCATTTCATAATTTATTTTCATGTAAAAGCCCAAAAATAAATCGATTAAAATCATAAAAACCCTAACTTATCAGAAACCCATCCCGTTCCCATCAAAAAATGAAGGCCCACCTAAACTGCTCAACTACAAAGATGAGCGAGTAGTTTAGGTAGTAGAGTTCACTCCTCTTTTCGTCACGGGCCCAAGTCAACATGAGGAAAAGCTGGTTTGCTTCTATACATATCATCAATCTTATGCCCACGACACCTAGGAATGTTGACAATTAGCCCAAGAAGTCAGGCTCATAATAAAGGAGTGGCATCAGAGTAAGGGAACCTCATTCACCGTTGCCTGACATGCTCCCATCAAGGATGCCCGACACGATGATTCCCGACACCGACAATATCAGCATATGACCAATCCGGCCTCCCGAGGAGACATAGAGCTCCTTCAGCATCCTTCACCATGCCAGCTAGAGCAACACCGAGATGCCCCTCAAATCGATCTGGACTGGCAAGACCAGTGTCGAGATGAACATCGAGCCGAGTAGCGAATATTGGTCGAGACAAACATGACAATGCCACCTACCTAGGAGATATCAACATGATCTCAGGGGGCACCACGGATAGTGACTCCAATCAAGCCAGGAAAGCTCACGGACATCGACTAGAAACTTATAACATTGGCACTGGTTGAAAGGTCCTCATTCACTAGGCCTCAGGATCTTGAGGGAGTCGCCACCCCACATGATGACACCCTGGTGATCCAAGCCACTATCGCTAATTATAACATGGCCCGAGTATTCATTGACACGGGAAGCTTAGTCAATGTGTTGTACAAAGATGCTTTCGATCAAATACAAATCAATCAACAAGAATTGCGACCTATATCCACTGCTCTGTTTGGATTTTCCATACACGAGGTGCAACCGTTAGGGCAAATCAACTTGCCTTTATCCCTAGGAGAGGAGTCTCTCAGAGTGAACTCAAAGCATCATTTTCCCAATGGTCGATGCCCCTTCTTCTTATAATGTCATATTGGGAAGATTGGCCCTCAATTCATTCCGAGCAAGTAGTCTCTACTTTCCATTAGAAGATCAAGTTCCCAAGTCGGGATGGTTATTGCTCATCTAGCATCAAGTCGGGATGGTTAGTGGAGATCAAGGTCTAGCATACCGATGTTATGTGAATGTAGTCCAAACTAATCTCAAGAAGCGCGAACCACTCAGAGAAGGGAGGTGCAGTTTCTACATAAAGTGTCTGCCTCTCCAGCATCATGCAAAAAAGAGGAAGTTCAGATCATGCCAAACCATCTCGATCTAGTCACTCAGATAGCATCTAACCAACCTTGACTAAAGAATAGTTAGTTACCTATCTTACTCAGAACAACAATGTCTTCGCCTGGTCTCCTTGAGAGGTTATCGGAATAGCCCCGAGCATCATGGAACATCACCTCAATGTTCACCCCAGGGTCCCGACCAGTGCGACAAAAGAAGAGAAGCTTCATGTCGACTCAGAATAAAGTAATCCGCGAGGAGGTAGCCAAGATGATGGAAGCCGGACACATTCTGAGAAGTGCAGTTCCCCTCATAGTTGGCCAATGTCATTCTAGTTTTGAAGCCCAAAAATAAGTGGTGGGTTTGTATTGATTTTTTAGGACCTCAACAAAGAGTGCCCCAAAGATTGCTACACACTCCCTCGGATAGATCAGTTAGTCGACTCCATAGCCAACTATAAACTTATATATGCTGGATGCCTACCAGGGCTACCATCAGATACCCTTGGCCATTGAGGACAAGGAAAAGGTTAGCTTCATCACCTCTGATAGAACTTTTTGTTATAAGGTTATGTCATTCGGACTAAAAAATGCAACACTACTTATCAATGGCTCATGGATCAGGTTTTCAAATAGCAAATCAGATGACAATGTAGAAGTCTACATGGATGACATCCTGATTAAATCGGCTCCAAGCCAAGACCCAGATCACCAACGTCAATGAAACATGCTCCACTTTGAGACAACATGGCCTCAAATTAAACCCAGGCAAATGTATGTTTGGTGTCAAAAGTGATCGTTTCCTCGGATACATTGTGACGGAACATGGCATAGAGGTCAACCCAAAAAAATACAGGTCTATGCATAACATGGCATCTCCTCGAAACATTAAAGAAGTACAAAGCTTGGTTGGACGAATTATTGTCTGTCATGATTCATTTCTCAGTCAATCCAAAAGAGTCTTCCTTTCTTTAAAATATTATGCAAAGTAGTTTATTTTTTTGGGGATGAGAAAAGGCTTTCACTGATCTTAAAATTAAACATATCTCATAGGACTAACCATTTTATCTAAATTGGTTGCTCAAGAACCCCTATGGGTGTATCTGTCGGCATCCAAAGAAGCCCTTAGTTCAGTATTGGTCCGATAAGAAGGCAATACTCAACATCCTTTATACTTTTCTAGTCATCTATTGAAGGACGTGGAGATGCGCTATACTACTCTAGAAAAGCTTGCATTGGCCTTGATACTAACCGCCCGCCAACTTCAGCCTCACCCTATCACTGTGCTCACTAACAATGCCTTAGGCAAGGCACTAACCAATCCCGAAACCTCGGGAAGACTGATCAAGTGGAATACATAGTTCAGCAAGTATGACATCCAATACCAGTCGAGAACCTCCATTAAACCCCAAGCCCTGACATAATTTATAAAGAGAGCTTACTATTCTTGAGGATGATTTACAAATGATGGGAAGAGAGCTATTTATAGGCATCCTCCTCTCGAAAAGATGGTTGGGGTCAATTTGATCCAACGATATAGTTTACATGTCTAGAAAGATCCTATAAAATATCTAGATATTGTCATGATGAAAAGATTCTCTAGAAGTATCTAGAATGACCTTGAGGAAGCACCTAGAAGAAAATTTATGGGCCAAGAGGTGGCTAAATGGTAGATTAAGAATCTCTTTTGACGTTTGGGAGAAAATAAAAGTGTTAGGATTTAATAGGGTTGGGTGTTTTGACACTAGATTAAAACTATATAGGTAAATGAAGTCTTAAAATTTTAGGGGTATTTCAAAAAAAATAATTAGTAACTACAAGGAGGAAAATAAAATTCTCTAAACTAAAACATCAAAATTCAGTAAATTGGTTATCTTATAATTAATTCTATTTATCTGATGATTTATTGGTCATATGAATAATATTCAATTATAATTATAAAATTAATAATTAGTGAATGGACTTTTATTTATATAGTTGAATTAAAATCCTATAAGTTATACATTGATAGTATAATTAAAAGGAAGTCATAACACTAGCATAATTGATATATGCTATATTTAACTTTTATTTAAAGGTCTTCTTAGTTAGAACCCGTTATAATGTCCAATTATTTCAAATGGTATTCAATCATGCAATTATACATGAGTCAACTAAAATTGATTTCTTATGGATGGTACATTGCAATCATGAGATACATTTGATATGGTTAACTCTTAATCTATAAGTTGTGGTTTGCAATATGTCAAAAAAGAGAAAAGTGATACAAAATTTAGTTTAAAATTATGCATATAGTAGAATGATTTGTCATCATAGGTTGGTCACTTGTAAAAGAACTTGTAGATATCTCCTATTGAAATCATGAGAGCCTTTAGATGATTGGAGTGAATTATTGAGTCCGTTCAGATACAGAGGAATATGCTTCTCAGAAATATTTCTGCTACAATTGTGGAGTCAGAATATTATTACACTTACCTCAAGGAGATTTGTTGCAGCTAGTTGTCAAATTCTATTTTCAAAATTCTAACAATGAAGTCGAATATGAAACCTTGCTTGTCAGTCTCCAAGTAGCCAAGCATGTGGGAGCAGCTCAGGTCATTATTCATTCAGACAAGTAGCCATGCCATCAGACTTCTTTATCTTTGGTTTCTTCCTTTGCTTAATTGTTGTTACTAGTCAAATAACTCACCTCATACATTCATTTGTTCATTATATTATCCTTGCTTCATCATGATTGGTTTATTTTTTTTTCTATCCTTTAATGAGAGTATTGAGTGATTGCATGATGAGTTATATTGTTCGAGACAGACAAATTCTAAGTGTGCAGGAGGTGTTATGTGTGAGGAAGATGTGTCCAAAATGAAACACAGGCAAGCCATGTTAAGTGACACAGGAATACCTAATTCTGGAAGTTTCAAAATAAGAAGAAAGATCCACAAACCCAAGCATAGGCAAATCGTGTTAAGGAACACGGTCATGCCAGATTTTATATGCCCCATGAAGAAAATGAACCACGGCCTGGTCATGTTGAGTGTCGCGGCCATGGTGGATTCTGTAAATAAAAAAAGAGAAAGAAAAAAATAAAGAGAAGAAGAAAAAAAGAGTTATTCTTGATTAAGTGATGGAATGTACAAAGGAAGTTGAGCGCTAGAATATTTGGGTGAACTTTTGTGCATGTTACATGATTATATTCATTATTCCATTACTCTCATGTTCTCTTTGATTTCTCTTCTTGTTTTATTTATGCTTTTTATTCTTTTGACTTCTTTTTGGTGGCATTATAACTCTAATAAGTTCTTCAAATTTATGCATGTATATATTTACAGTGGTGGAGAAGTAGAAAATAAGTATATAGTAGTGTAATGTTATGAGTAGCTTTGAGAGGAAACTCCACATCATGAATGCTTATTTGAGTGAGAGAGAAACCACTTACTTTGTGAGGCTCTTTCATGCTTAATTTATTTAAGTTGATTGAAATCACCATGCTTCTTGACTTGTGTAAGAATTAAGTTCATGAATATTTTGATCCTTGAAAATTTGGTGGTCCTAAGTAATTATCTTTTATAATATTTGAAGTATTGTTAGGGAATTGATAGGGAGATGAGTTTTTGGTCATTCTTTTAGTTTTTTTTACTTGCCCAAGACATGTAAGAAATGACATGTGGGGTGTGATAACAACCATTTTGACACATTATTTTAGCTCGTGTTTAATTCTCACGTATGCTTAAATATTAATTCGTATTGTATTTTATATGTAAGGGTTAATTTAGAGATTTATTTCAATTTTTCTACATTTATGATATTATTTCTATTTGGTAGGGATTCAAAGAGGGCATCAACCAAAGTCAAAGAGGAGCTCAAGACACACCATAGTAGAGAACACAACCGAGTTGTGTCCCCTGACATGGTCTGGCCATGCCCCATTCTAAAGCGCAATCGGAGGCCACCACAGTTGCCAACACAGCCTGGTCGTGCTTCTTAGCATGGTTGTTACGCGGGCCAGCTCAATGGGGTCATATAAAAAACTTCATTCAAATCTAGGTCAGGGAATCAATTGATCAATGAGTCATCTTCTTCCTACTCCTTCTCCATCTCAAGTCAATCCCTCATCCAGGTTAGGAGAGGTCTTCCATCTCCGAAATCCACTACCGACAAGCACTTGTTCGGGTTAGGAGAGGCGCTTCCACCTTCATCCACAAGCTGCGTGGTCTTGAAGTTTGGTTTATTCCGCAACCATCCATCCTATCAAGAGGGAGAGATCTCCACTTTAACCTTGGTCTTATCTTAGTTTAGTTTTATGTTTGCCATGTGTTAATTTTAATGCCCCTTACACTTTTGTTACTTAGTTAATGCAATTCCATTTCTTTAGTTTTATTTCATTCAATTATTTAGCTTAATTTGTTTCATTCAATTGCTTTAATGTTCTTGTTCTTCATTTGAATGCAAGTAGGTTAGATTAGATTAGCTTTTGTTGAATGCTTTAAGTTTATTGAATGCTTTGTGTTTCCTTTAATTACATTGCGGTCATAGTTTAGGTTAGATTAGGATGTCTTACAATTGTTAGTCTTAGAATCAAATCCAAACCCAAACTTGTTAGAATCGGTAAAAAAAAATGCGATGAAGTCGTAAAGGAACGTGGAACACGACCTTCGACTTCCTTGGAGATGAAATCGCGAGGGCGCGATTTAAAATTCGAGCGAACCCTAGCCTCCTCCCACACCCTAGCACCACCCTCTCCCACGCGACGCGATCGTCACCGTTCTGCCCACCACGGGCGCCACTTGTAGTGACACCCTCTGCTCGTAGCGCCACGATCGTCGTCTACCGATGGCGCCTCTGCCGCTGCCAACCGCTAGCGATGCCGCTGCCGACGCCTTCAATCGTGATGATCTCCCTTCCAGCAAACCCCTCTGCGCGCGATCGTCAGCTCCCTCCCTTGGGTTTTGCCGCTGATCCCTTTATAATCAGAGCAGAAATCAGAATTTCAAGGTATATCTTGAGTTAGTTAATTGATTTTAGTAAGGATGGGTAAAATCGTAATAGGGGTTTCATTTAAAAATGTGAGGTGATACGATATAGCAAGATCAAGAATAACGATCCATCGGTGTAGTAAATAATATTTAGATTCTTATGTTATTATTATTATGGGATAATATTTTGATTTTTGAGTTATTTTAATATTATATGTATAGATACTAGTTCGAGTGGAGCACGCTAATCTGCTGACACTTGGAGTTTGGTAGACGGAATGTGGGTACTTTCTATCCTTGGACTCCCACATTTTCCAAGTGCATGAATATATATAAAGATTAAATGAATATATATTTATATATGTTATAATTATTTTCAAAAGGGAATTAAAATGACCTTTAAAATACTGAAACCTGGTTAAAATAATTAAATCATTAAAAGGTAAATAATTGATTTATTTCCTGTTCACGCATGGGGTTTATCTGGAGAAATTAAAATGGGAAAGAGTGTTTTCAAAAATTCAAAGGAATATTCTCATTTACTCTGCCTGTTAATATCTATCTTTATACTACTTGATCTTTTATTTCTCGTACTGTTGATATTGTATCTGGTTAATACTTGTCCTTACCTACAAATCTTATAGTGATACCTAAATGAATGAATAGATTTGATTTGATTTGAGTTGGTCGTTTAGACCAAGTCGAGAAAATACATATTGAGAATGTAAAATGATGAAAAAAGATATAACGTGAAATGAGATAAAAGAAAATGATAAATATTAAAATGTGTTAACTATGAACCTAGTTTTTATATATACCAGAGTTTTACCAGAGTACTAGACCGTACACCTGAGGAGTGGTGCGAGATGTAGTTCTCGGTCCAGAGCACTTGACTGCCCACATATCGTTGTGGCAGAGCGGAGGCCGCGGTCAGCCTTTATTCTGTCTTCCACCGGTGAGGGTTGTTAGTATAGTCGTCAAGTTGGGTTAGGCCCGCCGGGTTGGCCCGCCCCGCCAAGTAATTTAGACGGGTTGGGTTGAAATTTTATCAACCCATTTTAAGATGGGTTGGCCCGCCTAGGCCCGCGACCCGTGTGGGTTAGCCTGCGGCGAGCTTGGGTTGGCCCGCAGGTTGAGAAAATTTATTTATTTATTTTAAAATTTAAAATTAAAATAGAAAACTTAATGAATTAGCGGGTTTGATCCATTTAAATTATAATTCAAGCTTAAAAATTATAATTCAAACTTAAAACTTTCAACTTAATCAATTTAAATTATAATTTAAATTTAAAATTTTTAATATTTTTAATATTTTTTTTATTTTTTAACAGGCTCGTGGATTGGCCCGCCTAACCTGCGACCCGCCTTGAGTTGGGTTGGGTTGGAGATTTCCCAACCTGCTAAGTTAGTGGGTTGGCCCGCTCCGCCCCGCCATATGATGGGTCTGCCATGGGTTGGCCCGTTTGACAGCTCTAGTTGTTAGCCCATACGTTAGATAACGTATGCAACGATATATTTTGAAGAGGCATTATTAGCCTAGATTATGAGGTTTTTGTTGTTCTACTCTAATGATATTGGCTCCTATCATATTGCTTATGCACCTGTTGACATACATTATAATAATTATTCATGTTGAGATTATACTAATGATAATTTGATATAACATGATTAAATAACCATAATTTAGGAATTATCATAATAGATGATAAATTATGATAATTAAGTTGAGATATGAAATTAATATATGAACTTGTTACCTGATTATATATATATATATATATATATATATATATATATATATATATATATATATATTATGTATAAATGGAGAACTTGAAGAAGAATTTAAAATGACATTAAGAATTATAATCTACTCTATTTTCTTGGCTTCTTAAATAAGATTAAATTCATACACATCTTTTCTGATTACCCACTTAGCCTTTGGCTAACTGTCTACATTCTTTGGCCTCCACATTTGCAGGCACAGACTTGATACTACCTTGGTTCTGTTTTCCTTAGAGTTGCTCAAAGACTTGGCGTGCTGTGTTTCGGTTTGGTTTGCTTTAATTTGATGGTTTATGCCATTTTCTTTCCTTTATGAGTACAGGTGGTTGTCCCTAGGCTTAATAAATGGTTGTATGAACTTATTCTTAGTTTTATTTTATCTAATAAAATTATGGTTGGTTCTTTTATGTTAAGTCTCTGTTATTATATTGGCCCCTTTATTATTATGTCACCGAGTGAGGTACCTCCCGATGTGCGGGAATGACACCTCCGAGGTGTGACAATTTTATTGGTATCAGAGTGAGGTTAGATATTTTGGGATTAGTCGTAGCATTTTTGGTCTATCTGATATCAATTTTATTGGTATCAGAGCTAAGTTCGCGATTGTTGCCCGTGGGTTTCAACTATATTTTTGGGATTTTATTTTTTGCGTATGATTTATCCAAGTCAAGTTGTGTCTCTGAGCTATAGGATTTAGAGGTCCTTTATTTCTTTAAATATTGTGATTATAATTGATTATTGAAACTTTTATTTGATTTGTAAACGCGATGCCACGAGGTGAACTTACCCGTGATCGTGGTTGAGGCAGTATTAGCTGTGCCCGTAGTCGCATCCGTAGTATAGATGATGGTAGTAGTTGAGGTCGTGGTCATATACGTCGGCGTGCCTCGACTACTCAGAGGGTTGATCATAGGTTGCATGAGGCACCACTCTCCCCATCGAGGATTCCAACCCTTTGATCTTTTGGATTATCAGTATTGACACTTTGGGTAGCACGTATAGGATGACATCCTGAATGTCATTACTCAGTAGTATAATGTGTTAGGTATAATGGGATAAAGAATCTTAGCTTGTGGTTGTTGCCTAGGAAATTAAGAAGACAGAAAGCTTAGTTGTCGATGATGGTCATCATTCTCGATGGGAGGCCAATAGATGAGACGTTGACAAGGTTTAGACTCTAGAGACCACTTGAAAGTCAATGTTAAATTAACTGTGCTCCCTATCTTGATCTATAGCAATTATGTTGGTCTCGAAATTCACAGTAGTTTTTGTATTTGCATTCCTATAAACCCAAAGAAAAACTTCCTCGGTTAGCAGCATGCATGTTAAGTTAGAGGCTATATCTGCTTGTCCAATTTGTGCTTTAAGTTTACCTGTATATTCTAATTGATAAAATGGATTGGCTAACAATTTAACCTAAGAACTCAAACTGTTAGAAAGGAAACAATCTATATATTTACATTCTTAATATTCCCCTTCATTCATGCGTAGGTAAATACACTTTAATTGATTGATCCAAATGGGCATATACATTGAGGAGATAGTATTATTGTCTGAGAAAAAATTTGAAGCCATAGCCTCTAATATTAATTGACTAATCACATTCAAAAAACTTAATAACAAAAATGACTTTCCGCAGCGCGTCATTCGCAGCGCACATCATAGGCGCGCCGTTAATAGTTGCTTTAACGGCGCACCCAATAAAATGCGCTGCGGATAATATCATATTTTTATTAACCGCAGCGTGCAACAATAATACGCTGTTAAAAATACTTTTAACAGCGCACATTGTGCGCCGTTAAAATTATTTTTGACAGCGCATATTGTGCGCTGTTAAAAGTATTTTTAACAGCACACAATGTGCACTGTTAAAAATTTATATTGACAGCGCACAATATTTGCTGTTAAAAATTTATAAATTATAACAACATATATAATATGCTATCAAAATTATTTTAATTAAATACTATAAATTTTTTTTCCATCTCCGTTTCCTTCTCGCGCTTGGCTTTTCCCCAATCCCGCCGCTTAGGTTAATTTCCTCTCGCGCAGCTTTTTTTTTTCATCCCGGTTAATTTCGTCGCGCTCGCCTTTTCCCCAAATTTCCCCTCGCGCGACCCTGCTAATCTCCTTCCCACCGCCGCTCCCACCTCTCGGGGGATTCGTTCGATCTCTTTTGCGATCGTTGGTTGCAGCGAGGATTAAGGTCCATGAGCTTCGCGGGAAGACGAAGACGGAACTCCTCGCGATCTTTCCCTGTGCCGCGCCTCCTGTCCTCTCGCCCCTTCTGCCGCCTTGCTGCCCAACACCGCCGTGCCTTCTCCCTCCGCCGCCGCCGTCGATGCCACACATCGTCGCCGCCTGCTGTAGTCTGCCGTCGCCCTCGCCCTCGCCGGAAGTTGGAGACTGCCGCCGCGTGGAGCACTACTTGCAACTGCCAGAACCAGCGCCACCTTCCCTGCTCAACCTTCCTCTGCCGCGAGATGGAGCTGCCCGACGCCCTCAACCTCCCTGTTCCTTCCTCACCGGCGCCGGCAACTTCCAGTTAGCCTTTGACGACAACCTATGCTTCGCTCGAACCGGGCATTCAGAATCCGGTGGGAATACGCCAGCGATCCCTGCTTCACGACTTCACTTGCTCTTTCCCCTTGCTAGCTTGCGAGCGACGAATTGACCTAGACAGGTCTCCGCTTCTTCCATCGATCGGGCTCAGCTTCCTTTCTCCCACGAGCTGCTCTTGTTCCTCTTCCGCGGTTACATCTAGTTTCCGATCGTGCTCGGAAGGTGTTCGCTAAAATGCCGAAGCGCGAGGTATTATCCTGGAACACAATGTTAGCGTGTCTTGCCTGGAGCAAAGGTGCAGAAGAATCTCTGGCACTCTTCGAGGAGATGAAACTAGCCAAGATGAAGTCAAATGATACAACGATGGGATGGTGACGGAGGGCAAACACATGCTTAACTACATGAAGGATAGGTATGGAATTAATCCAATGGTGGAGCATAATGGTTGTGCTTAACGGGGATTTTAGGTAAGCTTCCATAGAAACAATTATTTTGCATTGGGTGTTGACTTTCATTTTTAGGACTATTTATCTGTTGGATAAATTAATTAGAGCGTTTAGAACCTTGTTAAGATTTCTCAACCTTTTTGTGCTGTTAGTTTTATATTCCTTAGGTGTAAGTATGCTTAACATAAGGATAGAATTTGGTTGTGGATCAATGTTTAAATTCAAGCTAAATGGCTATTAGAGCTAGTAAATAACTTGATATCTTACTATATATCAATTATGATTAGTGCAGTTCATGTGACTTTAGACATGACTAATTTTATATAAAAGTATGCATACTTGTAGGAATGCCTTTGACTTGTTTATCTCTAATAGTTATATCTAACAAAACTATCACAATAAACAAATGCATTTTTGAATAATATAGCTGGTGTCACCCTGCATGACATGGCATACATTTACTTGGTGAAAACATATGCACATTGGCAGTGTCCAATTTGTCATGTATGATCACCTAACTTAAAGTTGTTGTCCACTTCTTATGCTAACTTTTGTACATTTTGCTTCCATATATTTCTCAGAAGGATGGGAAACATAAGGATGGGTCACAAGTTGCCCGGGAGGACTCGATGGATTCATCTAATTCTAATGCAAGCCAGATTAATGTGAAAGATAGTGGAAAGTCTTTACTTCCCTTTTTTTAAAATATGCCTCTCCTCAAGCATATAATTGAAATAATATTTTGTTGGAAACAAAAGCAACTCATTCATTTTGTTTTTTTTCAAAAAGTTCCTGTGATATATGTGTCCAACTAAGCCATGCATAAGGATGAGAACCTGTATGTGTACATAAGGATGAGAACCTGTGTTTGTCATATAGGACAATGCTGTTGAAAATTACAAAAGGGCAAGCAAGATTTTCGGCATTGATTCAGAACCTGTATGTGTACATTTGAGAGATATATCCTCATTTCTGTCCTTATGGGAAATGTAGCACATCTGAGTTTTTTTTTTCACTTTCATTTGTTGGGGTAGGTTCGCATATGGGACTTCTCTGGACGAACAAATTTGATATTAATGGAAGAATGGAACAGGGTTCCTCTAGATTGTAATTCGAAATCAGATCAAGAGGTAACTTCTTTTTCACTGCTTGATTATAGTCTGCTTTTAGTTTATCTTCATTGATTAACTTTTCTAATGTGCAGTGATTGTGTCATGTCATTTTCTTATTTAACTTGTTATGGTAATATCAAAGATGGTGATGGTTACCTGGCCAGGTATCATTGCCTATGAATTACCAAGTTGCAGATTACTTGAAAGTGTAGTACATAAGCTTAAGCTATTTAACTCTGGTTTATTGCTTTTACTGTCTACCTTTAATTTTAGTTGGGAGCAGAAGTCCAATGCATAAGTTCCATCATGGGAAGCATTAAAGCCTTGAATAGATCATGGCAATTTATTTCATGTGTTCTGGATAAACATGAATCTTCTCCATTTAAGGCTTGACATACCTTTAATGTCTGTAGTTCAATTGTTAGCCTAAAATTCTTGGAAATATTCTTGATTGGCAGCATGTGATGTTTAATGATCGAAATTGCAGCATTTTGCCCCAGATAGAAATGACTCGTAACATTAGTCTTGTAAAATATTTAAGTCTATAAACTACCAGCGCACAACAATGCACCATATGGGGCTAAACTTGGTTGCAACTATTGAAGAGAATAGTAAGCCTATATTTGTAGACTCCTGATACTCATTTATTGACAAGTTTAGCTGTGGTTGTAAGATTTCATTGTTTTCCATACTAGCTGGTAGGCTCTAATTTTCTCCAGTATGGTTTTGGGTGTAACCCCTATTCTTTGTAAGCCTCATAAGGGCCTATTGTTGACATGATGAGAACTAACATCACTTCTTTCAGGGCTTATTGTTGACGTGATGAGAACTAGCATCACTTCTTTCTGTATGTGCTTGTGTATTTGTACTTGCTGCCATCAATATCAGCCATGTTAAGTGTCATACTGGATCTCATCTCAACTTGAGCTTGCGCTAGAACAACCCACCTATATTGAATGGCTTGAACTAGGATAATAATCCGTAGTAACAACATGTTCAAAGTTCTGTAGACACTTGGTTAGATAAGATAATTAAGAGTTTTGGTGCCAAGATGTTAAGAGAGCCCTATCTAACTTTCTATAAAAAAAGATGAGAGTTTTGATTGACTTTCTTTGATGCATTTCTTTTCTTTTGTACTGTATTTAATAGATAAACTAAAAACAAATTAGTTGCTTTGTTGTTATCACTTTGTAAGTGAATATGTTACCAGACTTGAAAATTTTGTGCTTTTGTGAGCTCTGTTATTCTGTACAGGTTGTTCTGGAAGTGCAAGTCTCTGCATTATTAGAAAACATGATCTGTAAAAGTGAAGCTAAGAAGGACAACCTACAACTAGATCAGTCTAAGAAGGACAACCTACAACTATATCTTCACTAAGCCTGTACTTCTACACAGGGAGAGCTTGCTATGGCATTTGGGGATCATAGTTGATATTTGCCAGGTGAGTCCTGTAGTTCTGTGCTAAATGCTTATCTTGGCCAATTGATCTACATTAGAAATCTGATCTCCCAATATTTATTAGGAAATATAGAAATCGAGGTGATACAGCAGTTGATTTGGTTTTGTTTATGTCAAAGTTTCTTATGGCATGTGTGACCTATTGGGATTATTGATTATACTTTTCAGTTCTCACTTTGTTGCAAAAACATTCTGAAAGAATTCATTTTCATTATGCTTTCTTAAACGTATCCTATGCTTTTTGTGGGTAATGTACTTTTACTAATCATACAAATCTTTCTTATTTGATCTCTAGTAATTGGAGTTTCTTGTTCTTCGTTAACATTACAGGGTCAATATAAGTCGACTTTAGTTTGTCCTGTATGCAGTAAAGTGTCCATAACATTTGATCCCTTCATGTATTTGTCTCTGCCACTGCCATCAACAACAATGAGGACAATGGCTGTTACTGTTTTCAGTACCGATGGTAGTATTGAGCCATCAACTTACACAATCAATGTGCCCAAGTCGGGGAAATTGAAGGACCTTATTCGGGCACTAGGTGTTGCTTCTTCATTGAAAGAAGATGAGAGTCTATTGATTGCTGAGGTATGTTCTGAACAAAAAAATGTTTTGATGTATTCAATCAATGAACTTTTAGTTTAGTATTAATTAACTAAGGCAAGCATCCACAGGTTTATGCTAATTGCATTATCCGTTTTCTGGATGAGCCATCAGATTCAATATCCCTGATTAGAGATGAAGATCGCCTAGCAGCATATCGGCTACCAAAGATGCTGAAAAATCTCCATTGGTGGTTTTTGTACACCAAAGATTGGAAGAGTATGAATACAGTTTGGATGTTTGCCTCGTGTATAGTTTCCTGAGTCGTAATAGATAAAGATGTTAGAGAAGTGTGGCAGCTTGCCATTGACATTGGCATTTATAATAATTGTGGAACAAATTATTTTCATTAGTGAAAAAAATGTGAATGTTATATATAATTGTTGGATTATAAATGTGTAATTTTTATAGTATTTGTGTGGTATTTATGTTATTAATTATTTGAGTTTTGAGTTTATAATTGTGATTTGAATGGTTTAATTATTTTATTTCATCCACAGCGCACATTGCACGCTGCGATTGATCACATCTGCAGCGTGCATTGCGCGCTGCGGAAGCTCACATCCGCAGCGCGCAATGCACGCTGTGGAAGCTCTCAGTCGCAGCGCGCAATACACGCTGCGGAAGCTCACATCCGCAGCGCACATTGTGCGCTGCGGATGCGATCATCCGCGGCGTGCATTGCGTGCTACGGATGTGAGCTTCCGCAGCGCGCAATGCACGCTGCGGATGCCTAATGACTTTTAACAGCTTGCAACTGTGCAGCGTGCGATGTGCGCTGCGGATAGCATATTTGCGCGCTGCGAAAAGTCATTTTTGTTGTAGTGTGTTTTAATTAAGGATGGTGTATGGATTTAGGGAGAGTTCTTGTAGTTTAACATATCATTTTGAAACATACTTCAATTATGACCCCAAATCTACAATTTAGACATATTTCATAAACCCATATGAAAGCTTTAGTGATATCTACCTATAGACAATCTTAATCATCAAGAATGTTGATACAAAGCTTTTGTGTCATTAAGAGTTTTCACAATTTTTTGAAATTTGGTATCAAACATGTAAAATACAATCATTTTTTATAAATTTATATTTTTCCTTGATAATACATGTGAAAATAAATGTGCTCGCAAAATTTCAGATTTTTCTAAATTTTGTAGAATTTTTAATGCATTTCTGAAGTTCGTATCAAAAACATGCACAATGCTGTTTTCAGGGCATCAGTCGACCGATGCAGACATCAGTCGACTGACCCAGTTGACTGCTACTTGATTTTCACTCGATTGAAAAATCTGTGAGTTTTTGAATCAAGGTATCAGTCGACTGGTTCATTCATCAGTCGACTGATGTGACTGTAATTCTCAAATTTTGACTCATTCTTGACCATTTGTGTATCCTATAACTTACCATGATCTAAGAACATCCTTATGGTCATTGAGATTAATCAAGGAAGCAGTTTGGGCACCCCATTGATACCATTCCTCGAATCATATTGATCCTAAAGCCCGGTTGAAGTATATATACTTAACCCTCTACGATTAACCCTCATGATTCATTGTTGGTGCAATGGTCTAGGGGGAGTGTGTCTCAGAAAGATCAAACATTACAATAGAATGAGGCTTTTACTTGAACATTGTTGAATGAGTTTGTCATGGATGTAGGGGGAGCAGGGATTTAGGGGAGCGGTTGGGTTAAACATGAAATTTTGAGAAGAAAATCAAAGTAAAATCCAAAATCTAGGATTTGTTAGGATCGGTTGAATAGCTAGAGGGGGGGTGAATAGCGTTTCTCGATTTTTCTTGATCTTTCTCTGCACAGAGATTAGCGGAAGCAAAAATATAAAAGAGAAAGAAAGAGATCAACGCTAACCCGGTTTATTTTACTTGGTATCCACCTCCGCAGAGGTGACTAATCCAAGGATCCACACGCACGCACACACCCGATGCACTATGAATCTTCTCCTTCTCGAAAACTCGAAGGCGGAGAAACCTTTACACCTTTTTGGATCTCCTCAAAATGATATAAAATATTATCTAGGAGGAGAGGAATAAAGCAGAGATCTGAGCACAAAAACGCTCACAAAAGAAGCACAAAAGAATGAAAGAATGGCGAAGAAGATGAGTTGTTCTCGTGCAGGCTTCTTTTATAATCTCTGCAACATCAGTCGACTGCTGGCAGGGCCAGTCGACTGATGCCTTCAATCGGCAACAAAATCTTGCATTAAATGCCATTAAATGCTTGCCAATTCTCTGCAACGTTCAAATCACAGTCGACTGTTCCAAGACAAGTCGACTGGCAACAGTCGACTAACCATAGGAACAGTCGACTCCCCAGTCGACTACTGTCTTCCTCTGGCTCGACTGATCTTTCTGTGTGCGTCTGATTTATGAGCAGTCGACTGCTGGCAGGGCCAGTCGACTGGTGAAGCTGAAAAATCACATTTCAGCTTCTCTTGACCTAGACCTCGGCCTTCAAACACCTCCCATAGCCTCATGCCTCCCTGCACTAGCCTGAGATGCTTCCATCAGCTTCGTCATGTCAAGTCCTTGCCAAGACCAACCTTGGACTTCTCCTTGCCAAGACTACCCACTTGGACTTTTGCTTGCCAAGACTACCCACTTGGACTTTTGCTTGCCAAGACTACCCACTTGGACTTCTCTTTGCCAAGACTTCCCACTTGGACTTTTCTTTGCCAAGACTACCCACTTGGACTTTTGCTTGCCAAGACTTCCCACTTGGACTTTTCTTTGCCAAGACTACCCACTTGGACTTTTGCTTTGCCAAGACTACCCACTTGGACTTTTCCTTTGCCAAGACTACCCACTTGGACTTTTCTTTTGCCAAGACTACGCTTGGACTTTCCTGCAAACTTGCATCACGCATGTTAGATCAATAAGAATTGCCTAACTTTAAACATGGTTTAGCCAAACATTGAAACTCAATGCACTTGGGGCAACTATTGCACCAACAAGAGAGTGGAAGAGCAATTTTACTGAAGTCTAATAAATCTCCTGTAAAATCCTACATGGCCAAGAAAAGCTCGAACATCTCGTACGCATACGGGGTAAGATAAAGACGATATAGCATTAACTTTTGTAGGATCTACCTCAATACCTTTCCTAGAGACGATGTGGCCCAATACAATTCCATGCTCTACCATAAAGTGACATTTTTTAAAATTTAACACAAGGTTAGTCTCAGTGCATCTGTATAAAACTCTAGACAAATTTTTCAAACATGATCAAATGAAGTGCCAAATACAGAAAAATCATCCATGAATACCTCCATGCAGTGCTCTAAAAGCTCACTAAATATACTCACCATGCACCTCTGGAAGGTCCCTGGAGCGTTACACAACCCAAATGATATCCATCTGTAGGCAAATGTACCGAAATGATAAGTGAAGGTGGTCTTCTCCTGATCTTCCGGATCTATGCAAATCTAAAAATAGCTTGTATAACCATCTACAAAATAATAGTGAGATTTTCCTGCCAGTCTTTCTAACATTTGATCAATAAAGGGCAATGGATAATGGTTCTTCCTTGTTGCTTGGTTCAATTTCCTATAATCAATACAAACCCTCCAGGCATTTTTCACTCGTGTTGGGACCAACTCATTATTTTCATTTGCCTCCACTATCACTCCTGATTTTTTCGGGACAACATGAATAGGACTAACCCATTTAGAATCAGAGATAGGATAAATGATACCTACCTGTAGAAGCTTAGTTACCTCTTTCTTCACAACATCCAACATCAATGGGTTGAGTCTCCTCTGTGGTTGTCTCACTGGCTACATGTTCTCCTCCAAGTGAATTCTGTGCATGCAGATAGCAGGACTAATCCCATGTATATCATCAAGTGTCCATCCGATGGCTTTCTTGTGTTGCCTCAAGACTTGTAATAATTTTTCCTCCTGCTCTGGCTCTAAATTCTTTGCAATGATGACAGGTAGCTGATGATCATCTCTCAAATAAGTATACTTCAAATGATCTAGCAGAGGCTTCAAATTAGGCTGTGTCTGCTCTGTAGATATTGGTGATCCCTGGGGCTTAGTGCAATCCTCTACACTCACATATATATCCTTTGAATCCTCAAGCAATAGTGGTGGTCCCTGGGGCTCAGTGCAATCCCCTACACTCACTCGATCATCTCCTACAGAAAATATGTCAGAAATAGGCTCCATAATATCTGTCTCAATAGACAAAATATCCTTTGCATCCCTAAAATCATCAAATAAAACATGATCAGCAAATAAATCAACATTCAACAAATCATCTAAAATGTCCATGCTTATAATCGAGTGATCCTCTCTAGGGTGCTTCATAGCATTGATGAGCGTAGATCATATATGATTTTTAACTTTATTTTAACACTCATCTACTTATATTTCATTGCATATGCTACACTTTGTCACACGTTATTCTTTTATATTGCATATTTCTACTCTTTTATTTGGAGATCTGCTCTTTGTATATTTTGCTTGACAGGATGCGATTTAGAGCCAAAACGATGCATTATTGATGGTGGAGAGAAACAAGAAGAAATGGAGAAGAAGGAGTAACAAAGAAGAACACGGTCGTGCCTACTAGGCACGGCCGTGCCTCTATCCGTGCCCACTTCCAGAGCAGGACCATGTTGGGGTCGTGCCTATTAGGCACGGCCGTGCCCCAGTTTTTGCCTGATCCAGCTTGGGGCCGTGCCTAAAAGGCACGGCCATGCTTCATTCCCAGAGTCGCGCCAGGTGTAGGTCGTGCTTGTTAGGCACGACCGTGCCTATTTTCCAGAGGCGCGACTATGCCAAGCCGTGCCTATTTTCCATAAGCGTGTCTGTTCCAAGCCGTGACTATTAGGCACGGTCGTGTGACGGAAAATGCTGGGCGTGTCTCCCTTCTGGACAGTTTTGCAGACTTAAAGTAAAACGGGCATAACTTTCATCTCAGATAGACCCACAGTCCGTGCTACATACCGAAACGTAGAGAACTTTAAGATCTATAACTTTACTTCAGGATATACAGAAAGATGACTTCTCTAGGCCGTGCTAAATGGCATGGCCGTGCCTCCTGACCACGGCCATACTGGGTGCTCTGCCTAAACTGCAGACCAAACTTCGAACCAACATAACTTTTGGCTCAGAAGGAGTTATGGGTTGGTCCACCCATCAAATTGAAGATAATTTAAAGCTCTACAACTTTGGTTTAGGGTCCAATTGAAGAAAACTAGGTTTATTGGGTGAAAACCCCATTGAGGCAGAGCCTTATAAATCAGGGAAAATCTAGGTAGATTTGGGAGAGTATATAAGTGGAAAACAAACCCAATCTTGGGTTATCTTTGGTCATTCTCCAAAACCCTAGGTCTTGGCTAGGGGGAAGGTGCCTCCCCACTCTTGGGGAGGCCCTAAACACTTCATCTCCATCGATCCATCCTACACCGGAGCGAGAAGATCTTCAACGGATGCCCACGCTTCAAAGATAAGTCTTCCCCTCTTTGGTGGATGATGTTTTTCATGTATTCTTGTTGTAATCTTCTTGTAATGGAGTAGATCCTTGAGTTTAGGATGTAGGATGAACATCTATGTGATGATGGTGATGTATGAACTAGTTTATGTCATTTTCCCTATTCAATGAAGTGTTTACATTTGTTTCATGTATTATGTGCCTTGAATGTGTTTGATGAAATGTTTGTGTGAGCGCATATGCATGATTATGAGGGATAGATTACTGTGTAGGGAGATCCTAGGATCATATGCCCGAGGTGCCTCGTGACAGGAGGAATGCCTTTAACCGGACTTTCCGAAGTGATTCCTACATAGTAGTAAACCCCCATAAGGGATATCTAATGGTTGGTGGCCACTAGGACAAGGTCCTTAGCAGGGTACTTGGTGATAGAGGGTATGACGTTGGATCGTATGCCCGGGGCGTCTCATGACAGGAGGAATGACTTTAATCGGACTTTCTAGCGTCACCTTTACTAGAGGGTCACCACATAGGACTTCAAGGTCAAATGCCAACAAAGCCTGACGAGGTCGAGTTGGTATTTTGGTAAGAATCTCTACAAGGTGGTAAACATTGAGAGTAATGGAACAAACATGAATTAGGGACTTCACCTAGCATTGATATGAATCCGAAATCCTAGACTTATCCATCTCATCTATAAACCTAAGTCAATCTCTCTTTCTCTACCATACACACACATACACAATCCTCAACTTTTCCGTTTCCCTCCGAGTCTAGGCAACTATCTCAGTGACATCACTATAGCTAATACACAGTCCCTGTGATTCGATATCTTTTTATTACTTGACGACATTCCGTACACTTGCGGAACTACATCAAGCATCAAACAGGCTGAACTGGACCATTGTATCTCCGATCTCCATGGATAGTGTGCATGCATATACATCAATCTTTATCCTTGTAGTCTTCAAAGTTGGCCTCCCAAGAATAAGTGGCAATCTATGTGCCAAGTAATCACCCTCTATGTCCAGGATATAAAAGTCTATTGGAAAAATTAGTTCCTTAACCTTTACAAGTACATCTTCAATCATACCAGCTGAGTGAGTCTGGCTCCTGTCTGCTAACTAAATGACAACTCCTATAGGCTGCATAGGATCTGTCTCAAGCATCTGAAAAACTGATCTATGCATCACGTTAATAGAGGCTCTCAAATCCAACATGACATCATAAAATATGTTCCTCCATATCTCATATGATACTGTAAAAACCCCTGGATCTTTACATTTCTGAGGAACTGGATGAATAAGCGCTGAAACATTCTTCCCCAGATTAATCAATTCATTCCCTTTCTTCTTATGAACACATAGATCCTTAAGGAATTTTACATACCTTGGAATTTATTTGACCATGGTCAACAATGATACATTAACCTCTACCTTGCTAAACAACTTGACAAACTCTTGATATTCCTTGGCTTTCTCCTCTTCTACATTCCTCTTTGTTTGAGTTTTACGTTGTGAAAAAGGCAGAGGTACCCTCGATTCTTCCTCTTGAGCTGAATTTTGTTGTGTTGAACTTAGGGCTGAATTCTGACTTGGTTTAGCTGCTGTACCATGATGTGCGTAGGATATATAACCATTTCTTATACTTTATTCGCACATCTTTATGCTTTTCATGCTGTATCTTATGTATGTTACACCCTTATCTGTGCATTTGGTATTGTATTCTTTATTTTATAGTTCGGAGGACTGCTTGTGTGTTTGTGTATTTCAGGACAAAAAATAGAGCAAAACAGACGAAACGGAGCACCTATTGAAGATATGGCAAGACAGGGCCGTGCCTCATAGGCACGACCGTGTCTATCACCTCTAGGAGCCGTGCTTACATAGCACGGGCGTGCCTCCAACCAGAGATCCAACAAGCATTGGCCGTGCCCCACAGGCACGCCCGTATTTTTCCTCCTGCAGCAACAAGACATGGCCGTGTCCCTGAGATACGGCCGTGTCTCCCAACAGAGAAGCATCTTCCCTAGGCCGTGTCCCTCAGACACGGCCGTGTGTGTCAACTGAACCATGCCAAGTCATAGCCGTGTCTGGGCCTAAAGAAGGATGTTTATTTATTTTCACTTATATATAGTATAAGTTTTCCCCATCATTACCAGCATTTTCTTTCATATAATAGCATATGTTATGACAAAGTTTTCATGGTTTTTGTGAGTTAGATGATGTACTTACTAAGCGTTGCTTATAGTTTGCATTTCCTCATACTGCAGATAAATAAAAGGAAAAGTTTAGGAAAGAGGAGGCAGTTGGAAAAGTGTTTGATGTGTGGTGTCGGCGGAACCGCGGAATAAGATCAAAGATTAAGAATTATATAAATGTTTATTTTATGTCCAAGAATTTATATTTATTTCTTTGCTTCCGCTTGTTAAACAGAAAAGAATATTTTAATTGAGTTATGTTATTTAATGAGTAAAAGTTAAGGAAAGTTTAAGTACGTAATGTCTCCCTATGAGTATAAGAAGAGGGGGGCGTTACAGTGTCCCTCAGACACGGCCGTGTCCTCTACCAGAGAAGCGCCTGCCTCAGACCGTGCCTCAAAGGCACGGGCGTGTCTCCCAGCAGAGTACAGAATTCCTATGGCCGTGCCTCAAGACAGAACTTCAACTCTTCTTGGTCGTGCCTCACAGGCACGGCCGTGCTTCCACAACAGCTAGTCGACCACGCCAGGCCGTGTCTCCCAGACACGGCCGTGTGACGGGGGCGTGCCTAGCCGAATATAAGGGTGTTTTGTGGGGCCTATAAATAGACCCCCTTAAGAGCCCTAGAAGGGGGGAGATTTTGGAGAGCCACCGGAGCGTGCTAGAGCTACCGACGCCTCATTTCGGAGCTAGATTCGACGATCCGTTCATCCGTCCGGATACTCCATCACATCTACGCCTCACCTTCGCAGAGAGAGCAGTCCGGAGAAGAAGAAGCACATTGATAAGTCTTATTTCCTGATTTCTCTTAGATTCTTGGAATAAGATGTATTATTTCCATTCTTCTCTGTATTGTAACCTCCCCGATATGGAGTAGTCCTCCAAATTCTAGGATGTAGAAAGAATCGGGGTTATTGGATGATTGTGACTATGGATTTGATAATCTACCATGTTCTATGATATGTTTATGCAATTGCTTTGTGGATTTATGCTCTATGCTTGTTTGATTATATGCTTGTGAATAGTATAAATCCATAAGGGTAGAGATTATTTAGAGTTTGAGGAATTCTTAGGATCGTATGCCCGGGACGCCTCGTGACAGGAGGAGAGTCTTAACCGGACCTTCCGAGGGGTTGCTTAGGCTTTGAATAATATTTATGAGGGATAACTAACGGTTGCTTAGTGTTGGGGAGAGGTCTCTAAAAGGATGCCCTGTGATAGGGGGTAGGATTCTAGTAGTATTCTGGGGCGCCTACATGACATAGGAGAGTCTTGAACCAGGCTATCTAGAATCATCTCAAACCAACATAAGTAACATTAGAACACCATTGATTTATTCCGAGGAAACCTAACGAGGTCTAATTGGATAATTTGGTTAGAATCCCTACAATTGTGTAATCATTGAGGAATGGTAGAGGATCCAAGTCAATCAATCAATATCCCGAGGAATCCGAAGTCCTAGAGTCGCTTTCCACCAATTGTCATAGTCGAATTATATCTTCGGGCTAAGGTTTAGGAACTCTAGAACACTCTTTCTCCCCCACACCAAATCATTGCCTATGAACTCTCCACTCTTATTGTGCTAGGATAGTAATTAATTCCACGATCCCTGTGGATTCGATCTTTTATTACTTGGCTACATTCCGTATACTTGCGGAACACGCATCATACCATCTTCAAAAATTTGGTTTTCTTCATGTTCTTCCATTGAAATTGGATGATCAATTGAAGAAGGGCTTGGTTGTGAACTTGGGCCACCAATAGATGCTGAAAATTAATTTCGGGGCTGTTTTTTGCTAATTTTTGAGAAGCTATAATTTTTTCGTTAAAATCAGATTTTTGGGTGTTTAAGTTTGCAATTGACTTCCTACTCCTCAAAGTTATGGCACTAATATTTCCTCTTAGATTTTGAATTGTTTAAGAAGGCAATTGACTCGATCCTTGAGCTTGCATTTGATTCATTCCACTTGCAAGTTGTCCAATTTGTTTCTTGATGTTTTGAAGCGTGGAATCATTTTTTTGTTGACTTTGTTGTTGTTGCAAGAGTTGTTGTTGTTGTAGGATTTGTTGCATCATCTCTTCAAGCCTTTGATGTTGTTGTAAAATCCCACTAGAACTCCCATACCCCCTTGATGTGCATTGAACCTTTGTTGATTTTGAAACTGAGTGGGCTGCTGAAATTGAGTGGAATTCTGTCCACTTTGAAAAAATTATTGTTGGCACTAATTTTGGACTTGAAATGGTGGG
>NC_133880.1:10659943-10701717 GCF_044706935.1 Curcuma longa | reverse complement strand
TGATTCAATTTGGGTTCTTTCATGAAAATTAAATGCTTAATGGATATGATTTGATTGTGTTTGTGGTATGTGGTATAATTAGATGATTGATTATAATTTCTGTGATTTTGATGGTTAATTTTGAATTAATTGAATTTAACTCTTTGTAGGACTCAAGTGGAACCAAGATCGAGCCAAATTGAGTCCGAGTCCAACCAAAATTACTCAATTCTATGGACTGAAACTTTATGATCAAGATTCATGTTGATGTGAGTTGAACCCATGTGAATTAGAGCCGAATCGGAGCGAAATTGGGCTGAATCAAGGGCTAATTAGGGCTGAACCGGCGCTAGCTGAACCGGCGCCAAACAGTAAAAGAACCCGGTTCAATTCAAACCACCGAAACCTAGCTTTAGCGAGAAAGAACACTGTAGCAAAATCGCGGTTACTGTAGCGCCGTCTTCTTCCTCGCGTTTTTTCCAGTTTTCCATCGTCGCGTGTAGCCAGAACTTCAGCTCTTCTCCTTCCAAATCAATTTCCGGATTCCAGAAGGCTTCTACAACCTTAGATTGGTGTTAATCGCAACCGGAATTGAGGGTGAGGGTCTCGCCAAAAGCTCGGTTCCGTCGCTGTGCTTCAGCTTGATTCTTCGAGTCAACCGAATGGGAGCAGTAAAGGACTCTAGGAGGGGTTCTCCAAGGGTTCTAGAGCGTTCCTGAGCATCATATTGCTAACGACTTGAAGGATTTTTAGCTGGATTCCTGAGTTCTTGTTTCGGCTCTGTTCTTCGTGTTCTTGAGGGTTTCGGAGCTACGCCGAGTGGAGCTGATTTCATTCAAGCCGAGCTGAGATTGATAGGGTTTTCTCTGGAATTTTTGAGGATTTCCTCAGGTCTTGTGTGACGGCAAGATGAAGATTGAGATGGAAGGGAAGATCTGAAGTTCTGATAGTTTATGTTCTGTTCAGTTTGCGTTTCTGTCATTTTCATTCTGATATTTCGATTGTTCAACAGATTGAGTTACATTTCTTGAATTAGAATTGTTTGATTGCTTCATTAGTTTGTGCAAATTGAATTCCTTGATTTGATTTCTTTATTGCTGTTTGGTTCTATAGGTTTCAGATAGAGTCAGGTAGTTTGGTTCCTTCCGTTTCAGAAATGGTACTGTTCCGTGCCAAATTGGGAGGTTTATCAGTTTGTTGGTGAGTTAGCTGCAGGAATGGATCTTTTCGAAGCTCATTGCATGGAATGTTAGGAATTGCTGTTCTAGGGACTCTTGTTTAATAGCATTAGCTGTAAGAATAGGTTTCTCTTTACTCGTAATTTCATTTGAAGTCAATCTAAAACCAAAAGAGCAAAAACACTTAGGTTAGTTTCAAATTCCAGTTGAAATCCTTTCTTTAGCATTTTTACTCTCAAATTTGCCTTAAAACCACAAAAACCCCCCATTTACATTAGAAAACCCCAAAAATACGACACGAAAGCTCAAATTAGGCGATATTTTACTAGTCCTTGGAAAAATACGACTCGAGGCCCCTATACTTCATTTATTTGCATTTATCGTGGGTTTTCGATAAAATCTATAAATTCTAATTTGCAACCCTACTCGTGACATCTAATCTAGGGTTGTCAATGTACAAAGGAAGTTGAGCGTTAGAATATTTGGGTGAACTTTTGTGCATGTTACATGATTATATTCATTATATTCGTTATTCAATTACTCTCATGTTCTCTTTGATTTCTCTTCTTGTTTTACTTATGCTTTTTGTTTTTTTGACTTCTTTTTGGTTGCATTATAACTCTAATAAGTTCTTCGAATTTATGCATGTATATATTTAGAGTGGTGGAGAAGTAGAAAATAAGTAAGTATATAGTAGTGTAATGTTATGAGTATCTTTGAGAGGAAACTCCACATCATGAATGCTTATTTGAGTGAGAGAGAAACCACTTACTTTGTGAGGCTCTTTCATTCTTAATTTATTTAGTTGATTGAAATCACCATGCTTCTTGACTTGTGTAAGAATTAAGTTCATGAATATTTTGATCCTTGAAAATTTGGTAGTCCTAAGTAATTATCTTTTATGATATTTGAAGTATTGTTAGGGAATTGATATGTGTTTTTGGTCATTCTTTTAGTTTTTATTTACTTACCCAAGACGTGTAAGAAATGACATGTGGGGATGTGATAACAACCATTTTGACACATTATTTTAGCTCATGTTTTAATTCTCACGCATGCTTAAATATTAATTCGTATTGTATTTTATATGTAAGGGTTAATTTAGAGATTTATTTCAATTTTTCTACATTTATGATATTATTTCTTAAAATATGAATGTGATTTTGTAGGGAATCAAAGAGGGCATCAACCGAAGTCAAAAGAGGAGCTCAAGACACGCCATAGTAGAGAACACACCGAGTTATGTCCCTCGACTTGGTCTGGCCATGCCCCATTCTAAAGTGCAATCGGAGGCCACCACAGTTGCCAACATAGCCTGGTCGTGCTTCTTAGCATGGTTGTTGCGCGGGCCAGCTCAATGGGGTCATATAAAAGACTTCATTCAAATCTAGGTCAGGGAATCAATTGATCAATGAGTCATCTTCTTCCTCCTCCTTCTCCATCTCAAGCCAATCCCTCATTCGAGTTAGGAGAGGCGCTTCCACCTTCATCCACAAACTGCGTGGTCTCGAAGTTTGGTTTATTCCGCAACCATCCATCCGATAAGAGGGAGAGATCTCCACTTTAACCTTGGTCTTATCTTAGTTTAGTTGTATGTTTGCCATGTGTTAATTTTAATGCCCCTTACACTTTTGTTACTTAGTTAATGCAATTCCATTTGTTTAGTTTTATTTCATTCAATTATTTAGCTTAACTTGTTTCATTCAATTGCTTTAATGTTCTTGTCCTTCATTTGAATGCAAGTAGGTTAGATTAGATTAGCTTTTGTTGAATGCTTTAAGTTTGTTGAATGCTTTGTGTTTCCTAATTCCATTGCGGTCATAGTTTAGGTTAGATTAGGATGTCTTACAATTGTTAGTCTTAGAATCGAATCCAAACCCAAACCCCTAGTTACACTAATAAAAACCAAACCCCAAAACCAATAATAACTTGATCCAAAGGCTATCACCCTACCATACATTCTTTGTGAAAGACGATCTGAGTCATCCCTATATTATATGAGTATAGAGGATTCGGTATTTTATTTGATAGTGTATTGCGATAATACGATTTCTGCTATCATCGATCGAACTTACCTTTCGGTCACCTGAACCCAGTTTTTCTACCAAACAGAGTTAACACAATATCAAACATGTTATATTGTAATGCATGTACTATATATGATAGTTAAACAACTATATTATTTCAACTTTAAAATTTGGATTGTGTTTCTTAGTCAGATCGCTGCCTAGCTAAAGGACCTCTCTGAACTTACCTTACTTGTTTGCCAGCCAAACATCAAGTCTTGCTAACATATTTGGACTTTCTTTACTTAGTGTCTAATCCTCTGACCCACTAAGGCTTTCTTTGACTTGATATCTAGTCCTGCTAACTCATCAAGTCTGTCCTGTCAAATGTTTGGTTCATCAACCCATATGATCTTCTTCTACCAAATGTCTGGTCCACTTGATCCACTAAGACTTTCCCATTGCCTAGTATCAAGTCCTCCTAACTTGTTAAGACTTTCTTATTAAATGACTTGCATGCTTAAAACACATATCAGATCTTAAGGGTTTAACTTTAAACTCTTTGCCAATATTAAAATACTAGTTTGATTATCTAGTACTTCCTGCACTAATAATTAGGAATAGCTCAAGTTTGAGTTTTGGACAAATTGCCAAAATGGGAAGAGTGAAAGATTAACGTTCACTTGGACTTTGGCATGAGAATTGGATTTTGCATCAAGAAGGCATTTTTCATATGTGCCAAAGGAGGAGAAGTTAAGCGTTTAAGTTAGGAAACCTTTACTTAAGTTTAACATATAAGATAATTTTAGATTGCGAGATAAACTTAACATAAATATATTATCAAATATCATAAAAGAGAGATTATTGGTGCATTCATCTCATGGTTTAATTGACTAAGAGTTCATTTTGAAGTTTGAGCAATATGTTTGTTGGTTATATTTAAGTAGGTTAAAGTTGTTTAGATATTTGACTATGGAAGAAGGCTAAGTGTACCGAGGTTGACTAGAAACTTGGCAATCTAGAAAGTCCAATAGGTGTTGACAGATGAGAAAGTCCAGCTAGTGCTGACAATGGCAAAAGTCTAACAAGAGAGTTGATAGGTAGAAAATTCAAGTCAGTCAGCATGGATTGACACTTGGTTAAAGGCAAGTCCTAGCAGGTCGACAATGATAGAATGTTAGACAGAAGAAGTCTTAGTAAGCCAGTTAGGACCAAATACATGATAGAGAAAGTCTTATTGGGTCAACAAGGACCGATGCTAGGGAATAGTGAAGTCTCGATAAGTTAAGGTTAACTAAATATTAGACAAAGATGAAGTCTTAATGATTCAAGATCAATGAGTACTAGGTAAATGAGTAAGTCTCAACATGAAATATCTTGGCACGATAAGGTTTCATCCTAGATAAAGTTGGAGCACAACATTGTAGTTAATTAATAAATTAAAGGATACAAAGCAGCCCGAAGCTATAAAGTTGTGGAATGGTCAAATTTAGGGATAGTAGTAGATTGATAAAGATATTGAAAATCCAAAACAACAAGGTTGTGGTTTAGCAAGATTCAGGGTTTGAGTAATCAACTGATTAGTTGACTTGGTCAAAAATCCAATCGAACAAAATAATTTTATTTGATTTTTCTTGAAAACTAATCAATTGGTAAAATGCTTACGGTTAGCGGTTGTAAAAAAAGGGAACCCATAGGAGGTCATTACTAAAAAGGGTACAGGGAAAACGTTTGAATTTTGTGTTGGAATAGTGGAGCATTTGATACATTGTAGTCAATTAATGAGTGTCGATAAAAATAAAAGATGATTTCGTGGTGATTTTTATGACAACACTTAAAGGAGATCTTGAGTCGAATGTTACTATATTCTAAGGTCTCCAAAGAGCAACGCAAAGTCATCTTCAAAGAAAGCAAAATAAGAGTTGTAAAGTTTAATTGTTTCCTTTTATTTCTTCTTGCTTATATTTTTGTAACTCTTGCATTCTTTATAAGAATAGGTGTTGTAAGAGGTTTCTTCACCTCTGGAAGATATCTAAGAATGAAGAAGATAATAGTGATCGTAAGGAGTGATCCACCTTATAGATCTGGAATTGAGAATTTTGGACCATGTAAATTCTTATGTGGTTTGAGTTCTTGTTTTGTTTTGTTCATCTATTCCGCTGCATAAATAACAACTAAAAATGAGAATAAAATTATCGAACAAGTGTGAACTATCCTTGCAGTCGTAATAAGAGGACATCTTCGTGATATGTCTCAAGGACTTCTAAATTGGTTGTTTCTTCTCCATTCCAAAGGATTTGAAACATGGCGGTAGAGATGCAATACATAATGAGAAAACCAATAAACTCTAGTTGATTGACTAGCTCCATACTCTCTTGTATGAACCTCAAACTCAGCTTCTCATAGGTCATTGCAATGTTTTTTTTTTTTGCTGTGTGCAACCATTGTTACCCCAAAGGTGTTTGGAAGTATGTAGTATATCTTCAAAATTGATTGCATTATCTTGCACCTTCAATGGCCCTATCGATTCTTTCAAGTGTGGTCATATTCAATTCGCTAACACTTGTATTACCAATTTGTATGGCACATTACTAACACTGATGATTTGAATTGTATCGTTGTCTCTCGACTGCGTGCTTTTGGTTGTCTCTATTGTTCTTGATGACGTTCTTGATGCAGTCGACAAGCCAACCCACCCCTAGCACCACAACATAGGTAGATCTTCATCCTGTACTGATTTTAAAAAATAAAATGAAACAAAGTACATGCATAATTTTGGACTAATAATTTATTGTCCATTTTCAAAATAAAATTACATAGATTATTTTATATAAAAGTGCATCATTGGCAGTGACTTTTACATCTATACCTCCACATACCTATAATAATAATATTGCACTAACTAAATTTGACAATTTCAGCACAAGTTTTGCAACTCTTTCATTGTATATGTAGGCGTAAAGGATATGGTATCACTTCTTTCAAATATCTACCCTCCAATAATCACTATGATAGACTAATCGAATGAAGAGGTATACCATAATAACCTCACAAAGGAACTTCCGAAAGCCACCTATCGACCATCATTAGACATTCTCTTGGTAGATACTCTGGAGCTGTGTGGCCACCTCCCTACATATATAATTTCAATAAAATAGACCGAAGATAAGACTAATTAAGTCATATTAAGAAATTCTCATTTGTGAACTTTTGCGAATGAAATAAAATAAACTCACTTTGATAGTCACAAAAGTGAGATTATTCGAATATCGCCTTGTGAAGCTACAATGAAAATGACATCTTGAGAAACCATGGAAGTGAAAGAAATCTGAAATATTCAAAAACAAAAAAGTAATCTCACCCTGCAATTTGGTTGTCCACCCACCATGATCTCCAATCATCCACAATGGAGAAGTTGAGGGATCTTATCCATGCTTGTGTTCCCAAATATGGCACAGTCATGTCATGGTCTCCACTGCAAATGAGTAAATAATAAAACGTGAAGAAAAGCAATCACAGTATTCAATTAGCAACAAAAGTTGTTCACCTGTACACTAGAGCTCTATAGCCATTGCTAGTTAAGGAGAAATGATATTGTAAAGAACTTGGAACATCATTTGTGAAGTTGATACCGTAGTTGCACCTTATCCAGAATGGCTTTGTTCCCTGCATGTATTCAGTACACCTAGTTAAAATGTCAAATGTCATAAGATCACATATCTTTTTAAAAAAATTATATCTTATATGGTCTAATCTCAGAGCATACTTTGTGAATGCCAAGAACTTGTCTAACAGTGTCATTGTTTGTCCACAAGTAGGAGAGCATGTACGCAGAGCTCTAACAGCAAGAAAGAATCAGATCAGTGTTTAGTAACTCCTAAATTTGTCAAAAATAATAAAAGTTAATATTCCTATCGAATAAAAACTAGGAACAAGTTTACCCTTACCCTGCATGACAAAGGAAGATCTGCCTTGAGCAATGGGACCTTAAAATTTTCTTCAAGCAGCAGCTCCCTTCTACCTGTGGAGACTTCACCTGGTTTTGGGCTTGCAAAGAAGCACAAAGGTTCCAGGATGTGAACATTGTTGATCCCAAACAGTCCCTACGATTAAATTCGAAAACTAATTCCAGGAGTTTTAGACAACATAATAATCATAAAAACAAAGTAAAATTAAAAGTTGTTTCCTGACTTGATTCACAGCTTCTAAATTACTCTCACACTCTGCATTGCCGGGAGTCAGATACTCCCCTTTACAGCTCTTCTTAGTTGCCTATTAAAAGAAAACTAAATAAAGATTTGGCGATTAATTTGTGGAAAAGATGATCAATTTATTACCTCATAAAGCTCATCAGAAATCAGACCCATCCCATGGGCATAAGGGATTTTTGCATTCCCATCATAACTAAATTCTGTGGAAGGATTACCAACTAGGTAGCCCTACCAATCAATTTGGTTAGTAATTCTGTTAACTATATAAAAATTAGAAATATGATGCTGATACCTTGAGATTGAACTGCAAACCATCTTGTGCTCTTCCTGGACAAGAACAAATACTCTTCAATCATTTCATTTGCATTGCTACAAGTCCTTAATATAAACAACTACTGGCTTAATGGAACAAGTAGGACTGTCTATTATAAGATTAAAAAAAAAAAAGAGTCAACCCAAACCTTCAGCTATGTATTGAGCAATAACCGGCACTACAAGGCCAGAGTAGGAGTCCCCACCAATGTAGAGAGGGTTGGAGATGAATGATGGGTGGTCGGCATACCACTGCACAAAATTCTAGTTGTTCATTTATCCTTATCCTTCTATGAAAAGGAAATGATGATTTAGTTTGAGGGGCAAGTTCAAACCTTCTTGATAAATGTGCAGACATCATTGGAGGATATGGTATCACTAGTTACTTGACCTTGTGGGGTGCTTGAGTAAGAGAATCCAGTGCCAACTGGTGAATCAAGAAAGATGATGTTTGCCACCTGAATCATCAAAGACTAGAGTAGTTAAAGTTTGATGAAAAAAGATTGTATTAGTCAAACAAGAAATGAAAAAATGATATAAAAAATTACTTGTGTCCAGGAGGATTGCCTGTACAGCAAAGAGGGGAGAAGGCCTTCTGTGTAGCCAGCTACATCAAATTGTAGGGGGCCTTAAAGCAAAGACCAAATTGTTAAATTCAATATTTACTATTTTGAACACTTGTATATGATATTGAACTCTGATTAGATACAAATTATGGATTCCCCTTCTTTTATAGTCATATCAAAATATAATTGCCTATTCTAGTTTACTCTTGCAAAGAAAATGCACCCATAGCATACGTATCAGTGTTTATAGGCTTAAATAGGATTGAAATATGTACTATTGGGTAGATTTTTGAACACAAACTGTGGCTAAGCTTCGACTTCTATCATCCATTTAAGGTGATGCACATAAAGGTTGTATTTGGCTTTAAGCAACCAAGAGGGAATGATGTGGGAAATTTTATTAATTCATTTTAGCAACTGATGGACGAGCTCCACATGTATATTTTATATGATGAAAATTCAGTCTGAACAAGGATTGATTCAAGTACTTGAGGCTACACTAGCTTGAAGTCAGCACATATCTGAACAACTTAATCAACAAATAAAAACTATTGCAAACAAGATGCACTATAACCACATGAAACTCCGTTATTGGATAGACACTCACTTTGAGGCTTATAAAAGGTGGTCAATGCCACATAGAATTGGACATTTACATTCAATAATAATTCACTATGTTTTGAGTAATTCCTTATCAACAACTAGGCACCATCTTGGACTATCATCTTCAATACTCTCCTCTACGTCGCTATTAACTCATGCAATGCCATTGTAGTTCATACAATACCACTGAATCCACAGATTAACTCCACTATATGTAATTTGTAAAATTTAAATCTACTATATAGTGATTCACCACATCTAAGTTATCAACAACTCGACCGAACTCAATCCCCTTTGACTTTGCACCCCGATAGTTGGTTGTGTTAATCCTAACCCGTATTGAGCAAGCTCTACTTTGCCCAATCACTTCTAGGCCACTTCTACATCTAAGTCTAAACTAGATAAAAGGTAGTGTACTTCAATATCTATTGTGTCTTAGCCATAACATAATGGCATACACAAAGACTAGAGGCCTTATTTATTTCAAGGGATTAAAATAAGTATATAAAATTGGACCGATGAAAAGAGAGAGATGATTGATATGTTGGTTTGGCACGTTATGATTATCTATGAAAATGGATATGTTGGTTTGGCACGTTATGATTATCTATCACACCCAACCCATTCGACTCATTAAGCTCATCCAACTCACCTAGATTGAATTAATCAACTCGTTTGACTCTCATGAACGGACTCACTTAACTTCCAAACCCTTGACTAATTGGGGGTCTACTGACCAACTCACTTGACTTGACTGAGCAAACCAGCATGCTCAACCACATGATGATCCATTATTGGACTACCCCTCACCATTAAGGTATATAGAATGGAGCTAGGAGCCATGTGTAGAATATCATGTAGACCCACTTCAATAATTCACAATAGTTGATGTAATTCTTGTGTGACAAATCTAGTGCCCATTACTCAGACCATGATAAGCCTAACCAAAAATCTAGTTCAGTCGAGCTCTTCTTAACCCAATTTAGTCTTGCCTTTATTTTCAACTAAAGTTTGAGCTAATTTAAAAGATTATAAAATCATAATATCTATTGTGTTTATCCATGAAAGAGAAAAAAAGTCTTGAATTCATAATATATAGACCTCATCACAGTGAAGTTATGAACTTTGGGACTTGTGCTTCAATTTTTAATGAAATAAACCTATTAACGTATTTTATTATACAACTATGTATTTATAGAAGTGTAAAGTGGAATTACAATAGTGCTGATTGACTCAAATCCAAATAGAATTTATCACACAAGTTTTCCTTCTTTGTTTTGATGTGCGAGGGATTAGAGTTGATCTCCTTAAAAAAGGGTGCGAAGTCTAGGCCATACCTCGGTCACCTTTTCAGACCTTTTACTCAACAAGGTTTTATTGTGAAGCTCGACATGAGGATGCCAAGATCAACTTGGATTTTGTTAGATTAACAAAATCCAAGCCCAACTTGGATTGAGGGTAGATAACATATAATTTCGCTCAAGAACATACGGAGGATAGAGGAGAAAACTACATTGATGATGATCTCCTTGGTTGTGAAGAAAGGAGGATTGAAGAGAAAACCACTTCTATAATGATCTCCATGGTTATGAAAGAGAGTGATTGTGAAGCCCACAATTGGATATGGCTTTGGATCAAACTTTGTGATGGTCTCCAATCCTTCCTTTATTTTGTTAGTATTTTGATTGTCTCTTTCCTTTAGTTCATTGTTCATTCCAATCAAATAAATACAAGTTATACAAATCAAGAAATAAATGAAAGCGTAGATAAATCAATATAGTCAAAACCAATCTAGAGAAATTAATTGGCATCAACACAACCTTCACTTTCAACTTGGTTGAAAATAGCTAGGCTATTTGAATTACATGCATGCGCCTTCATGGGTTAGAATAATTGCACTAGGATGTATGTGTTTAGGAAATTAAACATAGGTAAAAGTTATGAGGCTTCATTGGCATAAAGCACCAAAATACATAACAATCATTCAACTTGCAACAATTACAAAACCATGACAAAATTACTAGTTTTTGAAATTCTATACTTATTAGATCCTTTAGATTCTTTATATCTAATGGGACAAGATCCATTTGAGTTAGGTATTCCATCATTTTTTCATGATGAAATATTGCAAATATTGAATGGGATTATAACTCTCCTCTTATTTGTGTTCCATATCAAGACCTAATTTTTCTAAGGAGCGAATAATATGTCAACCACATGAAATGAGAACAAGCAGTGGGTGCACAAGAAGCTCCAAGTTGTGAGCAATTCTGTAAAAGAAAATAACTCAAGGTGTCCTCTTTTCTACTTTGGTTTATGGTTATTTAATTGAGTTGCGCTAGATGTTTGAATCCTAAGTGAGTGGACCTAGTTTCAAAGGAAGAATATGCTTGATTAGTTTACTAAGATTAGTTTTGGAGATTGGCTTAGAAGTGCTAAATATTCTAAAAAATAAAAATTCAAGTTCTTAAGATGATGAGACTGACAAAGAGATGACAACAAGGAGTTGGAAAGTGTTGTCAACACAAGAGAAAAACCATCATAAAGATTTCATAGAAATTGAAAAAAATAGAAAAATAAAGATATTCAAATTGATATAAGAATCCTAGGTGATAACATTATAATTTATTTTCTCATACATAAGTGAATATACATAAATTAATGAAGAAGGCGATCATTAAGTTAATTTTCCTTCCAAACTACAATCATTTGGTAAAAAAAACTTGAATATATACATTGTTTGTTCTCCTTTTCTAGGTCTACAGTTTCTACTTTAGTTATGAGATTTATCGAGTGGCGTGGTATTGTTTTGAAGATACTATTAGTCCAAGTTCATGGATGATCATCATTGTGATTTCTTATTTCTAGGTTCTTTCCATATGCATTTTGATGGAAGTGGAGTGGAGTCTACTTTGTGAGTTGGTAGTCTAGCAATGATAATCAAGAGCCATTTGTCCTCAAAATGCAAAGTTGTGCTCTTTAAGATCATTTTGCATTTGGAAGCATATGTGGGAGTGACTCATTGTTGTTGCTTGAACACTTATCAAACATGTTCTTCTCTGAACCATGATAGAGGAACAATCAAGAACTGTACAGTAATTCTATGTTGAGTTATTGACAAGTTGTATTCCAATAGCATAAGAAATAAGATATGGAGATAAAGTATATCAGACCTATTGGGAGTGCAGAATACGAGAGATCATTTAACTTAAACTGCTGAGCATTAGTCAAAATATATTTAATTGTACATTGTTGAATTGGTTTAGCATTTAATTGTTCTTTTATATTATTCATGTCGGAGAAAGTAAATCCTTAATTTTGACCAAAAAAAGTAATGCTAAATTTAAAAGTTATCCATTATATAAATAGGAGTTAATGAAAGTATAGTAGTAATTAATCACCTATCTCAAACAATAATCCTGACAAAGCTGAACATCCTGGACCTCCTGTTATCCAAACTATTAGAGGATCAATTTTTGGATTTCTCTCAGATTGTATGAAGTAGTAGAACAATTGCACATCATTAGCCTCATCCACGTTCACATACCTAAGAATAAAACACAAGCAAACATCAATAAATTATGAATAACTGGTAGTTACAGTTCTTTAAAAAATATTTTCTCAAAAATAATGACACAAAATGTGTAAATTTGTTGAGTCACAAAGGGCAGAGACACAACAACCTAGGAGTATCTTTCAAACTTTGGCTTCCGTTATAGTTTGTTTTGAAGTATGATAAGTTAGATTACATCCCTGTTGAGAGTTAGCTACCTCACAACACATTCTCTATTTCTATTTCTCTAGCTATGGCTTATATTGAACAATTTTATTTGCAAGTTGAAGCATAAAACATTTTGGTTATATGTGTGAAAACTTAGTCAGATATGGAGTTAAGAATGGAATGTAATCAACCTAAGCCAACTCACTAGAAACTTCAAGGTTAAAAGAACTAAGAAGTTAAATAAGGGGATGAAAAATTTGTTGGTGAGGGTGCCTTAAAGCAATCATAGTGAATGAACACGTGATATGTAATTACACTGTGAATGAAGGTACGCATTCTTTTATTACAAATTTTATTTAACCCAAGTAATTTAATGATTGTAATATAAAAACATCCATATAGCAGTGCTGCTATATTGATGTTAATGATACTAATACTTATAAGTAACAGTATTAAATATCTTTGATCATAGTAATGTCTGGATTAGACATCAACAATTGTGGATAAAATTTACAAACTAAGTTTCTCCAATGTTCTTACATCATTATAAAAAATAATTTATTAACAATGAATTTTAGCAACGAAAATAATTCATCGCTAATTTGTGTTGGAGTTATTTTAGCAACGAAATTAAGGTATAAAAATGTGAATTATTTTATTTATGTGTCGCTAGTTTGACCATGTCGGAGGGATGAAGATGCATCCATGGCATAATTTAGTTGAAATAAATCATAAGAGATTGTATAAGAAATATGAACTATTTATGTTGGCACAACAAGCTAGCGATTCAAGTATTCTATGTTTCATATCCTAGTTTAAAACGTGAAAAAATAGATTGATGAAAATGCGTAAAGAGATCAGGAATGAAGGAAATGTGCCAATAATAGGACCACATTATTCAACATTTTTAGTTACACTCCACTCTAGGTCAAATTCCTTTTGGTTTCGATGATGATAATGATGATGATGATGGTGGTGATGATTCTTTATGACAATGTTGTGTATGAATGTTGTTTGCCTCAAAATTAGTATTTTTGAACAATTATTATTTGATTGAGTTTGTGAACCCTTCATTTTTATATTTTTATTAGTAGTGTTAATTTGTTTTGAACATAATTGGTGAGGCCAAGGAAGGCGGTGGAAATTGAAAATCCATATTGAAAGCTTTACATATTAAGTTTTATATTAATTTATATGATTTTCTTTCTTATACAAAATGATACTTTTTGTTTGTTTACTTTCTAATGCAGGAAAATAATAAGAGGAAGTATGAAAGGAGAAGGGAAGTGTCTGTTGAGGAGGAAGACGACAATAATAATTTTTTTGTATCTTGCCATCGTTTTGAGACCGTTTGCTATGGGATATTTTCATTTGGATATGCATGATGACTTGTTAGATTGTAATGTTAGATATGATGACTTATTAGATATTGTAATGTTGGATATGATGATTTGTTTGATATTATTTAAGTTTGACTTGTTAAATTAGTGTATATTGTGTTGTATGAAATGTGACTTGTATATTTATTTGGAAAGTTTGTTTGTTTTGACTTGTATGAATATGACTTATTTGGAATGTTAAATATGATGTGTTGGGTTGTATGATATATTGGAATGTTGAATTGTGTATGTTATAAATATGTTTGGAATATAATATTTGTAAACATAATAAAAAAAATTAGGATTTATGATAAATTTTACTATGAATAATTTTCATTACAAATTTATCACAAATTTGTGATAAAAATCAATTTTCGTCGCAAATCTGTGACGAAAAAGGATTCATTGCAAATCTGTGATGAAAAATGATTCGTTGTAAATTTGACAATGAAAATCGTAGTTCGTTGTAAATTTGATGATGAAAATTGGGGTTCGTTGTCAAATTTGCAACGAAAATGGATTCATCGTAGACTTTGTGATGAAAACATGTTTCGTCGCAGATTTGCGACAAATCTATTTTCATCACAAATTTGTGAGGAACACTAATTTTGATTGCAAATCTACGATGAAAATTAATTTTCGTCGCAGATTTCCATTTGAGTGAATTGTGCGACGAATTATATCATCGTCACAAAATTACAATGAATTTTATGACGAAATAAAAGTTTATCATAAAATTTTTGATGAATTTTTATTATTTCATCGCAGAATTTGACGATGACCTATTAATAATAAAAAAACTTTTTGTCATGGACTTCGTTGCAAAAATATTTTAAGATGATTTTTTTAAAAATTCATCATAAAATTCATCACAAATATTTTTTTTTGGAGTGCATCTATAAAAATAGTGATGCTTAGACAAGTATATAGCTTGGGTGGTCGATTGGTAATAAAGCCAATGTACGTGACTTGCCATCAAAACAGATTTGGTATTTTCTTATTGTCTATGGATCTCTCATGTGAAAATATTCCTTAAATTTGAGGCTATCATGCAAGAATTCAATGTATCAATTGGAGTTTTTGGCTACGGTGATACACATGAATTGGTGACACCCCTTAATTGTAATCTCATATACAATAAAAATAAGCCAAGACATTATTTGTTTTAGGATGCACTTGTGTGTTTGTTTGTGTCAAGAGTATAGTGCCCCTGGGGCATGATTAAGTTAGTTAGTGCAGGACAGACTTGTTGAGTGGGTAAAGGTCGAATCTCATCGAAATCGAGGCAATGCCTTCCCCGTAATGGCCAACAACAGCTTCTCAATTTACCTCCTCATAGATAGTCGTGGGGCCAATTGTATGAGCCCATTGGGATGACAGATTCCACCTTTTGCTGAAGTGTCAAGAGTATAGAGTTCATAGAAAAAATAATACATATAAGAAACATGCATGCTAACAAAGAGATTAAACAATGTTCAAAGATGTTGTGCCATATCGACGACCTATGACTCCTTTGGTTTAGACACCCCCGAATATTGCACTAGAGCCACCCCTTCACAAAAGGTATTAGGGAAATCTCTCACACACCAAACCTTAAGATGCTTACATGAAATCCAAAGGTAATAAGTTAATAGAGAATTATGACAACTTTAGTTGAAGCCTTCAATCTTGTCCAAGCTCTTGGAGATCTTTGAAAGTCTCTACGCAAGATTAAAGGGGCATTTGAATGTTTTCATGCAACTCCATGAGACTCAAAGCTCTGATAGAGCTTATATATAGAAAGGCCTCCAGTACGTTATTTTGTTTATCTCCAATCAATTAAAATAATCCCTACTCGACTGATTAGGCAAATGTACCCATTGGATAGATGACCACTATATTACAAATCAATTAAAAAAATCCTTTTAGTTGTGCGCTCAGGCCTATAGACTATAATTCTTATCTAGTCATATGTTGCTTTAAACAAAAATATTTTGTTTATTGAACACTTGCACTCAATCACCAGTCATCTATAGTTCTCCAATCAACTAGACTTACCTTTTAGTCAATAGACTCTTGTTAGTGGTCCCTCCTTCACTAGGCTCACCTCTTTGTAACCCTATGCAAAGTCTAGGAATTGATCTAAGTCATAGAAACTTGGAACCATCAATCACCTGATCAAAGGTTTAAAACCAAGTCACTAGGTAGTCTATCCTAAATGTATCATTCTCAATGATGTTATCAAGAGCACAAGCAATCTCTTACACTCTTATGTATCTATTGAATGCACCAATTTCCTTGGCCTTAATTCATGTCATTTGATCCTCCTTGCCTTCGAATCCACCTCCTTCCAGGCTACCCTAGTTTCCACATAATATTAGGCTACCATTCTATCGAATGAACAAATATCCACAAACTTTCTCTTGCCATTTAATCCTCCTTGCATGAGCCATGAAATCCATGATCTCACAATCATATCAAAAACTGCCTATGCTCCTCACTGAAGAGTGTCCTCCAAGCTCATCCACAACTGTACCACTCATTCTAGGCTTTCGAGCCATTAAGCAAAAACTGAATAGACAAACTTTGTAAGATCCATGTGCACTATAACAAGTTCTTACATACTTGATACACACATTAGAATATGCATGTCATGTCATGATTAAGTTTTAAACCCTTGTTATACATGATTGTGGTTTCTTGCCACTAGAACATGCATGTTATTAAAATTTTTGTCATGACAACTAAAACATGCATTGCACGCCATATTCATTTACATGCCACATGCATTAATACAATTTCATGAAATTAATGACAAATTATATTATTTGATATGCTAGGTAATTAGGAATGCATATATATGCATGATCATCTAACATAGGGAGAATCTTTTACATCTCACAAGGATCATAGGATCAAGTCATGTTAGGATGATGAACTAAGTTCAAGATGTTGATATAGTGTATCTAGATAAACTAAGCATCATCAATTTATGTAAATTTAGTATTGATCAGTCATGGAAAAAATTAATATACAAGTCATGTACATTTAACCCTAAGAATATAATTAAAAAATATTTTAAATTATTTTTAGAATAGTTTTTGGAAACCCTTATGCAATCTATCTACTAATAGAAGTCATCATTGATAGTATTGATACAGAGTGAAATATTAAAATTTTTAATTTTATATCATTTTAAAAAAATAATTTTCTTAGAAAATATTTTTTTCACTTATAGTCACTAGCATAAATAATATTTGTATAAATTTTTATAATTTTTTAAAAAATATAAAATTACTTATGCATTTTTAATTTAAACTATTGAAACTCTTAGACAACAGTTGATTCAGAAATTTTTATCAATTGGTCTCTAGACAATCGATTGGTAGTTACTTTAGTTGGCTGACACATAGGATTTCAATTAAAACTTAATTATTTCAGTCATTTTACTTTTGCTCTTATATTTCTAATTATCCTTAACCCTCTACTGCTTGGATAAGCATTTAAAGAGAGAGTTTGTTAGTAAAATCAAAAAGGGGAGTGTTAAAAAGGAAAAAATTGAAGAATTGAGGGGACGGTTAAACTCTAAACCTCATAACATTTTGGTTGAAATTTATTAAATGTTTAGGAATTCTAGAAAATTATTGTTGAAATAACAAGGGGGAGGTCTTTAATTCTTGAAATATCAAAAGGCTTCAAATACCAACAAGTGTAAAAGAAGTATGCTTTAAGGGGGAGGTATGCTTTAAAGGCATGACGGTTGGATTTTAATATACATAATTTAAAATTTTATATTTCACAAAACATAGTACGGAAGCGTAATAAATATTTTTTCACTAATTACGCATAAAATCCATCCAAGGACACATGCACATGCAAACATAATCGTAAATAAGACATAAACAACATTATACCTTTTGAATAATGCAAAGCGGAAATGACATTAACTAGTAACCTTGAGCAAAGCTGCCTCTACTAGTATCCTCATCTAGATCTCCTCAGGATAACTTTCCTAAGTCACATGTCGTATCTCCTCTTTGATACTAGTCGAAGGGGGAGACAAGCGATCTAAGAGAGGACCTACGGTTTGATTCTGTATCTAACGGCTTGAATCAACCCGATGATTTGAATTGGATTGAACAGAGGGGATCACATCACTATTCAAAGGTCGTATAATTTATTATCAAGAAGGAGCAGCAAACCTATATGGCATGGTTATTCCAGCGATAATAATTTCCTGAACAAAATGACAAAATGAAAGGAAGAAGATGTTGGTGTAGGGAGCAATAAATGATCGAACTTGAGTTTTAATAATGGTAAAGGGTTCAAGTTAAGTGTATAAAGTGATCTGATGAGCTGAACTGAGTGTGTAGGTAGCACAGAAAAGCCCTAATTGTGGCTAGGTATATGAAAGTCCTAGTTACGGCTAGGCAGTGAAAGTCCTAGTTAGAGGCTAGACAAATGAAGTCCTAATATGGAGGATTAGGTGGAAGACCTAATTTGGAGGACTGTGCAAGGAAATCCTGATCAAGAGAACTAGACAGGAAGTCTTAACGGATCAAGAGCACCAGGCGAAAGTCTAGGCCGGTCTGGAGTACTAAACGTCTAGCAATGGAAGTCCTTGGAGCCAAGGATTGAGGTAAGTAAAAGTTCAATAAGTCTGAAAGACTTGGTTGGCACAAGATAAATTCTCCAGAGTAGAGTGGGTGAGGACGCGTTCTCGGTAAGGGGGACAATAGGCATCGGTCTGACCTAGGATTTCACTGAAAATATGAAGTCAAGACCAAATAGTTAACTAAACTGTTTACGTTCCTGTTATATTTTATGTTTTCGACGAACTTGTAATGCAGCAAAGAAGAGCCTTGTGTTTAGATTTGATAAGTGTATTTAAGTGTGTAGGAATATGTAAATACACATATGGAGATGACTTACCATGGCTAAGGTCATAGTCAGCCAGTGGCGCGGGTTTATGGAGATAAGAGAAAGGTAGAATTGTGCACTTGAGGAATTATAGAATGAGAAGAATTGGGATGCAACTATGTCTGAGGAGCAAAGTATATAAATAAAGAGTGAATGATGGCATAAGAAAAGAGCCTAGGCTTGATGCATTTGAGGGAGATTATTGTAGGTGGACTACATAAGCAGAATAAGAAGGATGACTTAAGAAGGAAGTCGAGGGCCTTGTGCATCTAAGGATAAGCTTGATAGAAGATAGTCATGTGGTGGAAGACTACTGTATGGTGAGATAAGTGTAGGGTCCCCAAGGATGTCTGTATCTCCACAATAGCATGATATTGTCCATTTTGGGCCTAAGCCCTCATGGTTTTGTTCTTGAACTCTCCCCAAAAGGCCTCATGCCAATGGAGATACTTTTCATCCTTTTAAACCCATGATCTTTCCCATGTGTTTTAGATGTGGTACTATGTTTGCACATTTGCAACCCAACAATCCCTCCCTCAAACAAAAGATCACAGACCCCCCTCAAACGGAAAGCCTCCGTTTGATGTCTGAATCTTCGATCCACCAGGACTTCCTGCCCCTCGGTCCACCCTGACCTACTAGGACTTCCTGCCCAGCCGCAACCAGAACTTCCTGCCCCTCGGTCTACCCGACCTACTAGGACTTCCTGCCCAGCCGCAACCAGGACTTCATGCCCCTCGGTCTACCCGACCTACTAGGACTTCCTGCCCAGTCGCAACCAGGACTTCATGCCCCTCGGTCTACCCGACCTACTAGGACTTCCTGCCCAGTGTCTGGTCCTCTTGATTCAAACACGGGAGCCCCTACTTCCTTTGTTTTTAAGGTTCAATCCACATGGTTAGATCCGGATCATGGCTCATCCGGCGGTTAGTCCGGTGAAGAGCGGCCTCGCTCTGATACCAATTGTAGGGTCCCCAAGGATGTCTGTATCTCTACAATAGCATGATATTGTCCATTTTGGACCTAAGCCCTCATGGTTTTGTTCTTGGGCTCTCCCCAAAAGGCCTCATGCCAATGGAGATACTTTTCATCCTTTTAAACCCATGATCTTTCCCATGTGTTTTAGATGTGGGACTATGTTTGCACATTTGCAACCCAACAATAAGAGTTGAAGTCAAATGTATTAGGTGATGGTAGCTTTTAATCTAGGTAGACTCTGTCATTAGATAGGTCATAATCAACATAATCAATTAAAAATATTGACTAGTCAACTAGTGGTTGAGTCAACTCAAGAAACAATAGGAAACAACTTCTTTACCAACAATCAACTAGAAAGTGTGAACTAGTCAATTGATGGTGTTCAAATTGTTAGTCGACTAAGAAACAAGAAGGAATGAAGCTCTGTAGATCAGTTTAGTGATGGACCCTGAATGAAGCAATTAGCATCAGAACCGATCATGATCTAAAGGAAATAGTCCAAGTTGATCAAGACTAATCAAATAATAGTATTTATCAATTGATTGATGCTATAATAAGACAATGTCAACAAGTTGCAACCATTGGATTAGATAACGATTAAACTAGATGAGTCAACTAATGGCACAACCAACAATAATTAGATTAGTTGATTGCTAGAGCAATTGATGCCACAAGAAGGGGGAATTAAGGGCTTTGTGCTCCATGAATCCACTACTAACTTTGTATTTGTGAACTTGTTGGGATTGTAACAATTTTCAAACACAAACCATACTCACCCTCCGCTTCTACCAACCATCCTATATAACCACTTGTTCCAACAATAAACTTTATGAGGGTATATAGTCTTGGAATTTTCAACTTTTTCATGATCTCCAATCATCAAATCTTGCAATGCCCACTCTTTTTACACCCAAAGAAAATAATTTTATTTTTTTCCTTGATCTTGATTTTCTCCTTGTTAATGTTTGGATAGTTACTTTTATAGTAACTTGTCATTGTATCTAAAACACATGATATCTTTCTTTTTTATTTTTCTATTGGATATGTTGGGCTAAGCGATGTCTATCTTGAGCATTCCTATTTATGATCATTCTCATTATTCAATGTTGTAAAGCTTGATTCTTCTTCATGTGATCTTTATGTGGATTCATCTCTTGAAGATGTTGACGGCTCACTATACAAGGATTTAGATTAAGATGGTCTCTCATCTTTACTACTCACCATTATATCCATGCTGAATTCAGATCTTCGTCTTCTTTTAGTTCAACTTGTGGCTCCTCAAATTTACGACTTTGGACCTCTTCAACAACTTGTTATCCTTTGTTCTCAATTAAATCACTACTTTGAGCTTTTTCTCTTTCAAAGATATTGATGAAGGTTGACCATCTTGTTCCACAGATACTTTGCATCCGAGCACTATCTAACCTTACTCAAAATTTTATCAAGCAACATATTTGCTTTAAACCTCTAACCGTATTCATTTGCCCTCCATTTCTTCTTGAAGATTTTCCCTTCTTATCTCTTGAACCTTTGAAGCCTTTCTTCATTACCATAAATACATCAAAATACATTTTGAAGAAATACTCTATTCTTTTCTTTCAAAAATCAAAATCAAATCTAGAGGTGAGACATGGATGTCGATCATGCATAATATGGTTAGTCCTTTATCACTCTTGATATGAACAAACATGCATACACTTTAATAACTAATGTCTTTTTTGTTAATGTTGTTGCCCCCGGGATATGGTTGTATTGGTTACGACAGGGCAGACTTGTTGAAGTGGACAAAAGTCGAACTCGGCGAAGCTGAGGAAATGTTTTCTCCGATCGTGGCCAACTACAACTTCTCGATTTACCTCCTCACAGATGGTCATGGAATTGATCGTGTGGGATCGCTGGGGTAGCCAATTCCATCATTTTGTTGAAGTGTTGAAGCTTGTTAGGATTAGATGGGTTAGTTTGAGTCTAGCAATAGGGGTAGGAGTGAATAAACCATGCCTCTTAATTGCAATCTCGCACACAACAACATCAACAAAAAAGATGTTAGTTATTAAAGGGTATGCATGTTTGTTCATATCAAGAGTGATAAATTTATGAAAAAAATATTAACAAAGAGATTTAACATACTTCAAAGACCCTCACTCCTAATTGGCGACCTATAACTCGTACAGTGAGTCATCCCTAAAGATTACATTAGAACCATCCTCTTTGTAGGGGGGAATGAGGCAAACTATTTATACTCTAAACCTTGAGATGTTTACAAATAAGAATAAAATGTAAAGATGAGTCAATAGGGAATACCAAGATCTTAACTTCAAGCATTCAACATTATACAAGCCCTTAAAAATATTTGACCACTAACACAATATTACAAGGGTATCCAATTTTTTTTTTCATGCAACCCCATGAGGTTCAAAGTTCTCCAAGAGTCTATATATATTAAAAGATACCTGATGTATCTATTTTGTTCACCTCTAGTTGATTGGAACAACCACCAATCGATCGATTAGAAAAACATAGTCATTGAACAACCAACGAATATAGCACTAATTGATTGAAAATTTCTTCCAATTGATTGTTGAATCCTCTAATTGACTGTTGCTAAAATAAAATTATTTTATTCACTTAACCATCATGCTTAATTAAGTTGATTGCTTAGTTGATTGTTGCTAAAACAAAATTATTCTATTCACTTAGCTCTCGCACTAGAGAGTAGAGCTGTCAAATGGACCAACCCATGGTGGGGCGGGCTAACCCACCAATTTGGCGGGTTGAGAAATTTCCAACCCAACTCAATTCAAGGTGGGCCGCGGGTTAGGCGGGCCAACCCGCGGGCCTGTTAAAAAATAAAAAAATATTTAAAATATTAAAAATTTTAAGTTTGAAGTATAATTTAAATGGATTAAATTGAAAGTTTTAAGTTTGAATTATAATTTTATACTTAAATTGTATTTTAAATAGATGAAACCCACTAATTCATTAAGTTTTATACTTTAATTTTAAAATTTAAAATAAATAAATAAACTTTCTCAACCCGCGGGCCAACCCAATCCCGCCGCGGGCCAACCCACGCAAGTCGCGGGCCTAGGCGGGCCAATCCACCTCAACTCATCTTAAAATGGGTTGATAAAATTCCAACTCAACCCGCCTAAATTACTTGGCGGGGCGGACCTAACCCAACTTGACGGCTATACTAGAGAGTCAACTACCGTGCTTCAAACTAGGTTACCTTTTATATGATTGACTTTTGTTCTTGGCCTCTCCTTCACTTGAATTCCCATCCTATAAACTTACACAAAGTCCTGGGATCAATCTAAGTCACATAATACTACTTAAGACTATCAATTCCCTAGTCAAAGGCTTTAAATTAAGTCACTAGATAGTCTACCCTACTTAAATACATTATCCTTGATGATGTTGCCCCAAACCATATGTCCCAAGATTTTATTTCACTCACAAAATCTCTAACACTCATGCCTCCAAGTCTTCGACCTTATCAATGTTTCTCATCTATAGGCCACCTTGCTAGAGGCCTTAGGTCCTTTGAGTGTACCAACTTCCCCAAGCTTGCTCCATGCCGTTTGAACCTCCTCACATTTGAGTTCACCTCATTCCAGATTATCCTAAAGTCCACCATATGTCAAGTCTACGATCTAATGGATCCACCAAGCTTCTTAATCTTTCTGCATGCCATTTGATCCTCCTTTCCTTGTGTATCCACCTCTTACTAACATCTAAGCATCAAACCCACAATCTCATTATCACATTTGCATCTTCTTTATGCTGTTCATGCTAGAGTTCATAGTTTGCAGAATCATAATTTACAGAATCACGATATGGATAGTCGGACCACACGACCCTACGATCTGAAAGCACCAAATCGCTCTTGGATCAGGTATAATTTTTTTTTATAGTGGAATTGAAGCAAGATTGATGGGATAGGTAGAATCAGAGTAGGATCGGTACAATCCTACGTTACAAACGATTCTATATATTTTTTTGTTGGGGGTTGGTTTGTTCACCTTTAAACTGGATCATTTTGTGAACCAAGAAAATATTTTTAAGATTTAATATGATTATTGTTATTGTGTTATTATAAATTTTGTAGTCTTTCACTTTATGATATGAAAATATAAATATTATCGAATATTAATATGCTAGAATAATAGTTAAATTACTAATTAATTTAAATATGTACAAATAATAATATCATTTATGATGTTGACTGTCGATAGTTGCATGTATATGTAAAATTATTAATTTATTTATATACAACTGATCTTTTTAGATATTTCTATAATTATTAATCATGTATCATAAAATTTTAAAAGTTTTTAATAGGATTGTACAATTCTACGATCTGATCCCGATCAACCTAATTCTGACCCCAAATCGATCTTGTATAGGATCATGATCCTTGCTATAAACTATGCTAGAATTTCCTCCAAGCTTCTCCAAAATACCAACACTATTTTCGTACTTCTAAGCCATTGAGTGAAAACTGACTCAACCTCGTTAAATTAATAAGTTTTGAAAGCTCCATGTGCAACTATATCATGCCCTTACACATTTGACACAAAACCAACTTAAAGATTTCATCAAACAAATCAATCAAATCAAATCAAACTAGAAAACACGAGGAGCATCATTTCCTCATTATATTAACAGTTGGGTCCTTTTGTTGTTGATTATGCTATAAACCGCTTAGATGTGAGTGCATATTAATATAGAACTTATCAACCCTAATAGACCCTAGCACAAGGGTTGCATATCCTTTTGTTGCCAGTTATGCCGCTAAGATATGAATGCATAATTAATATAGAACTTATCAACCCTAATAGAAGGAGATATCAAAAGCCTATTAATTCGATATCAATGTAAGATTAAAGAGGAATTGAGATTATGAATTAATTTTTTAGTAGAGTTGTAAATGAATCCAACGTTCATGAACAAATTTAGTATTTAATTTGGTAAGAATTTATTTATGTTCATTTAATACACATAAAATACTAATTAAATGAATAAGTTTAAACAACTCATTAAAATAAACAAACAAGCTTGAGCATATATACGTCCAGCTCGTTAATGTTCACGAATAATGAACAATATTTGTGAACCATATTCATCAATAAAACTCTTATCAATATGCTAAATAAATAAATAAAAATTTAAAATAAATAAATAAGTTTGTATTATTAAACTCAATAACTAACAAAGCAAGCTTAAAATATAAAAGCTTCAAACAATCAAACAAGCCTAAATTGAGAGCTTGATAATATTTAAATGAACCAAGCTTAAGCCAAATTCGAACCAAGCTCAAGCTTATAAAAAAGAAATCAAAACAAACTCATAAAAAAGAAACAAAGCCAAACTTAAATAATAATTTCGATGACTTAATTTATTTTAGACTTGGCTTGATTACCTTATCCAAAAGCTTGAATACTACAAAATTTGACTTGCTTTGACTTATTTACGACCCTACTTTTCAGAGAGTGGAACATCCAAGATATTAAATAATAAAATGAGATTTGATGAATGGACATATATTTTTCCATGTTTAAGAGAACACATCATAATATGAACGATAAGAGGATCAAATTGCATGATAACTATAATTGTGATAGGTTTTGTGAATTGTTACAATCTTTTAGAATAATAGGTATTCGAAGTATCATACCAGGAATTAGCCATGACTTTCGTATATAAGTTGATAAAGAGGGGTCTTTATGAGGGAAGTGAAGAATTTAAGTATTTATAAACGTTATCAATCATATTGGGAGCTTATGTAGTCATGCACACACTACAAATCCCTAACACATTGTTGCACAATAGCAAGGTCAAATTATAATAAGCTAAGGTGTTAATTTATTTAACCAAATTTGGGAGGATTAAATTGAAAACCCAATAAGGAGTTTCGAATAGAGACAAACTAATTACAAAATTAATACCTAATTAAGTTTCTACATGCCTGTCAAGTTAGCAGAAATATTAAATTTTAAATTTGACTTAGCTTATTGAGATTATGGAGATATGAAGAGAACTAGGACGATCAGAGAAAATTGGATTTTCTCTTCACTCTAAAACAAAGATTCAATAACTATATTCATCTTGATATAGAATTCGTTATATTTGTAAAGTAGGCGACAATACAAATTGCTGTGTATATAACTCGATAAGGAATTCAGCATATATATCTAGATATCTATTCTTGGATTAGCCAGTTAAGAAAAAAATATAAAAATATAAAAGATTAGAAAGAAAAGGAATTAAGATAGTGAAGAAGAGAAGTGACCCTGTTTCCAAAGAGAAAGGAAGATGCCCCTTAAATCCTGGAAGATGCCTGATGGTGTTGAGTCCTGAAACGCCTGCCTGAGAATAACAGAACAGAAGCAGAAGAACGAGTGTGGAAGAGAGGTCATGCAAAAGACTATGGTTAGCTGCCATCCTTTGCTCTGCTCTGCTCTGCCCTTCTCAGCAAACATTAATTTATTAGCAGAGGCGCCTCATCAATCCCTCTAATTACTCGTGGCTGGAAGAAATGCATGACAAAGATAAATGACAAAGTTGAAAAAGAAAAGAAAGCAAAAAAAAATTGATTCCGGCTTCCACAAAGTGACACGACAAGGGAGAGAAAATGGCAATGGAAGAAAACAAAGCTAGTTTTTGAGTTATCTATGTCAGGAAAAAGTCAAACTGCAGAAAACAACACAGAGGTTGGGGTGATTTTATATATTCTGAGGGAGACAATGGTAAAGTGAAGAGAATCAGAAGCTATTTGTTTGTCTTTACTACTAGTGGTTGTTGTATGACACCATTGCTTACTTCAACGGATGGAGTTTCGTGTTAAAAAAAACATTAATGCGAATCATGTGTTATGCAGTCGATATCTCGTGTCACTTTCATATTGTGAAAAAAAGTAGAACCGTAGGTGGTAGATGTTTGAAACGGGCGGGGGGTCGGGGTCACCGAGGCAACAAAAGTCACGATCATTTCTCTAGTAGTTTGGTAATTGCCAGGAAAATCATGGGGCTGCAATTTTTTTTTACATGGATTCCTTGGAAGCTAGCAAACTTTGTTCTTGATATATATTGGATTCCGTCAACATTTATGTTTGGTATTCCATGTATATGGCATAGATAATCTCTGCAAAGGATACTTTAAAATTTTGAGACCCAAATTGTAAAATAATAACAAAGTGACGGGGGAACAACTCTTGCCATTCGGTTAACTTAACCATTATTTTAATGTGGTAGAAATATGTTTTCTATGGTTTTGATAAATGAATCGAGTGGGTAAGTACTTAGATAGTATATTTTTGTTGAGTTTTTCTATGCACATTTTAAAATTTTATATTGATAAATAAGAAGTAGAAATATAATAATCTAAATTATCGAACATACACACGCGTGTAGACATAATCATAAAAAAGGAAATAAATAAATTATACTTGTTGGATGACGTGAAGCGAAAAAGACATCAACCCCTCCACTCATATCCTCTGAGATCTCCGTGAGATGACTTCACTAAGTCACATGTCATGTCTCCGTTTCAATACTAGTTGAAGGAAGGATAAAAAGCGATATGAGAGAAAATCCACGATTTGACTCGGTATTTGACGGCTCAAGGCAATCCGACAATACAAAACGAACTGAACGGAGGCGATGAAGTCGTCGTTCGAGGATCGGATGACTTACTGCCGACGAGGGGTAGCAGCCTAATGTCATCAGAATTCTGACAACAATAATTGCTTGCTGGAACAATAGCCAAGGGAAGAGGAAGAAGAACCCCACGACTGGAACAACCTTTACTCTCCAAGTTGTTGTTCGACGACTCCTTGGTGTGCTGCCGACTATGACCGACAACCACTCCACTTCGGACGGTGGACAACCGATGGAGGAAGGGAAGCCATTGGCCTAATGTCATCAGAATTCTGACAACAATAATTGCTTGCTGGAACAATAGCCAAGGGAAGAGGAAGAAGAACCCCACGACTGGAATAACCTTTACTCTCCAAGTTGTTGTTCGACGACTCCTTGGTGTGCTATCGACTATGACTGACAACCACTCCACTTCGGACGGTGGACGATCGATGGAGGAAGGGAAGCCAGTGGCCTAATGTCATCAGAATTCTGACAACAACAATTACTCGCTGGAACAATAGCCAAGGGAAGAGGAAGAAGAACCTCATGACTGGAACAACCTTTACTCTCCAAGTTGTTGTTCGACGACTCCTTGGTGTGCTACCGACTATGACCGACAACCACTCCACTTCGGACAGTGGACGACCAATGGAGGAAGGGAAGCTAATGGCTGACCCCTCTTGGACGACGGCGGCACCACCAAAGGTGGCAATGTCAAGAGGAAGAGGAGAAGTGGGCGGTGGCAAGAAGAGGAGAGGTGGAGAATTAAAATCTAACCCTTATGTTTTCTATTCCGTTAAAACTCTCTTTCATAGAGATCTATTTATAGATCTCTAATGGGTTTGATTCATGCATCAAAAATTTGTATCCATTAGCCCAAAACCCGAATCATTACCCTTAAGTTTGGTTAAGACCAAACCATGTTGGTTTAAAACCAAATTATTTTTTAATTAAAACTAAACCAATTTGGTTTATAATTAAATCAAAGAGGGTCCACGTCATCTTCAAAAGACGTGGCCCATCTTTGCTTTCATTCTGATAAAATATTTTCCATATTTGTCATTCATCTGGTCCAACCATACTCAATCTTTCTCGATATGAGAATCAAATTCTCAAACTCAATTTATGTCTTTTGGATAAACTAATAGTGCATGTGACCTTATAGATTTTAAATTTATGTTGGCCCTCCATAATTAATTATTAATTATGGATTGACCATGAGTAGCACCTAACATTACATCATGATCTTCAATTAATTAAAAAATCATAATTGATTCTAGAACCACTTTTAAACCCTTCAGCAATTACAGTTGTTCGTGCATTTTTTCCTTTCATGCATCTTATATTCACTTAGTTTAGAATATGGTATATGTGTTAGTCCTCACTAGGTTGACTATGCTACACCTAACTCAAGCAATAGTTTTTTGTCCCATGGATTCATATTACTCAAACATTTGTCCAAGAGAATCATCCTCTTGATGTGTTTCTGCTTTGGTCAAAACTTATGAATAACAATCCAACAAGTGATCATAGGGTATACGTCTCCTAATAAAAGGAGTGTGAATCCTCTATGAGTTACTCAATCACTTTCGGACACTTCGACATATATCCAATCATCCTGAGGCCACACTTTCAAAGAGATGTTTGTTTAAGATGTCAAAGTATAAATCTCCATGACCAAGATGACTTGAATTCCTTAAGTCGAAGGAAATTTACACTTGAGTTGTAATGAGATCTTCATAGACATTTATAAAACTATATGAAGTCTCATGGTAGGCCACATCAGATGAACTTGTTACCCTTAATCAGCATCCATATGTTAACTCTCAACATCCTAAAATTTTCAGCTAGTTAGGATCAATTACTTGGTAAAAACCAAGGAGTCTAACATATGCTAGTTTTATAAAATCAATGATGTCCAGTCTCATCAATTCATCGACTAGGAAATATTTCAATATGTACATAATTACATATGTAGAGATACCCACTAATTATGATTCAATCATAATTTTTCTCATGCTATGCATTATATTGTAGGCTTTATTAATTGAGTTTAAGATCTAATTAGATACATAGAGAATATACAATCAAATAGTAATGTTATTTATCCAATAGATATTACATTATTTAAGATGATTGCTTTAAGATACCTCTCAAATATAATGCATCTGATGACCACTGAGATCGTGTACTTGGAGGTCTTGATGGAGTGGAGAATGGAGCTAATAAGAGTCGATGTGATCAAGTTATGGGCTGCTTCGTGAGGAGCTCATTGCTCGAGAACTGTCATTGATTGAATTGATGCATTGGAGCTCAAGGAGGAGCCTGAAGGAATCAAGAGTTTGAGCAGTGGATCGAGTGTTGGTGTTGGAGCTCATGGATCTTGTTGTTAGATTTGAGAGGTGTCCTAAGGCAATCGCCTTACGGTTATACTATTTATTGGATAAATAGCAATTCACTATTTGAGTGTGCATTCCATATTGTTGGTGCGGGAAGCACATGAGCTACCTTTTTATAATAGTTGCTTTCTGTTCAGAAGTCTTAGCAACCGTTTGAGCAATATTATAATGCGCTTGTTCATCTTTGGAAGATTCCGTCCGTTGCTAAATATTTGAGAGTGCGCTCCTGTTTTTGCGGAGGAATTGGTTCTATCCTCTCCGATTTAGGCGGAATGACTCTGTCTTCGATAAATATCACGTGCAGGAAGTTGATCTTAGTTGCGGATCGTGCCGAGACCAGGTCATGAGGTCGGTACATGATGTCGGGACCGAGTTCTGAGGTCGACGTGCAATACTGAGACCAAACCATGAGGTCGGCGCGTTATGCTGGGACCAAGTCATGAGGTTGGCGCGTGATGCTGGGACCAAGTCATGAGGTCAGCATGTGATGCTGGGATCAAGTCATGAGGTCGGGACGCATGTTGCGGAGACCAAGTCATGAGGTTAGTGATGTGGGTGTTTTGTTGGGATTTATTTATATACTTTTATTCCCTTATTTATTGTCACTTAGCACCCATCAAAATTAATTATTTATTTATTTACCAAACCCCTATTTATCGCTAAAGTAGTATAGAGAGGTCCGGGTCGTCTCTCTCGGACTCAATGATGGAAAGTTTATTCCTAGACATATTGGTGCGGGGTTTTGTTATTGACTTTATTTAGTCCTAACTATTTACAATAACAAACAACAACTTAACAGTCATATTTACAGAAGCTTACAACTTAAAGAATGATCTATCACATTTACAACAACACCTAAATCACAAATCCAATAGTTTATTATACAAATTGCATTTATTAGCATGAGTCAATTTACAATATGAATCATAACACACACTATGATACAACCTATACACTAACCATGTACAATGAAGAATCTATGTACAACCTAACAACATGATACCATCCTGATACAAGATCATTACAAATGAATAAACAAATACAACACAACTTAAACAAATCACCATAACATACATATTATACAAATCAAGCAATATTTACACGAATGGATTGTACAATTTATTACAGGTTCAATGAATTAGTTAATCAATACAAACCATCATACAACATGGAATACACATCCTATATACAATAATTTTACAAAAGAATACAACACAAACTCTAAGTTACATTACAAAACAAAACATACAAGATCCCCACTACGTTTCACAAGTATTACACTAATCACACAACATCCTATACACAGTAAACCCTATTTACCTAAGTACAAAAATTTTACAATTAACTACAAAGTACACTCTATGATGACATTCCAAGCATCACACAACATTTACATTACTCACAAAGGGGTACACAACTCAACACATGCACACTAGTTCTACAAGTTTTATATCATCTAATTTACAACATGCTAGAATAATACAATATACAGTAACAATAAATAAATCTTTATTAAATTAAAAATTCAAATACAATGTTAATGGTTATATACAAGGATCACCCCATACGACATCTTCAATCAAGTATACATGTCCAAGCAACTATGCACTTAAATTTCATCCAGACATGCACACAAATGACACAATTCAATTCTCTGCTCAGCATATAGTTGAACAGAGCTAATCAAGAACAAACAGGGGATTTGAATGGTAGTCACAGAACCGAACAGAAAGGTAAACAAGTGTTAGGATCCGGGAGATGGCTAGAGAGGGGGGGAGTGAATAGCCACTCTTTTCAATCGATTTTTCCCTTACAATGAGTTAGTACGCAGCGGAAATAGAAAGAAATACAGCCAACAAAGCAGAGAAAAAGGTAACACAAGGATGTACGAGGTTCGGGGATAACTTGCCCCTACTCCTCGGCGTGTCCGTAAGGTGGACGATCCCTTGATCTTCGGTAGATCACACCCCGGATGAATCCGGCTAGATAATGCTCCTTCTCGGTGGAGAGACCTCTCCACAACAGATCTCACAGATATGAATTAAGCACAGAGATAAGAAGGAGGTTGAGGCAGTTATCTGAACAATAACAACTTCACTACAACAAATTTGACTTTTCGCAGCGCGCAATTAAGCTATCCGCAGCGCACATTGCATGCTGCATAACTCCAAGCTGTTGAAAGTTATAATTCATTCGCAGCGCGCGGGACGTGCGCTGCGAAAAGTTGCATCCGCAGCACGCGGGCGCGCGCTGCGGAAAGTTGCATCCGCAGCACGCGTGCGCGCGTTGCAAAAAGCATCCGCAGCACGCGGACGCGCGCTGCCGCAACACGCGGACGCGCGCTGCGGATGTAATTTTCCACAGCGCACGCCCCGCGCGCTGCGGATAATTATATTTTTAAGATATAATATACCTATATATCTATATACACAAATATAATACAAATACAAATAATTATAAAATCAAAACTTTAACATTTATAATCCAACACACAAATACCACATACAAATACCATATAAAATTATAATATAAAATTATAATATCACATTCACAAATATCAATCCAAACTTTCCAATAAGAGGAACATGATGTGCTTTTGCTTAGGAAGGTACAGAATAGAGAATAGTAGCACTTGAGAATAAGCAAAAATCACTCGAGAAGCTTGTTACATGTACTGACACCGACTGCTGCAGCAAGATGCCAAGCTGCATGAAGATAGGGGATTTCAGGGAAGCAATCATCAGCAACAAAAAATGCCCCTCCTAATAGAGAAGACATTTTATGTAGGTTGTGTGCCATCTTTAGATCTGGTCTTGATAATGCTTGTTTAGCAAATGCTACCTGACAAAAAGCAACGAGATTCAATCAGTTCGAGCTGACTATAGCCACCTATTAGCATCGTGTAGCAAAGAAATAATTAATAGCTCTCTTCAAAATGAAAAAAATTGGAGCTATACCACAATAAACATGCACTCATGGAATAATATAAGAGCATAATCACCATCCACAATATAACCAATCTAAATTAGTTTCGGTTGTAACTTAGGATCAAAGATACACACAGGAGAATGCACAAATATCCTGATCAATTGTAAAGTGTCATAATGCTTTCATTAAGAGAGGGAAATTTAACACTATAATGCAAAGAATAGTTAGAATCTCTTTATCCAAACTGGTTCGGTCAAGGACAGAAGCTTACATGAGGTAGAAATCATAATCCTTGCTAGAAGATATAACTAAATTCATGAGTAAAGGAAACAAAGTGCAATATCTTTGAAAATATTTCTACTAACTATTATAGATATTATAGTAGAATTTCTGTACAGAACAGAAAACTAAAACTTGTTTTACTTGAACGGACAAATAGGAACGAGAACAGAAAATATCACAAAATTATCTAAACCATAAATCATACTGGAAAACTGAAAACAAGAAAACACTTACAACACACACGAACCAAGGGAAATATTAATTCAAGTCAAATCTGTACGTTAAAACAAACTCTCCTTACCCTGCAACCCCAAACTACGATCACCATGAAGTGAGGCTTTCAGCCTTAGTGAACCACGGCAGAATCACTCAACAGCAATCAACCACAGCAAAACCATTTGTGCTGGATGGAATTAAGATAGTAGTTAATGAAGCAATGCAGGGAGAGCAATCTACTAAAATCTAGTTTGGTTCAAGTTTAATGGGATCATAAGAGAAATAGGGGAAAAGATCATACAGTTTTGGAAGGATGCTGATAGGTAACATCCGGCTGTAAACCTTCATTTCTTGATGGTGTTGTTGCTACACCTGAATTAGCGCCTGCCTTCTTTTCATCTCGAGCTTTGTTAAATATGACAGTGACTAAAAAATTACCACCTGCCTTCTTGATGGTGTTGACCACCATAAAATTTTTTTTGTAGAACATCACTAAAACAAATGCAAAGGAATTAGCACAGTGGCTAAAATTTTTTTACAGAACCAAGACTCCCCTTCACTCGTACAGGACAATATTCATCAAAAAATGTTTTTACCTTACAAAGCAAGTCTACACAAGTAGATACTATGAGAAACAGGAATACCAATTCTGATTTTTCCAACACCAGGTAGAGGTTAGTATTTGAATGTAGATGTTATTAACATTGGTAAGGCTAACTTTTCAGTATTCTAAAACAAAAACATTGACATTGATGAAAGTGCAACATGTATTTATCATATAACTTACCTTTAAGAATGTTCATAAGGCAATCTTTACCATGGTACTGATAAATCCAGGTACCAGGGAGCATAGTTCTAGCAAAGATTGAGATATCATGCGGAGTCAATATCAGGTAACTTTGTTGTTGATGCAATATGAGAACTATTTTTTTATTCAGATATGTTTTATATAAAGCTATTCAAAGATGGACAAAAGATAAGGATATCATACCTTCATAATGGAGATTGGAAGTGTTTCAGAGCGCGCAAGGAGCAATTTCTGTTGGTTTCAGATGAAAAACAAGGAAAGCTGGGGCTTTTAGGTTAGGAGGGACGATGAAAACAACGAGGAAGATGAAGCAGAGGAATAAAATTCCCCAAATCATAGAAGAATCACGGCCAAAACCCATTAAACCCGATTGAACACCAAAATCCTAGAAAGCTCAAATAAATTCGTGTAGACATACAAAGCTAGAGATAGAGCTACGAACTTGGAAGTTAAAGGAGGGAGGCGGCGCTGGTCGTGGCAGCGTCGGGCGTCGAGCGTCGACTGGACGAGGAAGGCGGCGGGCAGATTGGGGCGATCGCGATCGTGCGGCGTGTGGCGGTGTCGGGCATCTCCACGCGGGGACCGTGAGGAGGAAGAAGAGGAGAAGAGGAGAACGAGGGAAGGCAGTGGCGTCCGGCGTCGGCTGGACGAGGAAGGCGGCGGTCGCAGGCGGGACGCAACGGCAGAGCGGCGGGGTTGATGGTGAGGGTCGGGGGCTGTAACGGGGGAGAAAGGCTTGGGACCACATGCGCATTAGGGTTTAATATTAATCTTTAATGATCCCTTTTAACAGTTTTTTAATAGCGTACATCCATATATGCTGTTAATAATATTTTTTTAGCCCTTTTTATTCATGCGCGCTGTTAATAATACTTTTTAATCATTTTTAATAGCATGCATCCATGCGCGCTGTCAATAGTACTTCAAATATTATTTAATATTGACAGCGTATAATTTTTGTACGCTGTGAAAAATAGTATTCACAGCGCACTATTATTTGTGCACTGTTAATTGTAAAATATGAAATACTATCCGCAGCTCACTTAATTAGGCGCGCCGTAAAAACTATTATTAACAGCACACTATAATTATGCGTCGTTAATGACGTGCTGCGGAAAGTCAAATTTGTTGTAGTGACAATAGGAGAGTCATCCCCCAAACCTTCCAAGTCAATGACCTTATTTGGAGAAAAGTGAAGCCAATCAGGGATGTAGGTAAGTTGGAGCCACCTTGGGGAGGTTCTTACCTAGTTATTCAAAAGACAAGCTCGAGTGCTTACTACCTAGTAGATCCCGAAGGCAAAAGACTAACTCGGCCTTAAAATGCTGCTCAACTAAGGCTGTATCGAGTTTAATATGTCAACAGCTAGCCCGTAGAACTCTGAGTGTGCTAGATCGGCCCCCTATGTATACTCTATCGTAGTCCTTTGTTTACTTCAATAAACATGTTCTCTTTTCAGACCACCTATCTTCTCGAGCTATTTATTCTCTTAGTCTCGAACTGGCGACGTCAAATTTTCTTTTTCAGAGTCCAACTTCTTCTGACTCAGACATAATCGAGGATCGAGCTCTTTATTCCCCTGGTCTCAGACCAGCAATGTTAATCAGCAATTGTCCTTTTTAGGGTTCAACCTCTCCTGACTCGGGCACAGTCGAGGATTGAGTTATTTATTCCCCTAGTCTCGGACCTATGGCGTCCATCAGCAATTATCCTTTTCAAGGTGGGTCTAATCTCTCTCGACTCAGACATAGTCGAGGATCGAGCTCTTTATTCCCCTAATCTCGGACTAGCGGCGTCTATCAGTAATTATCCTTTTCAAAGTCCAACCTCTCCCGACTCGAAAATAGTCGAGGATCGAGCTCTTTATTCCCCTTGTCTCAAACCAGCAACGTCCATCAGCAATTGCCCTTTTTAGGGTTCAACCTCTCCCAACTTGGATATAGTCAAGGATCGAGCTCTTTATTCTCTTGGTCTCGGATTAGCGGCGTCCATCAGCAATTGCCCTTTTCAGGATCTAATCTCTTCCAACTTGGATATAGTCGAGGATTAAGCTCTTTATATTCCCCTGGTCTTGGACCAGCAGTGTCCATCAACAATTGTCCTTTGCAAGGTCCAACCTCTCTCAATTCGAATATAGTTGACGATCAAGCTCTTTATTCCCCTAGTCTTGAACTAGCGGCGCCCATCGGCATTGTCCTTTTCAAGTCCAATCTCTCTCGACTCGGATATAGTTGAGGTTTGAGCTCTTTATTTCCTTGGTCTCGGATCAACTTTTTATGGTCCAACCTCTCCCTACTTGGATATAGTCGATGATCGAGCTCTTTATCCCCCCTGGTCTCAAACTGGCAGTGTCCATCAATAATTGCCCTTCTCAAGGCCCGAGTTCTCCTGACTCATGCCGAGTAGTCCCCCGACTATCGCACCACTTGAGGTTCCTTCTTCTCGACTTGAGCCTAACTAGGGATTAGGCATATCCATTTTTGCTAAGTTTGGGTGTACCCATTTTTGCTAAGTTTGGAAATAATTATGGTTAACAAAAAGACAAGAAGATATTTCATTAAGGGGAGAGATCTCGGAGGAGCATTACAAAATTACTTTCAAAAGAAAATACATTACGATCAGTCTCCTCTCCTCTCCAACTCAGGCAGCCCGGCCCACACTTGGCCTATATCTAACAAATCCAAGAAGGTACCAGGAGGGAGTAGCCTAGCCTTGTGCACCTACCTCAGGTGTTGGAATCGTCCCGGTGCAATCCGTGTGTTTATACGTTTTACAAACGTGCGCAGCGAAAGAAAATAAATAATCACACCTAATTATTAATAAAACACACACAACACATGTAGGAAATAATAATGTACAAGGTAAGACTGAAAATTAATATTTTCATAATAATAAACTATTTTACACGTACGTCTCGTAAGACATTGAGCGGGGTTGAGCACTTTGTCAAAGTTCTGCCTCTACTAGTGATCCATACCAAGCTCTCATCTGGACGGCTTCCGAAGTCATGAGTCACGTCATCATCTTCGGTACTACTGATGATCGATAATGATCGATTTGAGAGAAAATCTCATTCCGAAAAACACGCAACAATATTTATCACGATCATTTTCCAGGGCTTTCTAATTATCACTGACAATCATATTCTCGGTGTAGTTATTGGTAGTCAACCTTTGACTGCTGATTTAAGGTAAATTGTCGGAACCTTTCCGACATTGATGGAACGTTCTCCGGAAGCTTCACAAGCTCTCGAAAATTTGACAGATGATAGTCAGACGATTGAGGTTGATTGGCCACGATTGGATAACTCTTCACAAGAGTTATCAATGACTTTTCTTCTCTGACAATGGTTGTCTTAGATGAACACTTCACCGACCAACGGCAACCCTTCACAAGAGCTCCGGTGGCTGGACAACAATTCTTCCTCCCTTGTTTCTCAAGATTCTCTCTCGTTATTATCGAAGAGCTGCGACCCCTACGCCATCGGAGGGGTGGCACTCAGATTTTTTTGACTACTCCTCGCTCTCACAGACAAAAGGAATAGGATGGCGGGTGGCAGTGGCAGCCACTATACTCGGGCGAAAGGGGGTGCTTGACGACACGATCAGAAAGCTAAGGGATGCTACACTCTCGCCCTTGGCCAGCAATGCGGGTCACACCGATGAATGGCGGACAGTGCTTAATTACCCTTGTTGTTTCAGCCAGTGACACTCCATCATAGAGAAGAAGAACACCAATCAGCTGAGTCTCAGATTTCTCCTTCTCCTCCGGCGAACGGCGATCAGAGGAGATCGGTGTTGAGGGTTAGTGGTGCTCATGATTCTCTTTGACAAACGACAAACAGAGGACAGTGAACTAAGGCGCGCAACGATCGACAAGGACAAGGCAGGCGCGCGATCGCTGTCGACAAGCGGCGATCGCTCTAGGGTTTTTGGTCGCTCTCTTTAAAGGAGATCCGATCCTTCTCGCGGCATCGTTACTCAGGCTTCTCCTCCCCATAGTCGACGATGCTCACACAGATGAGGAAGCGGCAGACGGCGCCGCACCCTTGGGGAGAAGATGAAGCAGGGCAAAAATCGCGATTCTAGTTAATTGAGAAGGTACAGTGTCGGTTTAGAGTTTAATCAACGAGAGTGGAAAAAAATCGAATGACGCACGCGAGCTAAATTGGACAAAAATGGTTTATACCAAATCAGGTTTACTGTAGCGAACAGGTTTGATTACTGTAGCAAATCGGGTTTAAAATAAAATTGCTTTGTTCACTAACCAAACGACCTTGATTTAACCTAAACCTGTTCTGTTTATTTCGTCTTCACAAGACAAAGCCCATCATCACTTTCATTTTGTCAAAATGTCTTCCATCATGAACCAAACTAAGTTGGTTGAATTTGATTTAAAATTAAATTATTTAGTTCAACAACCAAATGACCTTCGATTTGAACGAAATTAATTTCGTTCATTTCGTCTTTATAAGATGAATTTCATCATTTTATTTTTTTTGTCTGATCTAATCAGACTTTATTTCTCTCATTCTAAGAATTTAATTCTCAAACTTATTTTAAGTCCTTCAGAGAACTTATAATGTGTGTGACCCCAATAGGTTCTCAGTTATGTTGGTCGTCCGTAATTAACCATTAATTATGGAACGATCATGAGTGACATCTAGTAGTGCATCATGACCCCAACTAACCAAAAAATCAATAATTGATTCCAGAACATTTCTAAACCTTTCAGCATCTCTAATGTAACATACCTCACTCCTATCACCGTCTTATACCCACTTGGTTCAAGACATGGTCTACGTGTATTAGTTCCCACTCGAGCTGACTACGTCACACTTAGCCCAAACTAGCTTTCTTATCTTATGGATTCATGTTACTTATACATGTGTCCAAGAGTACCATACTCTTGACATGTAATGCTTTGGCCAATGACTTTCAGTAACAATCCTAACAAGCAGTCACAAGGTATACATCTCTTTTTTCAATTAGCGGCGAATCCTCTGTGGGCTATTCAAACACCTTTGGGAACTTTGACTTATACCCAATCATCCCGAGTCCACATCTCCTTAGAGATGTTTGCTTAAGATGTCAAAGTATAAACCTCCATGACCAAGGTGACTTGAATACCGTAAATCAAAGTAAATTCGCACTTAAGTTATACTAAAATCTTCATTGACATATATAGAACCATATGAAGTCTCAAGGTATGTCACTCCAATGAATAGTTACCTTTAGCTCGTATCCACGTTTTACTCTCAACATCCAATGTCTCCAGCCAGAGAGATCCGCTGCTTGGCTAACCAACGAGTTTAAAATATGCTAATCTCAACAGAATCGATGACGTCCGTATTCATCAATTTCTCGACTAGGGATAATTTCAATATATTCATAATTACATATGTAGAGATACTCACTAGTTGTAATACAATCACAAATTCTCTCATGCTATGAATCATATTGCGGACATTCAGTATTTGAGTTCAAGATCCAATCAAGCACATAGAAAATGTGCACTCAAATAGTAAATTACTATTTATCTAATAAATAATATAACTATAAAGTGATTGCCTTAGGACACCTCTTAAATATAATAGACTCTCACTTGGCTTAAGGCCAATCGTTATGGCATCCAATACCATGTGCCTTTATGTATTTCTCAAACTTACTTTGTGGTAGAAATTAAAGGATCCGCATGGTTCCTTTTGATGGGAATCTTCTTGATTTGTATTTCTCTTCTACTGATGATCTTTCTAATCTATTGATTTTGCTAAAGCACATGTTCGGATCTGTGGTGAGATCTAGGTTCTATAACCTGCACGATTGTTCCATTGTTGTCACATTAAACAGTTAATGTTTCAACAATGGTTGGAACTATTCTAAGTTCAGTAATGAATTTTCTGATTCAAACCACTTTGTTTGTTGCTTTACAAGCTGCAATAGTGTCTTATTTGAAACACTTCTAACTTATTGCATCATAATTTATAATGAATATATACCCAGACTATGACTTTGAGTCATCTTTGTCTTGTTTGGTAGTTGACATCAGTATACCCCCATGTAACCATATCACCTTATCCATGTACCAAGAACAAACATTAGTTCCTCGCAAGTACTTAAGAATTTTCTTGACAGCCGCCCTATGATCCATTCCTGGATCTGACCAGTATCCACTCATGACACTCAGAGCACTGATACATCGGGCCTCATACACATTATAGCATACATGATAGATCCTATTGCTGAAGCATAAGAAATCTTACTCATGTAAATCCTCTCGTCTTTTGTGTGTGGATATGTAGACTTCGAAAGGTGAACCCCATGCTTGATGGGTATATAACCTTTCTTGGATTTAAGTATGCTAACCCGCTTTAGCACCTTGTCTATTTATGTAGACTATGAAAGGGCAAGTAATCTCTTCGATCTATCTCTATAGATATTAATCTCGAGGATATAGGTCACTTGTCTCATGTCTTTCATGGAGAACTTTTGACCAATCCAAATTTGACTAACTGCAGAACAAACATATGTTTCTTATTATTAATATAATCAACATATAATTATGAAAAAATATGATCGCACTCCCACTAACCTCTTTATACACAAAGGGTTCATCAGATTTTGTGAGAAATTAAACTCTTTGATTACCTCATCAAAATGGATATTCCACCAAGTTTCAAACTTAGCTTTAATGAAATCCATTTTAGACTTCATGGTTGTTAACCATTTATCCCTTTTTGAACTTTTCAAAACTTCTTCATAATTAGTAGGTTCCTCATCCTCAATGAGTAACACGTCATTCGATTCACTTATGAGAAATCCATATTTCTCTGGAATATTGCATGTGCTACTGGACCTACGAAGAGGTTGTGTCTCAATAAATTCAGTCTATGGCTCATTACTATGAGTAATCAGTTGTAGTTCTTATCTAGGTATCTGATACGGGCTCAGATTGTCGTTGTAAAATGAGCACGTCAACTTAATTTATACCGAATCCCCTAACTAAGTAGTATAAGGTAACTCGAGTCATCTCCCAAACGATTGTAGTCGATGTACGATAATTCTAGATGTTATTAAAATTGGAGATTTGGATTTTCTTTTGTATTGGATGGGGGGGTTGTTATTTTGAGTTCTAAATCTAAAGAACAAAAAGAACATGAAGCATTGTAAATGGAGTTGCGAAGTATGGAAAGTGCTAAAAATAAAATGTATTAACGAGGTAAAGAAGTGCATCAACAAAGTAAATAAATGCATCAATAAGTAAACAAAGGAAAACTAAGAACAATCAACATCCAAAATTGTAAGGAGAATTTAAACAAACATCTAATATGTAGAATTTAATCTAAGCTGATAAATAAATAGTAAAATGACTCTCCCAATGTCCCTAGCCGGAGGTGGATGCGAAGCAGCAAAACTCCACGGAAGGATGCGACGATGGAACCCCCAACTTCGATGCAAACTCTGTGTGGTTGAAGCGGTATGTGAAATGGTATAAAGGAACAAGGAACCCCCTTGACTCCTTGGTGGAAGGAAGATGGTCAGATTTGAAGATGGAACCCCCGTTCACTTCTTTCCGACGGTGGTGATGGGTGAGGATGACGATGACGGTGAAAGGAAAGTAGCGGCTAGCCCCTAGGTCAGGTCCAAAGGGAAGAATAGTTTTTTTCTTC
>NC_133880.1:10623251-10659843 GCF_044706935.1 Curcuma longa | reverse complement strand
CTTTAAGCAATTTTATTGCTGAACAAAAAAGCTGAAAAATCAGGTTTGGAACATAAAATCCAGAATTGTTAAAGCCCCAAACTGAATTGGTCTTGGAAGGTTGTTCTTGAACTGAAATTCTAGTTCCTGGAGGATCTAAAGTCTGGAAATAAGTCGAAGTCTTGAGGGTGAATCTTGCAGAGGTTTAAGATCTGGGAAATGATGAAAAAAAAGGGAAGGATAGAAGTATTACAAGAAATGGCACAAATTGAGTTTTGCATGACCCTTAAATTCTGAAACTTTGGATTCATTTCTGATCATCTACAAACTGAATTCAACCATTTTATTTCAGTACTAAAGAAGAGTCATTATGGAGATTAACTTCTGGAAATTGAAGAGGAATAAAATCTGAAAAAAAAGGGCTGAAATCAAGGTGCAGAATTTTGAATGAAGCTGTTGAAAGAGTGCATTAATTCTGATCAGTTTGTTCTCAACAAATCAGTGAAGCTCATTTGAAGAAGTAGGACTGAAGTATAAGGAGTTATTGGTTCCAATTCAGATTCGAAATGCAGCAGAGAAAAAGAAAAAAATTGCAGCAGAAAACAGAAAAGAAAGAAAAAAAACAGTTTGGAAGAAGAAAAACAGTTTTTTTTTTCAGCCATGTTCCACAATTTTTGAGCTACTGATCCGAAATTGAATTGCACAGAACTTTGCATGGTTATTAGCATTATCAATCAAGCTTCATTATGGAAAAAGAATGGAAGCAAAACAGCAAGAAACAAGAGAGAACAAGCAAAGTTTCAAATCAATTTCAGTAATTTTTGGAATAGAACGTGCCAATGATACATTGAAATTGCGGATTCGTGTGAAGTGAATTTTGGTTTCTGATGATTGGATGCTATTTGTTAGCTCTTGTGAAATCTAAATGTGAAAGGATTGAGCTTGATTTGAAGGAAAATACAAAAATGACACATTTGGGGGTTTTGAAGAAAAGAAAAAGAAAAGAAGAGGAAGGGTTTGTATCAAGGAATGAAACCTCATGAGTTTAGACCAGAATTGCTTCATGGATTCGAAAAACACACTGAAACAAATGGAATACAAGAGAAAGAAATCAGAAAAAGGGCAAGGGATCATTGATTAGCATTTAACTATACTCATGTCTACCACTTCCATTTATTCTCTTTTCTTGAATTCTTTTCTCTTGAATTTTCACTTCTAAATTCCTATTTCATTTATCTCAGTTCATGATCTCTTTATGTCTTCAATAAGCCCAATAGATGTGGATTCCAAATCAAGAATGATAGTGGAGAGTAGAAAACAAGCAAGCCTATGGAAATGCATGAAACTTAAGTTGCTTGAGTGAGCTCCATTTCCTTTGATCATGAATTAGAATTAGGATGAGAGCCACTGATTTATCTATTGAAAACAACCTCGTGAGATTTAGTGTGATGCATTTTTCTCAATTAATCATGAAAGGTGAAACTTACTATGCGGTTAACCGAGTACAAGGGTCTAATCCATGGGTTTAAGCTTTTGAGACTCTACAACTTAGATAATTCCCTTTTAATTGTTTCTAATCATGATTGAGAATGATCTAGAGGGGGTACGATCTTAGTTTATTTTATTGGCTTGAGCGAGACGCTCAAGGGTAAGTGTGGGGGAATTTGATGAGTTAGGGTTTTATGCATTTTAATCGATTCATTTTTGGGTTTTACATGAAAATAAATTATGAAATGAATCGATTTGATCATATTTGTCCTATATTGCATAATCTAAAGCTTGATTATAATTTTCATGATTTAATGGCAATTTTTGGCATTAATTGGGTTTTAATTGATTTTAGGGTTCAAATCGGATCAAACTCGAGCTCAATCGCGATCAAATCAAGTCAAATCGAAATTTGCCCAAATTGATCAAGCCAACATGGAGGACATGACCTAGATCAAGCCCGATCAAGATCCCTGAATTTTTCACAAACCCTAAGCTGCCCTAAAACCTAGATCAAATTCTGACCGCTGGATTCAAAATTGGACGGCCCAGATTCACTGATTAATCAGGGTATATAAACTAATTTTAATCGATGAACAGTGGGCTGCGCCACTGTTCATCGTCTCCCGCGCGACGCATCCTCTATTGAGCAGCGTAACTCCACGGCCAGTCCCATCCAAATCTTCCACTTCCATCGTGTTCCTTGATCCTTGAGGAGGCTGGAACCAGTTCATTGGGCAGCAATCGGCGGCTGGAAGCTCGACGACGGAGAGGGTTTCATCGGCACGGCACTCCCCTGTTCGCTGCAATTCCGGCGAGTTACGGCATCTTCAGCAACCGGAATCGGAGGAGGGGTTCTCCGAAGGTTTCGGAGCAAGCTTGAGGGGTCAGAGACTTCACCGGCGCGAGGAGAGGAGCACCATTCCAGTTTGCAACTTCAAATTTCACCGGCGCCCGCCTCTGTTCCTGGGAAAGGGTTTTTCTTTGGGTTTTCGGAGCTGTGGACGCGAGCACGAGTTCATTGGATTGCATTCCAGCTTCTTAAAGGAATTTCGGAGACACTAGTGGTTAACGGCAGCTTGTTTGACACCAAGCCGAGGAGCACGAAGGAAAGGGAAGGCGGATGTGTTTTGTGATACATTTCTGTTTCTGATTTCTGATTAGCTGTTTTATCAGGCTTGGAGAAGCGAGCATGAAGAATAGTCTAAATTTCCAAAGTTGTTTTCTTCAGGTGGATTGTGGGGACGATGGAGGGAGCTATTGCTCGTATAAGCCAAGCCGCGACCATATCATTGCAACGCACCCAATCATCATAATTGGGATCAGTTTTTTCTGGTATTGGTAGGTCTCCGATGATAAATCCTAACTTCCGCCGTATGGAGAGGCCTCGACGAACTTGTGTTGCCCAAGTAAAATAGTTAGGACCAGTAAGAGGGACTGTAGCGAGATTAACTTCCAAGGTATCGTCGGGAGGAGTTGATATGGGGAAGAAGAAGATGTGGAGAGGGTAGAAGCAGTCTTAGCAGTCAAAACTATGACTAATTTCTCAAGAAGTTCGTCCGCCATTGTGAGGACTTTATAAAATGTCCTTCTGTCTTCGCTCTGATACCATAACAAAATTTGAAGAAGAAAGTGATTTATTTAGTAAGACAGAAGAAAACTTAATCACAAAGGCCTAAATATAGTCTAATATATACTCTCTTCAACCTAACGGTTATATTGGCAAAGTTAAATGTTGTCTTTGATAATTGTGTCCAATGTTCAAAATACAATTAATGATATATAAGATTAATCCATTATTTCTGATAAAGTCGCGACTACTGTCGGCCGATCACCAGTCGCTACCCCCGACCTAGCTGCTGCCGTCATTGCAAACCTCTCAGTCGCCGCACTCTCGCCGTCGGCTGGGAATAGTACGTAACGTTTAATTAGAGTTTTATTATTTAATTAGTTTAGTAATTGGATAATTAATTTGGGTTGAAATTAATGGCAGGTTAAGTAATTAATTTGTGATAATTGATGAATTGATTAATTAATCTATTAATAGTTCAATTAAAGTATTAGATTGATTAATAGGTGGATTAATAAATTAGTAGTTGGATTAAACTAATGGATGATTAATTAGGTTAAGTATTGGATTGATTGACAATCTGATTTTGGACAGATTTAGTTTGATTAGAATGAGTTGAGTAGGTTGTTAGTTAATTAATTAATTGATGATGTTAATTGATTAAATCAATTAACTTGGGGTTTGTAGTATAATTAATGAGTTTAGGTTCATTAACTATTCTGTTGATTACGTTTAGATAATTAATCAAGAATAATTAATTAATTATTAGATTAAATTAAGAGATGGATTAATTGGTTAATTAATTGATTAATTAATAAGTTCGAGTTAAGTAGAAGGTTGATCAATTAAGGGATACTTAAATTGGATTAAAGTGTGATATTGATTAATGATTAATTGAGTTATTATTTAATTTGATGTGTAATTGAATTACAAATCCGATTGGTTAATAATGATTAATAATAGATTAATTAACAAATGATTTGATAAGAGATTTATTAATGTTGATTAAATTAAAAATCAATTGATAGATGGATTAATAAATTAACATAGGATTAATCCATAGGTTGATAAATCGATTTGATTTTGATTACTTGGGTTAGCTTAATAGTTAGATTGGCTTCTTATCCTGTACTATAGGTTTCGAGATCGAAGCAGACCCTCAGACTTGAAGACGATTAAGACGATGTACAATTAAGGTGGGTAGTTCTTCTTTAACCTCTTTAGATCTTTAATCTTATTGCATGATTTTCTTTCATTTATGTTGATTAGGTAGTATTTACTTGTTTACCTTGACCTCTATTTGCTTCTTGAGTTTGATACTTGCTTGCTCTTATTTTAGTCCATATTGATAACTATGAAGTCTCATTATTTTTCATACTTGAATTGTTTATTACCAGACCATAGAGTAATTACAGACTTATGCTTATGCATTTATAGTTATATACTTAGATATGCTACCACTGTAGAATATTCTACTATACCCCTTATTTGTTATTTAGGCTTGTGCCTATAAACTAGTGAAATCATACTGTAGTGTAGGGTATTCTACTATACCCTTATTTGTTACTCGTTACATTATCTGTGTATCTTGATTGCACACAAGATAGATCATGATAGCATGGTTCACTCGCAGTCAGTGCTATATTTGCATACCTTAGTTACTGCTTTACTTATTTACTTGTTATATTTCTCTATATATAGATTGCCCACTAGATCGGATAGTGATAGTGTGAGTTTGTCCATAGTTTGTAGCTAGATAGCTACACGTCTTGTCTGTCAACTAGACCAGATAGAGGTAGCTGAGGTTGTCCACAGATAGTGACATTCATATGCTCTAAACCAGTTTCAAACAAAAATAAGCATTTTGAGAACAGATAATGACACAGAATATTTCAATCAATCTGTATAAACTTTTTTAGACAAAAAGGCATCTTGCATCAATCAACTTGCCCTGATACTCCAGAACAAAATGGAGTTTCTGAAAGAAAAAATAGGCACTTACTTGAAGTTGCTAGGGCCATAATGTTTTACATGAATATTCCAAAATACTTGTGAGGAGATGCAATTTTAACAACAACTTATTTGATTAATAGGATGCCTACTAGAGTTTTAAAATACATCACTCCGCTGCAATGTCTGAAAAAGTACTTCCCTGAATCTCGTATCAATTCAGATTTACCTCTAAAAATATTTGGCTGCACCGCTTATGTACACATACCTAAGAGATCACGGTCAAAATTAGATCCTAGGGCAGAAAAATGTGTTTTTTGGGCTATGCTGCAAATCGCAAAGGCTACAAATTCTTTAATCCTCTCAAAAAACGTTTCTTTGTAACAATGGATGCCACTTTCATGGAAACCAAACCATATTTTACCAAAAATTTGATTCAGGGGGAGAATCTAAGGGAACCAAATTTTTGGGAAATAACTAAAACTCTTCCAAATTTGGTTATTGACCAGCCTCCAAAACCTCAAAATGAATTTCAAAATGAAAATAATGGGGAGTCCGAACCCACAATTGTCAACCATGAAATTGGTCTATCGGAAAAGGAAATACTTCGAATGGAAAAAAATCGAAATATCCTTGAACCTTTGGTTTATTCTAGGAGAAATGTCCTTGGAAGAAGTAGAGATGAATTAACCATTCCAGCACAAGCCTCATTGGAAGCCCCGAGCAAAGGAACTGTGGATACTCCAGGTACCTCTCTTTTTCCTAACTCACATAAAAACTTCACTTTACCTATTATTCCTGAGCCTTCTAGTCCAACCTCAATTGCCCCACAAGAAAATGACCTTGACCTTCCCATTGCCCTTCGAAAAGGTACCCGAACCTGTACCAAACATCACATTGCCAGATACATAACCCATGACCATTTATCCGAAACACATAAGGCATTTACTATTAATATTTCAAAACTTGTTGTACCTAGAAACATTCAGGAAGCACTGGAGGACAAGGATTGGAGATTAGCAGTGTTTGAAAAAATGAATGCCTTAAAGAAAAATGGTACTTGGGAAATTGTTGAAGCACCTAAAGATCAAAAGATAGTAGGGTGCAGATGGCTCTTCACTATAAAGAGTAAACCAGATGGGAGTGTAGAGAGATATAAGGAGAGGCTTGTAGCAAAGGGCTTTACGCAGACATATGGAATAGATTACCAGGAAACATTTGCTCCTGTCGCAAAAATTAACTCAATTTTAGTTCTTCTGTCACTTGCGGTCAATCTCAAATGGCCTTTGTATCAGCTGGATGTTAAAAATGTCTTCCTAAATGGAGATCTAGATGAAGTACTTATTGAGTCCCCCTCCGGGTTTTGAAAGAAAGTTCGAAATCAGAAAGGTGTGTAAACTGAAGAAGGCCTTGTATGGTCTGAAGCAGTCCCCAAGGGCATGGTTTGAACGCTTTGGCAAGGCTGTGAAGCGACTTGGTTATGTTCAAAGTCAAGCTGATCACACCATGTTTTACAAACACTCAAAGGAAGGTAAAACAGCTGTGCTGATTGTGTACGTTGATGATATCATCCTAACAGGGAGTGACTACAAGGAACTTGAAGAACTTAAAGGAAAGCTTGCAAAAGAATTCGAAATCAAGGACTTGGGAGTGTTAAAATACTTTCTTGGAATGGAGTTCGCAAGATCCAAGGAAGGTATATTTGTCAACCAACGAAAATATGTCCTTGACTTGCTGACCGAAACTGGTATGCTAGGATGCAAGCCGACTGAGACGCCTATGGAGCCTTACGTCAAACTGCAACCAGCAGCGGCAGAATCAGTAAAGGAAAGGGAGCGCTATCAAAGACTTGTCGGGAGACTGATTTATCTATCACACACTCGACCTGATATAGCATTTCCGGTAAGTGTAGTTAGCCAATTCATGCACTTGCCTGGGTCTGAACATTTCGATGCTGTGTATCGGATCCTAAGGTATCTAAAGAGAACACCCGGTAAAGGCCTTCTGTTTAAAACCCGGGGACATCTGCAAGTTGAAGCCTACACTGATGCAGACTGGGCAGGAAGTCTAACTGATAGAAGGTCTACTTCGGAATATTGCTCGTTTGTGGGTGGTAATTTGGTCACTTGGCGTAGCAAGAAACAAAATGTGGTAGCTCGAAATAGCGCAGAGGCTGAGTTTAGAGCCTTAGCTCACGGGATATGTGAAGTTTTGTGGATCAAGAGACTATTATTGGAATTGAAGATATCAGAGTCGGCGCCAATAAAGATGCACTGTGACAACAGAGCAGCAATTTCAATTGCACACAATCCAGTACTTCATGATCGCACAAAGCACGTGGAAGTCGACAAGCACTTCATCAAAGAAAAAATATACAATCGTGTGATTAGTGTGGACTATATCCCTACCATTGAACAAGTAGCTGATCTACTTACAAAGGGGCTACACAAGAGACAATTTGAATGTTTTGTAAGCAAGCTGGGTATGGAAGATATCTTTAAACCAGCTTGAGGGAGAGTGTTGAGAATACAGATTATTTAGGAAAGCTCTGAGGTGTAAATTATGCAAATATGTACCAGCTAGCTATCTTGATTATTCTTAGCAAGTCTTGGTTATTCTTAGCAAGTTTTGTTATAGGATGATTTATGTCTATCTTTTCTATGATTTCTTCGCTCTAAATAAGTGATTCTAATCCTGATATTGGGCTGTAATTATGCTGTAAATTATTATAAATACAGTCTTAATAGAAGAGAATATTATTCTCTTAAGTCATTTCTTTCAAGTGGTAATTTATTTTTTTCCTTCATTTCTCCTATACTTTCTTATTCCACCATCAAAATTCTTTATTTGGTGGTGCACGACCCATTGACTCACTGAGTGCACTTTTTGTTAATATTTTTAATTTTAATATCATTTTATCCCATATTATATTCCAGTCGTCTTATATTTCTCATAATATTTGTTCTCCTACCATCTCCTAAATATGTTTATCAATGAAATGTATTGAGAAAATTATTTTATTCTCCTTGTCTATTCTCAATCTTCTCCTATTATGCAAAACTCTTTTTTGATTTTTAACACACATAGGCATGTTAAAGATCAACTGATTTGGGGCTAAGATAAAAAAAATAGTGTCATTCCGTCATTAATTTAAAAGTTGAATATGGATAAATAATATGACTTGCATATACACATTGGTTATAGTTGAGGGAAACTAATTAAATGAAAGCCTTGCTCATGTTTCTCTTATTCTCTATCTCATACTATTATGACTCCTGTTTTTGGTCAGCAAGCTATACTAACTTTAAATCTGGCTTTACAGGGAAGAAAACTAGAAGGCTGCAAAGAGCTAATTAAAACTAGAAGAACGACTCCATTGACCTCGGAGATATTCTCGCCAGGAACCAAGCTGATGTTGTTCACAGCTTATCACTGATGCATTGTGGTCCATGTTGATCGATGCAAGCGATCCAATACTACAAGGTAGATAGATTTCTTCATCTGGCCAATCTACCAAATCTGACATTGAATCTTCCTGGCTGCATATCCATTTCTCAATGTCATTTTCTCCTTGTAAAAGGCTGCATATCTGTCAAGGTCGAAAAAGCCAAATGTTGTCATCAATATTTCAATCGTCAGCATTTAGGAATCAAGTTTCTTATTCACTTGCCTTGTCAATTGTAGGTCGTAATAGAGGTATCCTTGCTATGCAAAGAGATGCAGCTAAGATCATTCTTCTCATCTGTTCTTTATCATAATTGGTGCCAAGTTTGGGATCCAGTAGATCCATCAAATTTCCATTCTCAATAACTTGTGTCGCCTAGAATCATTTTAAACTGGTTAGATATCTAACTGAGGTACACATAAATGAAGCATCTCTCCTTGAAATGTTTCAACTGATATAGCCATTTAGACCTTACCATTCAATTGACATAAAATAGCAACGTTTACTTAGTTAATAGGAGTGACAGATAAATAATGGATTGAAGTTAGAGACTTTACTAACCCACATCACCAAACTTTCTTGACCTTTAGGATTATCGTCATTGATGGGCATTCTTCCCGTTAATAATTCCAGTAGAACAACACCAAAAGCATAGACATCAATCTTATTGCTAGTTTTTCCATACATGAAATATTCAGGTGCAAGGTATCTGAGTAAAATGTCCATATGTACATGATCAATGTATCAACCTGATTGATAATATATTAGGTTGAATTCAAACTTACCCGAAAGTTCCAGCGATGTCATTTTGTGCGAGGTAATTTGATGTTTTATGAGCCCAGATAGCTAAGCCAAAATCCGATAACTATTGTGACAGATATTATCAGATCTAGTATTTGAACCAACAGTTAAGATTATGGAAACTACCTGAGGTTCCAATTTGTCATCAAGAAGAATGTTTGAAGATTTCACATCTCTGTGGATTACTGTTTGAGGCCTATGATGAAGATAGTTGAGAGCCTCAGCAATCCCCATTGCCACTTTGGTTCTTGCATCCCAAGGTAGTGGTTGTTCAACATTTTTTCCTGTATTATATTTGATACACATTAGAAGAGGAAGTTATCCCACGAGACAAAAAATTTTGCAAATTCAAAGTAAAAAATGATGATTTTTTTTTTGACAAATATGAAACAACATTGACAGGCGTGGTTGCTCTTCATAAGTTATTCTCTAGTGCAAATTTATTGTATTTGCAATAAGAGTGAACTATCAAAAAAACATGACTTTTGAAGAATGACTTACCATGTAAAATTTCCTCCAAACTTCCATTAACAAAATATTTGAATATGGAAATAAGATTGTTCTTCTGTACGCAAATGCCTATTAATGAGACTACATGTTGGTGATCTAGCGTAGTAACTATATCAACCTCCTGAAGGAAATCCCTTGATGAATCTGTGGACAGTTGTAATAACTTTATAGCGACCTCTTTCCCACTCCCAAGCTTGCCTCTGTATACTAGGCCAGTTCCACCTTTGCCTATCAAATTTTCTGTTGAGAATTGAAATCTTCTTTAGGATCAACATTAATCTCATGGTAGCTAGAAGAGAACATTTTGCATAGGGATGTACACGGTTTAGAAAATGAACCTGAAGAGAACTGATTAGTTGAACTCAGGAGTTCCTCATAATGAAACCATTTGCAGCTTGAGTTATTCTTGTTAAGGATTGCCATCAATTCCTTGGTAAGCTGAAACAGTGGTTGGACTGACGAGAAATTCCTATCAGGTAAAGCCATGGCCCATTGGACGACTGACAATCTTCGAGCACCATCGGCCTTTTTCTCAGCAATGTTTTCTTGCACTGCTTTTCGCAGTAGAGGCCAACCTATCACAGGCTGTGGCAACTGTCTCACGAATACTGTGATGGAAGTTTGAGTACCTGCTCTTATTTCCTCACGGATATGATTTTTGGCATTTGAGATCTCCTCATCTTCATCATTTTTGAATCCATAATTCAATGATTTCGGAGATTCTTTAACAGCCTCTTTTTCAGCATTCGGTATGGCTATTCTCTGCTGCGTTCTAAGACTTTTATATAGAATATTACGGAGACGTCGGGGGGTTGTTCCTCCTAACATAACAAAATAAACCAATCTAAGGGATACATTTTTTTATTCAAGCACCGTGATGGTGCAGTTCCTTCTTAAAAGAAAAAACATTAGAAGAACTAACTTGCAGATGTTTTTTCGAGAGTAGCTTTCTTTTCAAAGATGACTTGTCCATCTCGAACTGTTATTACGGAAATGGTAGGAGGTAGCTTCTTGGCACAATACTTGGCAACTAAGGCAGAACCCCTGAAACAAGTTGTAGCAGATTATTCGATGCAATGGACTAATGAGAGCAGTTCTCTACCAAAGTCACAGAATTAGGTATCGGAGAAGCCGTTACCCCGTTGAGGTATGCGTGTGTGCTCCAACGACTATGTCCGTGGCAGCACAAAGTTTGGCCTCATCCACTATGGCTTTCCGAATTGACTTACCCCGAACAACCCGACCAACAAGGGAAACCTAAGGACAATATATACATGAAGATTGACAATACTTTCATCTTATTTGTTTAGAACTTAAATAAAGATTGCTCACTTTCTTAAGATTGCAGACCCCTTCATATGCTACCAGAAAGTCTCGTAGCATGATGGTGGTGATGGTGTTTTTCATATCTGAGAGCAATTCTCTTAATCAGCAATATAAAATCACTGAAAAACTGAAGGCTGAATCAGAAACAGAAGGGGGGAAAAAAAAGACACCATATTATGTGTGTATATTTATAACGAGGAAGAACGATAAGTGGATGCTAAAAACTGACCGGAATCTCTGCAGACATTCACCGCGACAATGCTGTCGCCTCGTTTGGTAACTCTGTTGATTGCCCACTCAAGTAATTCCTTGCCACTGGCATCCATCTGAAGACCCACCATCACACACCTTGCCTCTCCCTTCTCAACAGAGCTTCCCACCAACATAGCCATTCTCCGTAGCTCTGTCACTATTTTCCACAGATACTATTGTCCCCTTGAAGAATGAATCAAATTGAAGAGAAGTCACCAGTCAAAACCATTATCAATGTACTCCTCCATGCAGCAAGTGTTGATCTAACCGAGTGCATAGTGGATGGAACCAGTGATTGAAGAAAAGGAGGAGATAGGGAAAGGATCGAACTGCCTGTCTAAATGTCGCTTCTTTTGTCGCATTCCGAGGAAGGCGCTGAATGGATCTGCTCTGCCGTCACTGAGGTGAAGCCTCCCAACCACTCCAATTTCTCTGAATAAAGAAAGCACAGCGGCTGCTGAGCCGGTGGCTGGATGAAGACGATCGAAGTTGGACGTCAATTTTCGTAGATAGAAGATGGAATTGGGAAAGATACAGAAGAAGAAGAAGAAGGCGGCATTGGAGAACAACCGAAGGAAAGATGATTAGTGATAAGTTTAGGTTGGGACTCGTCGAGGAGGATACCCATCCTCTAACAGGCTGAAAAGAGAGGACGACGCAACCATCTCGATGAGAATAGCGTGCAGAGTCTTTCGCGGAAACCCGGTATAACCGGTCACCCATCCCGACCGACATAACAGCCATGTATGAGGACGCAAGCAACAGCCGGTGGCGAACCAACGGTTAGATTAATTGGCCGTTGGATGTTGTTCATCAGTTATTATTAGGTTGGAAATATAACAAACGAAGTAACTTGGACCATTGCTCCAAGATGAGTCATCCATAATTATCTTGACATAATTAAGATTATAAAAATAAAATATAATAATGTTATTTAGTTTAATCCTAGGTAATAAGATAAAATTTTGTTTGTTTGAAAGTTTTAATATATTATTTATTTTAACATTTACTATATTACTCTCTAATTCAATTATAATTATTTTTTACAACTAAATTAATTTAATATTTAATTATTTTTAAAATTAAATTACATTATTAATTATAGTATTAATAATATAATATATATATATTATAATTAAATTATTTGTAGAACTTAATTATAATATAAGAAATTTACCTATGTATTTCAACTTGGAATGCATACCACTATACAATAGAAACAGAGGGAGGAGGCAAAGGCATTAAACATTGAAAATCAATTCAAATATTAAATACAAGCACACATGATTTAATAGTGTAGTGGAAGCTTCTCATTTTGAAACCGCGAATCAACTAAACTATAGATATTGTCCAATTTGTCCTTATCCAAACTTAAACAATTACAGAGAATCTATAGGCAGGATAAAATTATCCATTTAGATTTAATTAGTTTGAATGAATAAGATTTATATATATATATATAGTGAATTTGTTGGAGTCTGATTGATTCAACTAGATGAGAGAAACTGCAAGCCAATGATGTCTGAAATCTGAGTGCGATCGAAATAAATGAAATAAAATACAATAAAATCTAGCAATATTCATAGATATAGCGATTAGCTAAGAGATTTGGAGTTGTTGGTAGTTGGCGTGGCTCACTGGCTTCCTCCTCTGTTAGTTCTTCGATCTCGAAGGAATTGGAAGCGGTGGAGGAAGAAGAAGAGAATGGAGAAGAAGCAGAAGCAGAGGAAGAGGAAGAAGCGATGGCCGCAAGCAAATCCAGGAAGGCGCCGACTATGAAGCCGTGCATCTTCCCATCGTTCATGCTCAGGTACCAGGCCAGCAGTTCCTCCAGCCGCTCCCAGTCGCCGACGTCGAGCCCCTGCGCCGCCACCACTTCCTCCATCAACCACCGGAAGTCGCTGTACGGGTTCCGTGACTCCACCGCTACCGCCACGCTATCCTCGAAAGGCGGTTCCTTTTCTTCTTCCACTACCGCCGCTGTCGCCGCTGCCGCCGTCGCCGTCACTGTCACCGTCGCTGCGGCCTTCACCTCCTCCACGATCGTTCGCTAGGGTTTCGCTCGCGCGATCGGGGACGGGAGTCGGGTTTCACTCGCGGAGGGTTTCACCGTAGGTTTGAAGAGTAATTTTGTAAAGAAAATTACCTTAACCCCGAAATCAAGAAAAACCTAAGTTTTCTTTGGTTTTCCAATTCCGGATTGGATGTCCTCTTTTGCTGACGTATGCTGACGTGTCAGACATGAAGCATTATTTGGGAATTGCCGATTACCTAAATCAAACAAAGTTTTAGTTGATAACTTTGGATGGATAACCAAGGTAATCACAGATGACTCCCAACCAAACACACCTTTAAAATTATGTAATTCTCAACACATTTAGCTTTTAGAATTTCAAGAGCGCACTTTATTTTGGTTATACCCTTCTATCAACAGTTGATCTCATTCTTTATTTTTTTAAGCATTCGAACCATGTAATATCCGAGCCATTCAAAAATCACATTGACCTCCATACTTACCTTACCTCTTCCTATTTTATACACAACTATTCCCTCACAAAACACAGTAAGATTTAAACAAAGTAAAAATAATGGTTGAAGACTAAACCCTAAAAGAAGACTAGTTGTTCTCCAAAGAAGATTAATCAAGATTTCAGTATAGCAACTCATACATTTTCTCATGATTCTTTCAAGATTTTTTCATGCATATATTATACTTTATTTATTTGTAATATCAATCTATACTATGTAAAGATGAATTATTTATATCGAGTATAATATATATTTATTTAGAAAATATTATTTTAGATTTTTTTTATCATTCATTATTGTGTAGTTGAGATTTTTAGAAAGACCAATTGAGGTTTTTATTGTAAATATAATCATTCGAATGTAAATGATTAATTTTCTGATATGAGATATTATATGGTGAGCAAAATATATATATATATATATATATATATATATATATATATATATATATATATATATATATATATATATATATATATATATATATATATATATATATAGGTCCAAGTTTCTCCAATGTATTAGTAGTAGATTTTTATTTTAGTTTTTCTACACTTACTACTTAGTGTTGAACTTTCAAACTTAGGAAATGTACAACAGTTCTAACCAGTAATATGATGTTGTTGAACATTATATTCCAATACCAAGCACCACTGTAATGTTGAACTTTCTATTGTGGTGCTCTATTGTGGTGCTGGAATATAAATTCCAACACTATATTGATGTCTTTCAAAATTCAAAATCAAGATTGCATTGATGATTTTAATTCAATGCCATATAGATACTGAACTATTATACCGCCACAATAATTTATTCCTTGATACTAATTTTTTAAATTCAGTATCATCTTTGATACAACCCAGTACCATGTTGTTATAGGATCGTTGAGAGCGCTATAGGGGAGGGTGAATAACATTTTCGTATCATTTTCGAATTTTGTAAAGTACTCGTAAATCCTTGTGATCAGAGACGTATAGAATGCAGTAGAAAAAGAAAAAGCACAAGGACAGAGCACACAAATATTTACTTGGTTTGCAACCACAGGCTGCTACTCCAAGGCCCAAGATCAAATGATCATTTCTGACGATCAATCAACTAAATAACTCTCCTCTTACGAAAGGGAGTTAACGATTACAAAAATATAGGATTGGTAATAATGATACCGACCTAATAAAATTAAGCACAAAATATAAAATTACCAACAGAGTGAAGATCTCGAGTTCTGGTGTAACTCTTCGACGTTACAAAGATGTTCCTAGTTGATGCTTTGTGTGCAGACGATCGTTGCTTGTCTGTCGAATGATGCTTCAAGGGGTCACCCTCGAGGCTCTTTTATTAGGGTATCCGAGCACTTGGAAGCCTTTCCAGGTGCCTCCACACTGTCCGTCTATTCATCATCGGCGTTGCTGGCTCGACATTTTGAGGCGCCTGTATCCCTTTCTGCGTGCCTCTATGCTGACGTGGAAGTTTCAGATAAACCTTGACTCCGCAACGCCTTATCCAGATCTGAGGCACTTGAAACCACTACGGGCGGTTGGAAGCTGAGGTGTCCCGACCACTGGGACTCTGCCGCCTCACTACTTCGTTGGCCCCATTCCGTTGACGTCTAGTCGCCTAACCCATCCAAGCAGGCGCCTCGCCTAGATCCAGATAAAGGCGCCCAAAACATAAAGTTTTAGCCCCTCCTTTTCTGCATTACAAGTTAGCACAAAAGCAAAATATAACAGGAAAGTAAAATAGTTTTGACTGTTTTGATCTTGACTTCGGATTTCTAGTGAATTCTGGGTCAGACCCCACTCCACTCGGGAGAATTTACTTATTGTCAACCAAGTCTTCCAGACTTGTTGGACTTATGCTTAGTCTTGATCCTCGACCCCAGGATTTCCACTATTAGATATCTGATCCATCTGATCTGCATAGACTTCCACTGCTAGACATCTGGTCCACCTGACCTGCCTAAACTTTCACCTGGTGCACTTGATCTACTAAGTCTTCTTGCTTGTCTAGTCCTTCTGATCAGGACTTCCCACCTAACCCTCCAAGTTAGGTCTTCCTAGCGTCCAGCTAGGACTTCCACTGCCTAGTCTCCACTAGGACTTCCACTGCCTAGTATCTACTAGGACTTTCCTGTACCTAGTCGCAATTAGGACTTCTCTGTGCTACCTGCACATTTAGATTAGCTCATCAATAAACATCACACACTTAACTTGAACCTTTTTTCATTATCAAAATTAAGATTTGATCATCTGGTGCTCCCTGCACTAACAATTGTTCTTGATTTTCAAATCAACACCATAATTTTTCAAATTTATCCTATATATTAGTGGTGATCTTAAAACCAACACTATAATGGTGTTAATCATTGGAAATCAGCACCACTTTTTTCTAACTTTGGGAAACATCAATTCTAATTTTGCAAAATCAGCACCACCATTTTAAAATTTTCATTATGTGTGTCAATTGACATAGATCCATAACCTCGTGGAGGGAGCTCACTATACGATCGAGTTACAGTGCTAGAGGGCGAGGTGAATAACGCTTTATCGCTTTTTCACTCGTTTGAAATATCTTGCATAAATCAGAGTACAGAAATAATAAGTGCAGCAGAAATAAGAGAAAGGTACACTTTTATTTACTTGGTTCATAGTCACATGCTGCTACTCCAAGACCCACGATCCTTGATCATTTTTTACGGACAATCCACTATAAAACTCCCCTCTTACGAGGAGTTTTCTCTTTACAAAAATGGGTTAGGAACGGTAAACCTTTACCATCGTAAAAGGTTAAGTACAAAAGCGAAAATGAAAAGATTATCGACTATAGAAATAGAGTTGTAGTGCAAAAGTCAGTAAAGCTCCTCAGTGTCACGACGACGTACTGGATGGGCTGTTTGCATGCAAGAAATCATCTTAGTAACATTTAAATTGATGTTTAGGGTTTTCCCTCGCAGCTACTTATAAAGGTCGATCCAAACAACTGACATCCTGTCTTCATTTCCCCTTGATGAAGGTGTTACAGTGTCGTCACCCTAATTCCCTTGGAAAACCACTCTCTTTCTTCCACTTCATCTTCTTCCACAAGGATTGAGCAGTTGATGTTGCAGGACAAAGACAATAGCTCTCCAATCAGATTTCTTGTCGTTATATTTGTATTTTATATGTTAAATCATGTTTCATTGAAACTAGATCCTTATTTTATTTATATTTTTAATTATTGAAAATTTTATTCAATTTATAAAATTTATACGATTTAGGATTTATAAATTCTTTCATTGGCCTCTATTAAAACTAGGGAAACTTATCTGCTAGGAAATTTTTTCTCATGTTTGCTTTATTAAAATTTAAAGATAATGGAAAACTTAATCCATCGACCTGATAAGTACATAGATAAAATTTTGTCCCCTCCAAGTTGGATGGAAAGATGAGGAGGAAATGTAAGATATGAGGAATTTATTTATTTTTAGTGGATCATTTTTGAACCAAATTGAACTAACTTGGTTTGGTTCATGAGGGAAGAGGTTTGACAAAATAAAAGGGATGAGAAGATTTATCTTGTAAAGACAAATTGAACAAAACTAGTTTGGGTCAAATCGGAGGTCGTTTAGTCAGTGAACCAAGCTAACCAAGATTGAACCTGGTTCGTTATAATAACCAGTTCATTAGTTATAGTAAACCCTAAGTTTTTAAGTCGGTTTAGCCCAAACCCAATCTTGGTTTAAAATTACTGTTATTCCACTTTAAAACTAAATCGTGATTTTCGCCTGCCTACCCCGCGCGACCCACGATGCCGACGACTGCTTCTCTGTGCGACCAGCGACCCTGACACCCACGTCTGGCGCCGAGGTCCTCATGGAGGAGGGGTGTGATATAAGATTGAAGGCAGCGAGAGCGAGAAGAGAACCCTAGCCACCGACCCCTCTTCCTCTCCTCTCTGTTCTGTCGTTGTCGCTCCCTGCTACCGCCAACCACGATACCCCCTCTGCTCTCCCTCTGTTCGCCGACCGCTAGGAGAATCCTAACTGGCTGCATGGAAAAGCTCGGTGGAACCCTAGCTCGGAGTACTGCCTACTGTCTACCGCAGCCGCCATCCTCTGCCCTTCGTTGGCCGCCGTGTGGAGAAGACGCCTGACACTGCCGCACTGCTTCCATTGGCAGCAACGCCGAAGAAGACTCAACCTCCTGACCTTGCGATCGCCCTCTGCATAACCAATGCCACAAAGCTGCATCCCTTCTTCCTCAAGTCGCTCGAGCGATCTCCTTTATCACGGTTCATCGCCGCCAATCAGAGCATGATTCTAGGGCACAATTGGATCAATAGCTTTAAGGTAAGCTTCTGAATTCGATTAGGTTGAATTCCTTGATTGGTCCTTGTTGGGTGATCAGAGCTGTTGTTGTTGGATTCTAATGGTATTGGGATTGAGCGGGTGAATGGATTTTGTGCTTTGATTTGTCAGTATTAGGGTTTGTTAGGATTGTTGGGATGATGAGCGGCTTGAGAATTTCTAAAATTTTATGAGTTTTTGTTGACTGATTGGTTAGTGATTTCTTGGATTTTTGGTAAGGTTCTGTTAATTTTATTAGGTTTTGTTTCTGGTTTAAAATCTGTAATGGCTTAGTTAGGATGGTATTTCAGGATTGATCTGTTAGTTTAGATTTAGATTAAGGTTTGCTTATAATTAAACAAGTTTAATTAGATAATTAATGAGTCAGTTAAAGTATTAATTAGTTTAATATTTAGTTAATAATTGATTAATCAATTTAATTAGATTAATTAGAAATGATGAGTTGATTTAGGTTAGGGTTAACTCTTAATCCGGTTGAATGATTAGATTAGGTTAATTTAATGATTATAGTTAAGAATGGATTGAACTTAATTAGGTGTGTGTGATGAGTGGTGTTAACTGGACTTGGTTGGGTTAATTCGACCAAGTTGAGTTAATTAGATTTGGGTTAAATTAGTGTTTGATCTGGTTAAGGTTAACTGGAGTTTGGTTAGACTTGGTTAAGTTAGTCTAGATTCAATTGGGATTTACCTTGTTGTAAAAATGTAATATAATATTGTATTTAGAGGGTATTACATTTTGTAATTTGCAGGACCGTGATTTGTGATCCTATTATAAACAAGGTTATATTCGACATGCATTACATCAGGTGGGTAATCCTTCACTACAACAAAAATGACTTTCCGCAACGTGTCATCCGCAGCGCACATCATAGGCGCGCCGTTAATAGTTGCTTTGACGGCGCGCCCAATAAAATGCGCTGCGGATAATATCATATTTTTATCAATCGCAGCGTGCAACAATAATACGCTGTTAAAAATACTTTTAACAACGCACATTAAGCGCTGTTAAAATTATTTTTGACAGCGCATATTGTGCGCCGTTAAAAGTATTTTTGACAGCGCGCATAATGTGCGCTGTTAAAAATGTATATTGACAGCGTACAATGTCCGCTGTTAAAAATTTATAAATTATAACAGCGTATATAATATGCTTTCATAATTATATTAATTTTATTTTCTTTTAAAAATTATTTTAAATTACTTTTATGTACGGCGAATAGGGTTTGGTCGGTGATTAGGTTCGGCGTCCTTCGCTGTTCGTTCTTCTTTTCCTCCCGAACCCAAGCCGAAGAGAAGCGATCTTCGGATCCTTAAAGCGCTGCCATGTACATCTCCTTCCCCGATCCCGTGCTCGTCGCGCCCCACTCCACTACCGCGATTCCTGTAAAACCCGGTGCCACTTCTCCTCTCCCTTCCTTGCCAGCCGCACGCGCCCCTTCTACCCTAAACCCCCCGCCGCCGCCTCCTCTCCTCCCCTTCCCTCGCAAGCCACGAGTTCTCCCCTCAAGTCATCGCCTCCTCTGTTCCCTCCTAGCCGTCACCATCGCGTCCCGCCGGCAACCGAAGTTCTCCACCGCCAGCTGCCGCACGCCACCTCCACCTCCGGCCCGAAGACGTGACGCCGCCGCCGCTTGAAGATCAACAGCTTTGCTGCCGCTCGATTGTCGTTGCACAGCCGCCATTGTCGCCTCTTTTGCCACAAGTCCGCCGCCGCCGCCCCTCCCCTTCCTTGCCAAGCCCCAATTGCCCCATGGTTCGCCTCCTACTCCTCTTGGTGTTGGCCCGAGGGAAACCCTTGCTCACCGCCGCATGCAGAAGACTCACGGCCGCCGCCTCCTTCGCCAGCGAGCAAACCAGATAAGTTGATTAGGTTTTGTTTTTCTTCTTGTTTTCTGTTGGGACTTTTGGGATCGATTAAGATTAGTCTGATATTGACAATCCCCCGCCGCCGCCTCCTCTATTTCAGTTAATTATAACAATCACAGATTTTATTCTGATATTGAAGATGGTCTACTCCATCTTTGAGTTACAGCAGACAGGGAGCTTATCTTTTTATTTTTACTATATCCTAGAGTCATGGTAGACATGGAGCTTGTAATAAGTTTTTCTTAATATTTAAGGGCATCAATCTTCTTGATTTGCAGGTGAAGGAAAGCAAGCAGCTTGTTAAGTATTTTCTGAATTACTTGAGGCATGATAAATCTGAAGTTGGTGTGCTCTTTGATATGCTATCAATCTTCTTATTCCGAACTCGCATTGATTATATCTTTTTGAAGGAGTTTTATATAATTGAGGTAAGCAAATTCGTCTGTCTATCTTGTATGCCATAGAGGATTAGTAGTGACAGCAAAAGTTGCTGATAAGTTTCTCACAGAATTGTATATATAAAGGTCTCCATCATTACCTTTGGTTCTTGTATTGTCCTGTATGTTGGTTATCAGCATGATAATTTGAAATCATAGTTTAAAGTGATATCATATCCTCTACTCCACAGGTCAATGAAGCAAATGCAGTCTCTCAACGAGATGAAACTTTAACACAAAATGTTTCTGGAGTTTCAGTTGAAGAGTCTATTCCTTCAAACTCACCGAAGGAAGAGAATAGGCTGCACAAAAATGACTTCCTTTGAGCCGTGTGATTTGTGTCTTATAAATCTCCTTCCAATAAGCTAGTCCTTTCTATAGAATTGACTTCTTTTTTTTTGTTTCATTCCAGGAAATGATTCTCACTTACCTAATTCTGCCGATGCTGAATTAGAGTTACATCAGAACCCACATGACCTATTGACAGAATATGCCATGGATAACCACAGAAATGAGTTATTGGTCGATCCATGCCAGAAAGACACAGAAAAGAATCAGATGAATTGCTCTGCAAGCTCCGAGTTCCCTGAACCTGAAAAAATGCTCTTGGCACCAACTGTGGAAGGTGTTGTTGGATGATACAACAGTCTTACATGCTGAGTATGTTTTCTTTACATTTCTTTCTTTTCCAGTCCCCCTGATCAGGACTCCTTGCCAATTTCTCCAAACTAGGTCTTGCTTGCTAAGTCCTCTAGATCAGAACTTCCTTATCCAATCCTCTAAACTAGATCTTCCTTTGTCTAGCCTCAACTAGGACTTCCCGATGCTATCTGCATACTTAGTTCAGCTCATTAATCCACTTCATAGACTTAACTTGAACTCTTTGTCATTATCAAAATTCAAGTTCGATTATCGGGTGCTCCCTACACCAACACTCACAACCAGGATTGTATGCTATATCTACCTTCTCCACACTCATCTCTTCAATTTCATGAAAATTTTTTAAAAATCCAAATTTTCTAAGTCTATCAATGGGTTTTGATCGGCTTAGCAAGCTTCGGAAGTCCTATAGATTTCTATAGTGCCTCAAAATTCAAATGTGCCATCAGTTATCATCTTGAAGCATTCCCAACACTATTCAAAAGGTTTAGAAAGTTCTTTGTTCTAATTGACAATGACTCATAACTTCGTTTACGAGGTTGAAGAACTAGGGTTGCACACCATATCTACATTCTCCATATTCACCTCTTCCATTTCATGGCAATTTTTTAGAAATCCAAATCTCCTAAGTTCATCAATGAGTTTTGATCAAAATCTATTGATGAACTTAGCAAGGTCTGATATATTAGACCCATTCCAAGTTCTATAATTTTTTTAGTACCCTGGAGTCCAAATGTACCCTCAGTGATCATCTTGAAGCATTCCTAGCATGGCTCAAAAGGTTTAGAAAGTTTTAGAACACTATGGTAATGTTCTTCAAATAATAGCACCACAATGGTACTAATCCTTGGAAATCAACACCACTATTTTTTGATTTCTGGAAATATTGGTTCTGATCTTGCAAAATCAACACTATCGTTTTAAAATTTTCATCATGCGTGCAAATTGGCATGGACCATAACTTTATGTAGGGGCTCAAAACCAAGATTGCACACTATATCTACCTTCTCCACACTCAACTCTTTCATTCCATGGCCATATTTTAGAAATCTAAATTTCCTAGCTCCATTAATGAGTTTCAATCAAAATCTATTGATAGACCTTACAAGCTCCGATTGAACTCATTCTAAATTATATACATTTATGTAATGCTCCTCAGTCTCATCATGCTCTAAAGTCTTAAATACAAGTCCTTCATAGTCAAGCATAGTATATTTTTAAAAATTCATCCTGGTACTCATAACTTCTTGTATGAGGATCAGAACTATAGTTATACATCATCTCTATCTTGGTCTATGTCATTGTTATGATTATTTCAAGGATGATCCTATTTCTGATGAAGTTCTCTTATTTTCAAATCTATTGAATCAAATTTGGAGAGACGGCGAGCTACTCAACAATCCATAAATGTCTCCTCAAATAATATTTCATCTTCTTTTGGGGAACAGAAACATAAATACAAGTAATTTGACATTTGATCTAAATGAAGAAGAAAGTTGATTAGAAGATGAGTTACTCGGTACTAGTATGATATTTGGAGAATATTTTGAGCCAACATGGAATGATTAGGAAGATTCAGATATTCAGATTACACAACAATTAAAATGAAATATAGATTCAAAAGAATTCTTAGCTAATGATATTCAATTTAACCAATCTGATTTTAAACCATATCAATATAATGATTTAGAGGAGTACCCAATAGTTAATGATTCATATGTTATGAATTCATGATTAATACAAAGGATAATTGTAAATACAATATATACAAATGAATTTCTATTGCAAAGATTTTTCTCTCCCGACAAGAGTTCAAGGATGCACTTATAAGGCATGTTATGTTGAAAAACTTCATATATAATTCAGTTGACATCCTGCTAAATAGAATTAAAGTTATTTGCTTCAATCAATAATGTACATGGAGAGTAGTTGCTATGGGAGATGTGGAGTTCACCATTATAAAATATATATAGGAACACCAATGTGACACTCTTAGGGAAACACCTAATCTCCAAGCTTGTATATCCACATTTGTTGCATCTCAAATTTAAGAGCAATTTGTTTCTTCAAAATATTACAAACTAAGAATGATTTAAAGAGATATAAAAGCTAGGTTTGGTACTTACATACCATACAAGAAAGCATATATAGCATGGGAGAAAGCATTGAAGAAAGTAGTTGGTAATTATGATCAGGCTCTTATGTGCACTAAAAGTGATAATATGTTCCAACATTATTTATGGGCTTTTAGTTCATGTGGAAGAGTATTCAGGTCATATCTATGGGAATTGATTGGAATTGATACTATACATCTTAGTGGCAAGCATCCTGGTGTGTTGTTGATGACCACAACAGTCGATGGTAATCGCAACATCATCCTAGTTGGCTTTGGAATTACTAAAATTGAATGTGAGTCTTCTTGGGAGTGGTTTGTAGATCATCTAAAGAAATTCCTTGCAATTGATCCACAATCATTGAGCATTGTATCAGATAAACCTCGAGCATTATATTAGCAGTTAGGAAAGTTTACCTAGCTACCCATCATGTTTTGTATTACTACCACTTATCTTGTAACATGGTAATAGATACTCGAGATAGGCAATAGATACTGGAGATAGTCCTACTTTAGGCTTATTTTGGGTAGAAACAAGAGCTAATACAACATGGTATGGCCGAGTAATGTAGTCCATGCTTGAAATGTTGGGATGTATACTATAAGCCTTTGTTTTTTTGTATAAACATCTATTTTGTAATAATATTGAAATAAGAATCACCTTGGTCAAAATGTTTGTATTTCTTATGTAATGCAGTTGTCCACTTAATTTATATTGTAGATAACATGGTGTGTGGTACCACACAGAAGATCATGTTATCGGTTCCTTATAAATTATAAATAGTAGCTCACAATCAAGATGGATGGGGACAAACCATTGGAAACGGTTGTAGTGTAACTTGGTATTAGTTTATCTTGACTATAAAATTACACTAGTACACTTTGTGTGTATTGAGCAGGACCGTTTGAGGTCGTTCGATTTATACTGATTATATAATCGAACTAGACCTCAGTTATTATGGATGTGCATGCTCTTAATCCTGATATAATAACAAGCACATATACTTAGTATGTATTTCTTTAATTCATCAAAGGGTGAGATTTATTCGTTAAATCAAAAGGCCCGATGAGTTGGGAGATAATGCTATGTATATGGTGTGTTGTTGATTATAGAAGGAAACTGTGTCCTAATATTTAGGTTGATGATGTCCCCTTGAGGAGCTCATAAGGATTATCATGTAAACCCTGCAGGTGGACTTAGTTCCGCATGATAATAAAGTTGAGTGGTACTACTCTTGGATTCAGAAGTTAATTAATTGAGTTGTCAGTAATTCAATTAATTGACGGACATACGATATCTTAAACACAGGGAGATTAATGCACTCATGATAAGAAGGAGCTCATATTATAATATGGGATTGGTGTAGTAGTTCAATAATAACCCTTTAGTGGTATGAGTTATTATTGATGGACTTGAGTTGGGTGTTCAAGGAGAACATAGGAAGCCCAAGCCCATCAGGAAGCCAAAACCAATTCCTCCTCTAGGTCCCTGTTGTAGCCTCTGGATAAAGCCTCGTATCCACCTGAGAGAATTCTGTAAGAATTTCGATTAAGAAATTATGTTAAGAATTTTTCCTATGAAAAATTCTGTTAAGGATTTCTGTTAAGAAATTCTGTTAAGAATTTTCGTTATGAAATTATGTTAAGAATTCTATTTCTTCTAAATAAACAAAATTTTGTTATGATTTTTTCATAGAAATTTTGTTAAGAAATTTTGTTAAGAAAATAACAAAATTTAATTAAGATATTTTGTTAAGAAATTAACAAAATTTAATTAAGAGATTTTGTTAAGATAATAACAAAATTTAGTTAAGGAAATTTATTAAGAAACTAACAAAATCTTATCAAGAGATTTTATTAGATTTTTTCTAACAAAATCTGATTAAGAAAAGTTTGTTAGATTCTTTCTAAATTTTCTTGGATGGCAAAACTATATAAGGAGATGAGAAGGGGAGGCTTAAATACAATATACATAACCTAATCTCAATGAGAAAGTTGTGGCCACCCCTCCTTGATTTCTCCTTGGATCTACCTAGGGACGGCACCCACATCTTCTTCTTCTTCTTCTTGTTGCTAGGGCCAGCGCCCTACCTTTTGGAGTTCTCCCTTAGGGCCTAGTTAGGGCCGGCCACCTTAACCTTCCTCTTTATCTCCTTAAGCCGGCGCCTCTAAGCCAAGGTTCTTCTTTGATTAGTGGCGGCTTGAAAAGGAGAGGAAGAGAGGAAGCCTTGGTTCTCCCTTGGTTGGTGGTGGCTTGGAGAGGAAAGGAAGAGGGGAAAGGAAGAGAGGAAGAGAAGAAGAGAGGAGAAGGATATGATGGTAACTCTACCATAGGTTCTCCTTTCTCTTATTGCCATCGATTTGGAGGAGAGGAAAAGAAGGATTTGGGTGGAGTTCATCTTGGAAGATCGTTGCCCACACAACGTCCAAGAAGAGGAGAGGAATACAATAGAAGATCAAAAGGTCTTCGGGTATGTACAATCATTTACACAACCTACAAAGAAGAAATGTACAACTACTTTATTCCGCTGCATAGTTGTTATTGTTTTCTTTGTATGGATCCTGAATATCAACACAAGAGCCCAATGATCTTATGCATCGATCAAGCACATGGTTGATCGAATATGAGAGTTGCTTGAAAAGGATCCATCTTCGAAAAATTTTTATCTGGCAAGAATTGACGGAACAGAATTCCAAGTTACCAACACACCTCGCGATCCTATCTGCCAACAATCGCACACAGGAGAGGGCGGCTGCGTTCGAGAGCGCAAGCATGCCACTCAGGAATTTCCACCAAGCTCAAGGAGGAGAAGGTCGACAAACGGGTCCTCCCATGTGGCTGGGGCGGTCGATGACGACATCCATCCAATTTGGCGACGGCAGCCCTCCGGTCCGGCGCCGCCCTCACGCGGACATGGCGTGGACTACGGCGCACACGGGAGCAAAGAAGAAAAACCCTATTTTCCTCTATTTTTATCGTGAGGAAGAAGAAACTGTGCAGCACGGGCAGGGTGAAGTCAAACCAGGAACAAATTAGGTTTTGGGCTGGGTTTGGTTTAGAGTGCTACTGTAGCAAACTGGTACTGTAGTAAACCGGATTTATTCTTGGTTTGCTTGGTTCAATAACCAAACGATCTCCGATTTGACTCAAACTAGTTTTGTTCAATTCGTCTTCACAAGAAAATCTCCATTCTAAAATGTCTTCCATGAACCAAACTAAGTTGGTTCAATTTGGTTCAAAATCAAATCATTTGGTTTACTAACCAAACCTCTGATTTGAACGAAATCAATTTTATTCATTTTGTCTTCATAAGACGAATTCCATCATTTTGTCCTTTGTCTGGTCCAACCAGACTTTATTTCTCTCATTCTGAGAATCCAATTCTCAAACTCGTTTTAAGTCCTTCGGAGAACTTGTAGTGCATGTGACCCAATAGGTTTCCGATTATGTTGGTCGTCCGTAATTAACCATTAATTACGGAACGATCATGAGTGACACTTAGTAGTACATCATGATCCCCAATTGATCAAAAAATCAATGATTGATTCTAGAACATCTTCTAAACCCTTCAGCAGCTACACTTAAATGTGCCTCGTTCCTTTCACCGTCTTATACCTGCTTGGTTCAGGACATGATCTATGTGTCGGTCCCCACTAGGCTGACTATGTCACACCTAGCTCAAGCTGCTTTCTTGTCCTGTGGATTCAAGTTACTTGTACATGTGTCCAAGAGTACCGTACTCTTGACATGTAATGCTTTGGCCAAAGACTTTTAGTAACAATCCTGACAAGCGACCGCAGGGTATACGTCTCCTTTTTCAAGGAGCGGTGAATCCTCTGTGGGCTATTCAAACACCTTCGGGCACTTTGACTTATACCCAATCATCTCGGGTCCACACCTCCTCGGAGATGCTTGCTTATAGATGTCAAAGTATAAGCCTCCATGACCAAGGTGACTTGAATACCACAAGTCAAAGGAAACTCGCACTTAAGCTGCATTGAGATCTTCATTGACATATATATAAACCATATGAAGTCTCAAGGCAGGTCACTCTAATGAATTGGTTACCTTTAACTAGCATCCACGTTTAACTCTCAACATTCAATGTCTCCAACAGTGAGATCAGCTGCTTGGTTAATCATGGAGTTCAAACGTGTTAGTCTCAAGAATCGATGACGTCCGTGCTCATCAATTCCTCGACTAGGGATAATTTTAATATATTCATAATTACACATGTAGAGATGCTCACGAGTTGTGATCCAATCACAAATTCTCTCATGTTATGAATCGTATTGCGGACATTCAATATTTGAGTTTAAGATCCAATCAAACACTTATAGAATGTGCACTCAAATAATGAATTACTGTTTATCCAATAAATAATATAACCGTTAACAGTTAAGCCACCAGTCAACGAACAATCTGACGTGTGCAACCTCAGAAAGGATCTCGCTGACAAAGAAAAGAGAACTTGAAATGCACTTCAACGGGAGGTTAGACTGGCGTTGGGGAGTTCCAACAAGCCACTCAAATGCTTAAGTTAGAGTTTTATGTAGAAGGAAAAAAAATTTTCTTAAAAGGGAGATGAAGAGAAACTTTGAATAAACCTTTCTTGGGGTTTTTATAGTCATCAGAGTGCGTCTGGATGTCGAATAGAATGGTGCCATTATGGAAGTGTATGAGGAGACCAGATTCGACAGCCATTTCTTTTTAGCATTATATATAGAAAAGAGGGTATGAGGAGACCAGATTCTGATAACCTCATAACCGCTCCCTCACCCATATACCACCATGTGTCCTCAGAAATATTCATGTCCCCCGTCCATGGGACCACGAAGATCAAGAAACTCATGTTTAGAATATACGACATTGGGGGCTTAAGGCCAAGATGGGATTTGAGACTGAAGTGACATTTGAGACCGAGATGGGATCCGAGACTGAGATAACCTTTGAGGTGGAGATGACCATTGAGGCCGATATGACCTTTGAGGACGAGATGAGATCTGAGATGGAGATGACCATTAAGGTTGAGATGGACTCTGAGATCAAGATGATCTTTGAGGTCGAGACGGACCCTAAGGCTGAGGTAGAGTTTGAGGCTGAGATGTCATCTAAGATCAAGATGACATCTAAGACTGAGATGAGATCTGAAATGGAGATGACTGTCGAGGCTGAGATGGACTCTGAGACCGAGATGACCTTTAATACCGAGATAACCTTTGTGGTCAAGATAGACTTTGAGACTGAGATGAGTCTTTAGATTGAGATATCATCTAAGACCGGGATGTCACATGGTTTCGCCTAAGCTTTACCTGGGTGGAGTCATCTTCCCTGGGGCCACGTTGACTCGCACTACCAAGTCAACATTGATCTTGACCACTACTTGACTCTTGACTATTTGCACGTGGCTTGTCCAAAAGGAGGCCTATACCTTACCCATGTCACACATTGCACCTGCATCACAAGCCCACCCTTTATGTCTAGTCAAAAGAGACATAGTTCGGCTGACTAGATCACGTAGAATGGTTTAGCTTTGCCACATGACAGGCCCATTGGCTGGGTTTGCGGGCAACGTGTGTGTGCACCTTGGGCACATCCCTTCAGTGCTGACGCGTGGTGCCACATTAATGGAGAGGAGAGATATGTGTCAATGACGCTGCAAATCACCATATCACATCCAATGAGGTGAGTGTGCAAGCATCGGTATGACTCCTTCATCAAACGGTAGTGCTTGAATTGTCAAACGAACAACGTTGTCGCTTCGCATTGCATACTTGCAAGGTGCTAATGATGATGATCGAGTAATTTCTTGATCTTTTCACTATCCAATCTAATGACATACAGAAAAACCATGCAATATATTGGTCCGGAAGCCCTGATGTGGTTATAGTATATTAGGTTAACGAGGCAGGCATTGCTTTGTTATTTTGCATTCCCTAGCCTCCAGTGTTTCCTCTGGTCATCGTCTTCACCTTCCTTCTTCCATCCCGCACATTCGTAAGTCCCCTGCATCTCCTCTTCCCTGTATTACTCTCAAACCTATGGCTGGTATAGGGGTTATGGATAGGAGGTTTGAGTCTTAGTGATCCTCCCTCACCCCAGTCGTCGCTGCACACCTCAGGGTAGCCTTCGGTATTCCTCTAGACCATGAGCTTAGGGTATCCCTGCCCGAACACCAACCACATGAGCCTCTTGTCGAATATATTATCTTCATCGAAGGTCAATTATCTGGCGAGCTAAAATATCCTCTTCATCCATCTAGGCGTTATCCCATTACTTCCAAGTTTCCTTGTCCCAATTAGTTCCCAACTCATTCAACCTAATTAATGCGCAGTCATCATTTTCCAACTTTACCAAATCCCTTTCGATCCAACTACCTTTCATTACCTCTTTTACCTCTGAGCAGACTGAGCTCGGAGTCTTTTACTTCATGACCAAGTCACGGAACACTTTTTTGACGATTGCCCTTCATCCCACAAGAGCTGGAAGAGCCGATCTTTCTTCATAAAACCTTCGCAACCCTACACCGAGCCAAGCCCTTGGTTAGACACCTTGCTTGCCCCCCTACTTAGTCGATTATAGATCAAAGCTCGCCTATATAGAGATGCTCGCCATCCTATCTGAGTGAAGTTCAACACCAGCCTGCTTAGCAAATAATGAACTATACCGAGCAACATTGAGCTCGATTGTTGCACAGCTGGATGTTCCCCAAGTAAGACTTATTATATTTGCTTTTTTGCTGCCCACTGATTGACTTTCTCATTTTTTGTAGAGAGGACTATGTAATAGCTCCCGCAAGTATACGGGTGTCGTCAAACAATAAAAAGTATCGAATTCACAGGGACTGTCGATAGCTATAGTGATGTCATAAGGTTAGTTATCTAAACTTCAAGAGAAATGAAAGGGTTGAGAGTTGTGGACTAAGTAAAGAGAGAGAGAAAGGGAGATTGAGAGAGAGAGAGAGAAAGAGAGATTGGCTTGGAGATTTATGAAATGAGATGAATGAGCCTAGGATTTCGGGTTCACATCTATGCTAGGTAATGCCCCTAATCTATGTTTACTCTCTTACTCTCAATGTTTACCACCTTATGGGGATTCTAACCAAGATACCAACTTGACCTCGTTAAGTTTTGTCGGAAATAAATCATGATCCTCTAATATTACGACTACTAGTTCGAGATGATACCTAGATAGCCTGGTTCTATAGCTCTCCCACTATCACTGGGTGCCCCAACAATACTACTGGTATCTTACCCTCTATCACTGAGTACCCAATTAAGGACCTCTCCCTAGTCATCAATAGTCGTTAGCTATCCCCTATGGGGGCTTGCCATGATATAAGAATCTCCTCGAAAAGTTTGATTAAAGATTCACCTCTTGTCACAAGGCACCCCGGTCATACGATCTTAAGATCTTCTTACACGGTAATCTACCCGTCACAATTATATATATGTGCTTATAGAATAATATTATCAAACACGTTCATGGCACACAAATATGAAACAAGTATAAACATGTCATAGAATAGGAAAATTAACATGAACTAGTTCTTACATCACTATCATTATATTAATATTTACCCTATATTCTAAACTCGAATATCTACTCCATTGCGAGGAGGCTATAACAAGAACGCACGAAAATCATCATTCAAAGAGGAGGGAAAACTTATTTTGATGCTCATGCAATCCTTGAAGAGTCCTCTCACTTTGGGGTAGACCGGATTGGCGGAGATGGATCGACGAAGGCGGATCCATAAAGATAAAGCGTTCAGGGCCTCCCTTGGAGAGAGGAGGTGTCGTCCCCAAGCCAAGACCTTAGGGGTTCCCTCGGTCCCCCTCCGGATGCCTCCAAGGGTTGCAAAATGACATTTAAATAGGCTTCAAAGGGAGACATGGTTGTGTCCCGTGGTGTGCCCGAAAAGATTGGAGAGGCATGGTCTTGTCTCACGGCGTGTCTGAAAAGGTCGGGGAAGACATGGCTGTGTCTCATGGCACTGTCGGAAAGATCGGGCGCTGACACGACCGTATTTGGTGGAATGACATGGCCATGTTTTGTGGAATGATCGAAAAACTCGGTGCTGACTCCCCGTTGGCATAGAGAAATCAGCTGCTTTGGAATTGAGGCATAGCCGTGCCTGGTAGTCATGGCCAGAGAAAGCAGGGGCTCTGTTTCTGGGCACGGCCAAAGAAAGCAGGGGCTCTATTTCTGGGGCATGGCCGTGCCTGGTAGGCACGATCTGAGGCTGGTGGTCTCCTGTTTCTTGGACACGACCGTGCCTGGTAGGCATGACCTGAAGAATGCACGACTCTATGTAGAAGGCACGACCCATTCTTGGCTTGTGTTGTTCTTCGTTCATTTCGCCTCGTTTTACATCGATTTCCATCTTGTAAATGTAAAAGTATGAGAGCATACTTCCGAACTAGGAAATAGAGAAAATGTACCTAGTGCATGAATAAAGGATGCAGTAATATAGAGTATCGACATGAAAATGTATAAAGATATGTAATAAAAGTAGTAAAAAATGTATGCATACCCTATATGTATCACTATGTTTAACACTTCCATAAGTAGGAAGCTGAAATGGGAGCTGACCTCGACGATAGACCTCCTCACACTTGAAGAAACAACAAAAGCAACACCCGGGTTGGTAGAGTCCACCACTCTCCTTAAGGCTGACATGGCATCGACGAAGAAAAATGATCAGCACCGCGTCTCCCCACAATGAGCGCACGGGGGTTGGCTAACAAGGAGACTTGAAAGCCTTCCTCAGAGACTGGGGGTTCGAAGAAACGCACCCGAGAGTTAGAGGTTTAGATCGTGGAAGACTGGAGCTCGAGGGGAAATCTACCTAGGGTGTTGTCCGAGAGACACCCAGGTCTCCACGGTTCGGGGTTAAGACGGAAGGACTGAGGCGGAGGAAGTTGGTCCGCTCCTCCGGAGAACCTATTGGTGATGCCTCACCGAGGGACAATGGAAAGGTTGTAGCGACTACTTCTACTACTGAGGAGACCCCAGTGTCTCCACAAGATTAGATCCTGCTTCTTGCTGACACTCTGAGGCCCCGCAATGCTCCTGACCAGCTCGTCGAGGGACCCAGAAATGAGTAAGAACCAAAGGAAGGCAACCTCTCTTTGGTCGAGCAATTGCATACTTACAAGAGGGACCTACTAGCACACATGGGCTTCTTGGAGGTAAACGACAACCTGATATGGTCACTACAACGGTGTGAGGTGGAGGCGAGAGGGCTTCACTATTTCATGAGGCCTCTACTTAAAGAACAATACCTCCTGGAATGTCGAGTGGCAGAGCTAGAATAGGAGGTGTTTGTGCCTGTGTTGGAAAAGTTGAAGGTTGACAAGAGAATGATGCAAGATGAGACCAAGTGGTCCAACAAGGCTCATGTATATTATGATAAGGCCCAGAACCTGGAGCACACTCTTGCCGAAGCTAAAGCTCTAGTTCCTACCTTAGAAGAACTGACCAAGAGGGCGGAGCTATAGAAAATGTCGCTAAGTAAATTGAGGAAGCCTTCGCCCAGAGCTAGCAAGAACATGCTAAAGAAGTGGAGATGTTTGTCGTCGCTGAGATTTAGCAACAACAGTTCTGTTGAGGAACTCCAGGTCATGTCCTCAGTAATGAGGAGTTGGTGGTGTAGCTAATGAAAGTGGCGGAGAAGGAGGCTAAGATGTCAGCCGAATAGCAGACGATGAGGACCAAGATGACTGCTGAGCTGGAGGGGGCCCAAGCTGAGGTAGAAACATCTAGGAAGGTGCTGCAGGACTATAAGGATGAGGAATAGCGTCGTCAAGAAGAATAGAAGGCTGCTTTTTTTAAGTTGGCCGAGTTCTACAAATTGTTGTCCACCAGGAGCAGCGACATGTTGAGTCATGGATTTAAAGGCACCCTCCGACAATGCATACAAGGCAAACTAATCTCGAAGGAGGAAAATCTATCTTTCTTAGACATACAAAATGTTTGGGACAAGCTACTGATAGACTCTCGCAAGAGTATGGTTGTCGTCAAGTAATAAAAAGTTATCGAACCACAGAGACTGTAAAATTAATCACTAGACTAGAACAAAAAGAGTTACGAACGAATGAATTTTGGTGTTGGGGCGAGAAAGAAGGAGAACTGAAGGACCTAATCCTCGAATGAAAGAGAATCAACTATATGGCAGGTATGGGAAACGATCCTAAGATTTCGGATTCCTTGAGATTATAACTTATAGTATCATGGATGTTTTGCTATTCCTCAATGTTTATATCAATGTAGGGATTCTAACCAAGCTACCCAATTAGACTTTGTCAGGCTTCATCGGAATTAAATCATGAATCTCTAATGTTATGATCACTAGTTTGAGATGATACTTAGATAGTCCGGTTCTATAGCTCTCTCGTTGTCACTGGGCACTTCAGCAATACTGCTGTATCCTACCCTCTGTCATCGAGTACCCAATTAAGGACCTCTTCCTAGTAATCAATAACTATTAGTTATCCCTCATAAGAATTTGTTACAGCTTAAGAATCTCCTCGAAAAGTCTGGTTAAAAAGGTTCACCTTCTGTCACAAGGCACCCCGGTCATACGATCCTAAGATTTCCTATAAATCATAATTCACTCCCATCCATATGAAATCAAGCAATTAAAATATTATTAGAGACACAATTCCATATAACAAAGTATAAGCATGTTATAGAAGATAGCAAATACAAATCCATCGAATACAATCATTCATTACATCTCAATTTCTCCTACATCCTATAATCTAAGAGATCTACTCCATAATGGAGGGAATACAATTTAAGAAGGAAGAGGAAGAATTCATCTTTGTTCCAAAATCCAAGAAAGAAAAGGAAAAAGGACTTATCAATAAGTGTGGGTCTTCCTTGAATTGTGATCTCCTCGTCGACGGTGGATGGAAGCCGCGGAGTAGCCTCGGGAAGATGGATGTGATTGCAAATTCCCCTTTAGAACGTGGTTATGGCGCCTTCTTGTTGTCCTTTAATGGCTCCTCCCAAAAGAATTTTGAAAAGATGTTTAAATAGGCTCCTGACGCGACATGACCGTGTTTCATGGAACGACACGACCGTGTTTCATGGAATGGCCGAAAGACTCAGCCCCAACTCCCCGCTGGCATGACTCGAAGAGGCTGTTGACCTGGAAGAGGGGCACAGTTGTGTTTCATGGAACGACTGAAAAACTCGGCCCAAACTCTCCGCTGGTATGACCGTGCCTGGTAGGTACGACCTGAAGTAGGTCTGATTCTGAGAGGTAGGCACGGTCTCCAACAACTGAGGCTTTGTTTCTGGGGCATGACGGTGCCTTGTAGGCACGGCCTGAGGCAGTTATGGTTTTGTTTCTAGGGCACAACCGTGTCTTGTAGGCACGACTTAGAGCAGGCTTGCTTCTGAGTTAAGAGCACTTTCGTGCTTGTTGACACGGCATGGAGCAGCTGCTCTTTTGAGAGCATGGCATGGTCGTGCCTTGTAAGCACGACCCAGTCTTGGCTTGTGTTGTTCTTCTTTGTTTCCGCCTTGTTTCACGCTGATTTGCCTCCTACAAATGCAAAAGTATGAGAGCAGCCTCCGAACTAGAAAATAGAAAAAATGTGTCTAGTGCATGAATAAAGAATGCGATAAACATAGAGTATCAACATGAAAATGTATAAAGATGTCCAATAAAAGTAATAAAAAATATATGCATACCCTACACACATCAGATACCTCACTCGAAGAGGGCCAACTGAAGAGCTCCTGTAGGCTGATTAATAACCCTAGATTAGGTGTCACGATAGGGTTCAAATTAGAATTTATGAATTTATCGAAAACCCGCGATAAATACCGAAAAAGAAAGTATAGGGGCCTCGAGTCGTATTTTTCCAAGGACTAGTAGAAAATTGAATGAATTGAGCTTATCGTGTCGTGTTTTTTGGGTTTTCTATAAAAATGGGGGTTTTGGGTTTTAAAACGAAATGCAAATGAAAATCAGTAAATAAATGAAAATGCTAAAAATAAAACCCTAAAGCAAACTATACCTATCATCAATACCATGAAACATATAATCAAAACAATCTAATCATGTAACTTAGTCCTAAGTCAACGAGCAAAATCTATACTAACTAGAATCTAATTGAATGAACCTAATCATGAAACATGCAATTCAATTTCCTAGGCTTGTAGAAATATAAACCCTACCACTATCTATGCAATTCAAACTTAATGCTAAAATCGTAAAATCCTAATGGAAGACTCAACCTTAACATTCCATGCAAACTACAAGTAATTGCTAATATGGTCACTAGTTCACCTCACCCTACCCTTGGTCACTAAACAAGAGCACAAAATCGGCACTGAACAGTGCCAAAAATGGCACGGAACTGTGTTGGGAGAAGGAAATCAGAATTTAAGGGTTTCAGATTCGAATGATTTGGAAACGTGAGGCTACAAAGTTCAAGCAACTACAACTCAAACATTAACTGCAAACAATCCAATTGCCAAGGTTGCAAAGGAAATGGAATTGAAAGAACTGCGAAACTGAAAATTCAGAATTTGCCCAAAGTTTCAGAAGCAAAGATGAGCAGAAAAAAACTAGATTAAATCCAAACAAAATTAACTAACTAGGAGAACTATCCATATGAATTGAATTCAGTGATTTAAACTAATTGCCAAGGGTTTAAAAGCAAGGATCAGAATTGAAAACAAGCAGAAACTGTAATCAGAAAACAGGAAAAACAAACATCCCTCAATCCTTCTTCCGCTGCTCTTGTTGATTTGGCGTCACCCAAACCTTTGAATCCAGCAATGTTGGCTTCAACAATCCGTTTGGAACCTTCTAAGTGGTTGATGGTCTTGTTGCTCGCCGTCGAACTCTGAAAAACGCCGAAGAAACCATCTGTGGCGCGAACAGGAACTGCGCGAAGCAAATTGGAGCTGCGAACCAGAATCCCTCGCTTCTTCTTTGCTCTGATGGTCTTCCTGAAGCCTTGGACGTGTCGCGCAACCTTCCGAGAACCCCTCGCCGGCGCGCGGTGTCTAAAGATGCAGTAGCTCACCGGAACTCGAAGGAACAGGGGTGGCGACGCCGGAAGAACCCCCGCCGGCGTGCGCCGTCCAGCCGCCGAATGTCACTCAACAAACCAGTTTCGGACTCCTCAGGGACCGAAGAAGGCAATGGAAGTGGGTTTACGGGATGGGGCCGACCGTGCGCGTACGTCGCCGAGCAGAGGAGCCCGTTCGGGAACGATGAACAGTGGTGGCGCCCTATTCATCGATTAAAGCTTCTGATTTATACTATACCGCTGATTAATCAAATGATATGGGC
>NC_133880.1:10605857-10623228 GCF_044706935.1 Curcuma longa | reverse complement strand
ATCTCGATCATTAACTCTTTGAGCTAGATAAGCTTATATGCGACAAGACCTATAACTCTACTCTATCTTTACACTTTACATGGCCATGAACCTACAATGTGTAGATGATCATGGTGACAATATAAAAGACATTTTCCTAGAGCATTTCTGAAATCCCTTATAATTTTTAAAGTCACTTCCTGCTAATCATGTTATACTTGTTGGTACAATCATGCCTTAGAGGCTTACGTTAAGAGGGAGATTGTTGGTTTGAATGATTTTGAAGTTGTTGGTAAAAGGTTTAAGTTAGACTTAGTTTATGTTATTCTAATGAGTGTCAAGTTTGTTGTATAAGAACTTTAGAAATTGTTAGACTTGATAAAATCCATATGGGTCAAGTTGATTTGATACTTAAAGATGATAAAAGTTCAAGTGGGTTAGAGTAACTAGATGCTAGACAGATAAAGTCCAAGTGAGTCGAGGTAATTGGAGACTTAGCAGGGAAAAAGTCCATGGGGTGTTTGCTAAATGTGGAAGAAGTTCAATAGGTGTTGGTAGAAATCTAGGAAATCCTTGCCAGACAATGAAATTCTTAAGGAGTGAATTCTTGACAGATTGTTTGTGGAGCAAATAGCTGTTAATTCGATAAGTGTTGAGGAATATATGTTTGTGAAAATGTTGGTTCGATGGCTCAAGGACCTGATCGAGTAAAATTGACTGGGTCTATTTAATCGAATGTTTTAATATACTGTTAACCCATCAATTTTAAAAATTTAGATTGTCCCTCCCCTTTTCCTTTTCTCCAAGATTTCACAAACAAGGAAAGCCTTTCCCTTTCCATTTTGTCTAACTTTTTATCTCTAGCTCCTTTCTTTTCCTAATTATATCCCTTTCTCATATGACATAGAGGAAAATTCTTTTGCTGATCTTTGTTCCCCCGCTTTGTCTCCACAAAGCCTAAAGGAAGGGGGAGGGGGAGTACGAGTAAATTGACTGGGGTCTATTTAATTGAATGTTTTAATATACTGTTAACCCATCAATTTTAAAAATTTAGATTTTCCCTCCCCTTTTCCTTTTCTCCAAGATTTCACAAACAAGGAAAGCCTTTCCCTTTCCATTTTGTCTAACTTTTTATCTCTAGCTCCTTTCTTTTCCTAATTATATCCCTTTCTCATATGACATAGAGGAAAATTCTTTCGCTGATCTTTGTTCCCCCGCTTTGTCTCCACAAAGCCTAAAGGAAGGGGGAGGGGGAGTATGAGAAGACTCTTCTCTTCTTCCATCCTCTTCCCTTTCCACTATTAGTCCCATGTTTGATGGTGATATCCCTTATTGTTTTTGAAAAGCAACATTTCACACATCTTTATCATTTGCACGAGCTCACATAATGAAAACCAACTTGCATATGCATTTCCAATATGCGTTTCTTTTGGCAACACTATCATAAAAGAAATTTCTAGATAGATACTAGTTATTACTGATTTGATCAACCTAGGTTTAGTCAAATAAATATAATAGCATATTGTTTATGGATCAATTAGGTTGCAATGTTAATTTTTCTTCTATAAGAATTTCTTAAGTTGATTAAATGCTTGTGTGTGCTATTGTAATGCTTGATATGTCAATTGGTAGATGTATTCTTGGTATAATTGATTTAGATTGATTAATTGCTTAGTTTATAGAAGTTATGTTTTAAAGATTGACAAAAGTGTAGAATTGAAGATAATTTAAATAGGAACAAACCAGCTAAATTTAGGCAAAAGTTGTTATATGGTACAAAGCTTAAATCAATTGACTAGTTATGATAATCTAAGAAGTAAGAATAGGAAGCGAGATATTAATTAGATTACAAAAACTAGAGAAAGAAAATATAGTGGCTTAAGTAATGTTAGAGACCTAAAAGAAAAAATAGAAAATTTAGAAAACATTCTATAGAAAATTTGGCTTTAAGGATTGAAAATTATAGTAATTTAGGAATTATATAGTATTAGATCAAGTGAGGTTTAAGATGCTTTAAAGAAAATAAAGAATAGGTAAAGTGTAGCTTTTAACAATATTTCTGCTTGTGAGACTTTAGAAGGTCATGGTATAATTTTATTAAGTTTTGAGTATTAAGATGATATCCAAAGAATGGCTAAAAAGTTTTTTCTACTGAAGTTGTTCTAATTTAGAGGTAACAATCAAGGTTTAAAATTTTGAGTCGTGTTGGAGTTTGATTTATGACTAGAACAATACAATTTTGATATTATATCGTACTGTGCCGATAGAGTTTTGGTATTTTTCAAATATAACATATTAATTAAAAAATATTTTTTATTAGTATTTGATTGCTATAGATGATTTTTCTTATAATTCGTCTCCACCTTCATCCTTTTTCGTTAGTCTATGTAACAATCCTTAGTCTTTGTTATTTATTTTGTAAACGGAGGAAAAGAAATGATCGAAGAGAGCAAAGAATTATTGGAGGAAAAGGAATTAATTGTCAAAAAAATTAGAAGGGAAATTAACTGTCCTAAATCCTAAACTTCCCTATAAATATCTACAATGATAAAATAAAAGAAAAGAACCGAAACCTAGAAAAAAAAAATCAGGCCACATCTCGACGAGGCCATTGCGAGGTTGTGGCAACCTCATGGTGGCCTCCATGAGGTCGTTTCCGTCTCGTGGCTCTGCCAGTAGCAGTGCCAAAGGATATGGGTGTCGGTCCCATGCTAGAATCGTAAAAATCGTCCGTTTCGAGCTGCATGTCTTGGCACCCAAATCCTTGCTTTCAACTGAACCAGAGTCCAAATTCAAGCAGTGAATTAGAAAGTACAGAAATAAAGAGAACTACCTTCTCCAAGCATTTTTTGGTGCTCTTGTGATCACCCAATACATGATATGCATTTACAAGATTCATATTGTTGTATATCGGGGATCAGATCTTAGTGTTGTTAATAAGCACTTCTTTATGACAGTTGCAACCTTAGTTTGATGCAAAAAGACCCTTCTCTTGCATTGATGCTTGGACCTAAAATGTTCAGGGATGCCCAAAGGGTTGGTGAGTGACTTTGAGATTGCGACTCAATGAAAATTGAAAAGCACTTTACACAGATAAAAAACATGGGCTAGATTACTAATTCAATATTAGTTTCCTATTTGACTAATGAACCATAGATCCAGTTTCCTTTCTCCATCATTAAATTTCTCTCGATCATTGCATACTTTTAGCAATAAATTTCAAGTTGATTAATCAGATACTGGGAAGTAAAAAATAAAGAAGCTAGATCATTGATTAATCAGATACAAGTTCAAGTTGTTTCCTTCAACATAAAATATCTCATTATTATGGTGGAAAATCTGAGATCATAATCAACTAAGATTCACATATCTTCATAGAGTGTTAAGCCTATAACCATATCCTACTTAAATTTAGAATTTTCATTGACACCAATAATGAAGAATAGTTGGCATATCATCCTCAATCTTAGACTATCCTACTACTCTTCCTTTGTTGTTGACAACTCTCTTATACACATCTATACAAGGTTCAAAATCTCGAGTTATGTCGAAGTTTTGGTCTTTTACTAGAACGATACTATTTTGGTATTGTGCCAATATTTCAATGCATGATTCTAGTAATGGAGTGGTGTTGAAGAAAAAATGAGATGAAGTATAGGAAGAAGACACTGTTGGTGCCGAATGTGATTTTAAATCTTGTACCACACCACACAAAATAGTCGAAATATATTATTTTGGTAAATTACCGAAATTCGATTCCACTCATAGATAGTGTCTCCTTCCTCCTTCAATCTCCAATTTGTCACCGACATCATGCATCAGAGCATTGACATGATATAGGAATAGTATCTTTCTGGTCAAAGATCGAAACTATGATATGATTCAAGATTTTAAGCCTTGATTTCAATTGGTATCAAGTTTCGATAATTTACTGAAATGATACGTTTCAACCGTTTCACTTTACACAGTACGAAATTTTAAACTATGGTAACAATTGATGGGTAACATGATGAGACTTTGAGAAAGAGTAGATCTTTCTTAAAATCTATTAGTTTGGTGTTTGGAAAATCAACTATATTTATCAAATATTTAATACTATAAATAACAGAAAACATAGAAAAAAGATAAAAGGATTTGTATATAATTTTTATCAATTTACAAAAAGCTTGTGGTAAATAGTGGATTTACGGGAAAACAACAACTAAGCCTTTATCCCATTAAGTGGTGTCGGCTATATGGATCATCCTATATCATTGAGCTCGATCTTCTACTATATTATCATCTATATTTAAATGAAATTTAACCTATTTTATTATTGCTAATCAAGTCTTTTTTGATATTTCTCTTCCTCGATTAATGTGTATTTATCACAGTTTAACGTCGCCTAATCTGAGGCATTTATTAGTCATCTAAATACATAGCTATATCATCTTAAATGCGTATCTTGGAATTTTTCTCAATGGGTGTGACCCTTATCTTGTTCATTCTTGTATGTCTACAAATCCACATTAACATCATCATCTTTGTACTCATCTTTTGCTCATGTTCTCATTTCATAACCAAATATTCAGCTTCATATAGTATTGCTGGTCTAATCGTTGTTTTATAAAACTTTCCTTTAATGTTTAAAGGTACCTTACCATCACAACAAATACTTGACACCCTCATTCATTTCAACCATCCTGCTTGTATCCTATGTAAAACATCTCTATCGACTCCGCCATCCATTTGCAAAATGAATACTATAAGTCTTGCTTCTTTTCTCATACTTTTAAATTAGTTATTATCGACCTTTAAGTATGAATTTGAATTAATTTTCAATCACATCGGTCTCCTTCTTAATTTTTTTATCACTTTTTTCTAAAGTTTTATGATATGATTCATTACCTTAATGCCCCTATAATTCACATAATTTTGTACGTTTTCTTTATTTTTATACAGGGTACTAAAATACTTACCCTCCATTGGTTACATAATTTTTTCATTTTCATTATCAAGTTGAATAACTTGGTAAGCCATTTCAATATCATGCTTCCTTAGGCACTTCCATGCCTCTATTGAATTTTCATTGGATCTAATTGCTTTTTATTTTTCATTTCATTTAACGCCTGTTCTACTTTATAAATTTGAATTCTCTAATAAAAATTTAAATTTCTATACTTTTTTGACACACTCAAATTTTCTAAGTTAAGTTGGTCCCACCCTTCATTAAAAAATTGATAAAAATATGTATTCTATTGTTCCTTTATTTTTTTCATCTTTCACTAGTACTCTATTGGATTTATCTTTAATATATTTTATTTGGATAAGATCCTTTATTTCCCTCTCTCTTGCTTTACCTTTTCTATAAATGTCTCTCTCCCCTTTTTTTATATCAAGTTGTTGATATAAGTATTTGAAAGCTTTATTCTTTGCTTCACTCATTGCTTTTCGAGCTTCCTTCTTTGCTATATATACTTTTTAAAGTTTTCTTTGTTCTTACAAGTGTACAATAACATAGACTATTTTGTCCTTCATTTTCTTTTGTACTTTCTCATTCCACCACTAAGATCCTTTATTTGGTGGTACAAGTCCTCTTAAGTCATCGGATATACTCTTGACCATTGTTTTTAAATTTGATGTCATCTTATCTCATTTATATTTGAGTCGCTATATATTTCTCACAATATTTTCCTTAAAGATACTTTACATTCTTTAACTTCCACCACTTGATTCAAGAGTATGTATATTTTCTATTGATATTATACTTGAGATGCGTATCTAATACTACTAACCTATATTGGGTTATTAAGTTTTCTTCATGATTAATTTTGCAATTTTTATATATTTTTTATTCCTTTTCCTAATCATAAAAAAGTCAATTTGCGACTTGTTTCAACTTTTGAAAATAACTAAATGTTCTCTGTTTTTGAAAAACGTATTAGCTATTTTAAGTTCATATATTGTCACAAAATCGAATATAATTTTTTATTGTTTCAAAATTAGCTCTCATGTACCATATTATATTCCTTGTTTTTTACTCTTATATGTTTATTTAGATCTCCTATTAAAATTATTGAATTTAATTATATTGATGGAATAAAAGATATATTTCATTGTGTTCTTACTATTTTTGGATAAGTAAAAGATGTATAGCATGTGTCAAAGTGTTCAAAATGGGTCTTGAGGCACTACTCATGTTTGATGGAGTATCATATCATAGTAAATACCTAAAGACTTGTATACATGTATTTGCACACTTCTAAATATACTCTTTGTATCTAATTGCCCCTTACAAAAAAAACTATGATTGCGAGCCCTCCATACATAATGAATTATAAATGACAAGACAAGATGACGAGCCTTTTTCAAAGCCCTATTCCCATGGTAATGTCACTCAAAGACTCTTATCATTCACTGATAGGTGGACATCTCCTGTCAATTTCGAAATACAATGTTTGTCCTCATATAATTTTGCCAATCTCTAGTGGGAAGTTGACTTTGCATCAAATCCAAAAAGTAACTGCATGCCTCAATTGTAGGTAGGTCTTCCACATTGTTCGGACCCACGAATTCTTAGGACTAGGCTACCTGAAGAAGTCATAGGCCTAGGCCACTCCATTCTCCTGAGCAAACCAATCTACCAGTCGTCGTCTAGCATCCTATGGTGACCCATCAGCCGTTAATATGAGATCCCATATATGCAACAATTGCTTGATCAAAAGGGAATCTGAATGAGCTGTCGCCATGCCTAAATGTTGATGGTGGACCCACTTGATCCAAAGTGCATCCTCCTCCTGTATCCATCATAACACCTTCGCCAACAGAGTAAGATTCTAGGCCGCAAGTCTCGGAAACCCAATCCACCTTCATACTTCAGTCTCTATACATCGGCCCACGATATAGGAGGATGCTTGGATGCCCACACGAAAGATCGGCAAATACTATAGATGCGATTGATGATGCCATGAGGTAGTGGTAGGATGGACAACCAGAAGCACTCGACGCCTTGAAGCACTGATGTGATAAGCTGCGCCTTGCCAACATAAGACAGTGTCATTCGTGGCCAGGTGTTGATCCAACAGATTAGGGAGTCCAAGAGGGGGGTGTAATATGATATCCGAAGATGTTGTGCAACTTGTGGAATCCGAGATACTTGAAAGGCATGGTGTCCTCCTGAAACCAATGATGGAGAGAAGCCCCCTGTGTTGTGTCGTCAACTCCAGCTAGATAGATGCTCGACTTCAGGCGATACATAGACTACCAGAAAGTCTTCACAACCTTTGAAGCAATTATCCATTTTTCTTTGAAATACCGCTGGAGCATTCTTTAGGCCAAATGGCATCACAAGCCATTCAAATAAACCTTGAGGGACTAGGAAGGCTGTCCATGGTATCGAATCAGGATGCATCATGACCTTGTTTCTTGACCAATATTGGAGAGGATTCTCCCCAATAATTCCTGCTTCTTTCAATTTCTGCATAACTGGTGCAAAATGGCCAGAGAATATGAGGAGCTTGTACAGATGGCAGGAGAAACACAGAATATTTTGTCAGTCATCAGAAGAATGGTATTACTAGAAGATCCTTATCAAGGCTCAACAATGGAACAAGATCAGGCTTATGCAGATATTGAGCGACTGCATTGCTCAAGTATGAAAGATATTTTCAATTATCTTAATGACTTCAAAAATCTTGCAGCAAATTCTGGAAGGGTCTTTCTTAATCCAGAGCTATCTGATAAGATATTCAAAAAGATGCCAGCCATAATTGGTACTGAGATAGAAAAAGCATTTAAAACAAAATACCCAGCTAATCAGGTAGGTATTTTGCCAAGGATTCTTCAGTCGAACCAAAGGATCCTTCTCCTCGTTCAGTTTCTCCCAGAGTTGTTACCTCAGTAATCCGTGGTGTTATAATTTTTTCAAGAATCACCTGTGCTATACAAGAGCCTTTTTCCAATAAAATAATTGTATTAGAATGATTTTGAATTAGAATACGTACTTCTCCTCGGAAGTCTGAATCAATTACTCCCGCACCAATTCCTATCATCATTTTGAGTGCTGCACCCGATCGAGGTGCTAATCTTGCATAGAGTTTACTAGAAAATTCCATTGCAATACCTGTCCGTGCCAGTGCTTGCATTCTTGCTGGTATACTGATTTCTTCATCAAGAAAGATATCATATCCTGCAGCACCAGCAGTTCTCCGTATAGGAAGTTTTGCCGTAGGAGTCAGTCTCCGAATTTTGAAAAATTCATCTGACGCTGATGCTGACGGCTGTGCCAAATTCTTCTGCGGCTCCACCACCGCTTCACTCGGCAAAAGTTCCTAAAATTCTAGTTCCAAGTCAGTTATAGAAACTGACTTACCTTTTCTTTCTTTATCAAGAGCAGCCTTTAAATATTGGGTATAATTAAGAAGTTCTTGTACCATGTCTGTTTCTTTTTCATATGGTGGAATAAGTGTTGGCTCTTGATATACGATTGGTTTGTTTAGATAGAACTTGGAACATGATGGACAACATGTCATATGACAAATAAGACAGTGTAATCTCATAGTATCAGTGGTTATCATCTTACAAAAAGTGCAATATAGATACCTCCCTTCAGAAATTGATTGGTTTTCCTGCCAGCAATGCTTGCAGTTTTTCATAATATCACCAACAAATACCTGTGATCTCCATCCACAGTCCTCTGGTCCCATCATGAAAATAGTTTCTGAAGCCTTCCATGGGGTATCTTCAAGTACCAGTTTTGCATAGTTTACTGGTCCCATTTCTCCTTCAGAGTAGCTGCAAATTGCGTCAGAATCTGGTTCATTTAGATCAACTGATAAAATATCATAATCACATGGTAAATCAAGTTGATCTACTACTGCGGCCCTAATAATATTACCAGTCTTCCGTTTACAGTCTCTGGCAAAGTGTCCTGGCTCACCACAAATAAAACATTTACACTTATTTTGTTGCTCAAATTTTTTCCGTTTAAACACCCTAATATGCGTGTCATGAGGTTTTCCTTTGTAAGATTTTGACTTCCGAAGTCCATACCTCTTTTGTGGTCCTTTATAATATCCTGGTATTGGAATCTTACTACAAAAAGCCAGGTCTTTGACAGTTTTTTGAATGACTGCATTCTTACAAATATTAGCCAAATATTGGTATGAAAAATGAGAATTCCTGTGCCATCGGGAAGTAATCTTCAGTCGAACCAAAGGATCCTTCTCCTCGTTCAGTTTCTCCCAGAGTTGTTACCTCAGTAATCCGTGGTGTTATAATTTTTTCAAGAATCACCTGTGCTATACAAGAGCCTTTTTCCAATAAAATAATTGTATCAGAATGATTTTGAATTAGAATACGTACTTCTCCTCGGAAGTCTGAATCAATTACTCCCGCACCAATTCCTATCATCATTTTGAGTGCTGCACCCGATCGAGGTGCTAATCTTGCATAGAGTTTACTAGAAAATTCCATTGCAATACCTGTCCGTGCCAGTGCTTGCATTCTTGCTGGTATACTGATTTCTTCATCAAGAAAGATATCATATCCTGTAGCACCAGTAGTTCTCCGTATAGGAAGTTTTGCCGTAGGAGTCAGTCTCCGAATTTTGAAAAATTCATCTGACGCTGATGCTGACGGCTGTGCCAAATTCTTCTGCGGCTCACTCGGCTCTGTGCCTTGGTTCAGTCCAATTTATACTGTATAATGTTTCTGCCGGCACTAGTGATGCTCGTCTTCTTTGTGACAGTTCTAGTTCAGCATCAGGATTAAGCTGACTTTCAAGAGTCCTGGATCCATTTCTGGCTCCAGGTATTCTCTGCTGTGCTTGGTATCGCAGTCTTGCCATTCTGCGATAATCACGTATCTGATCTTCTTGTGCTGAGGTAATTGGTTGCGAGACCTCCGTTTGTGCTCTTTCTGAAATAGAGGGTCTAGGTCTGTTCGCCATCTTCAGATATTTTCTTCAACTTCTCTTTTTCTTCTTTGAAGATTTTCAATGGATCTTTGTAAACAAAGAAAGGCTCCTTCTTTGATACTGGTTTGACTCCGAGTGATAACCCCTTTAATTGTTTTGTAATATCCGCAACCTGTGTAGATACGTCAGATACAATTGGCTTTTTAAGCAGTAAATCAAGCTTTGTGTTTATAGTTAATAAAAGCTCGATTATTGTATTGTTCTGTCGATTTATATCACTGTTTGTGGCGTGTGCAGCTACCCAAAACCCAAGGCTGGTGCACTAATTCTTTGAGAACCTGCAAAGCTTTCTCGTATTCTTCAGCTGAGGAGGAAGGTGGAGCTGCTCCTGGTGGTGGAGCTGAGCTCATGAAACTCTTCTTTTGACCTCCTGTACCACTTCCTCAATTCTTCCAACCTGCAGTCTGACTTCTTTGATTAGATTAAAAGCTTGATCTTCTATCAACTTTGGTTGTCGAGAAATCTCCTGCACCAAACCTTTAATATCCGAAACTGTTAGAGGTTTGCTTATTAATAATTCTTTTTGCAGATTTAATACAGCCCGTTGTAGTTTATTCTGAAGTTTTAAGGCTTCTGTTAAGGATTCAGTAACTTCAATATGGTTCTGCCTTAAAGAATCCAGCAACACATGAAACTCCTTGGTTGAAATATAAGCATGTAAAGAAAGTCTATCATATAAGACCTCCAGATTATTAGAAAGTCCTTTAAGTGAAACTTTGGTTTCTAGATTAAGATATTCTAGGTTGGCCGTCCTAGAGTTTTGATACCAATCCCTAATTGTTCTTTCAAATCTTTCAGACATTTAAGGACATTTTTCTTATTAATTATCAAATTTCACGTACCCTTCAAGCTACCAGCACAATTTCGTTCAGGTAACTTTTGGCTCCCTGGCCTTTCTTCTTCCTTACTAAAACAGAGTACCGGCTCAATATAGGGTTTGTGAAACAAGTAATTAATATAAATTATGCCTTAAATATTTTCCAGATTAGTAAAACAACTTCGTGATTAGAAATCATTACCTTCGGATGCCTTCCCAGAATACCTTTATGAGTTTAGCCAGAAAACATCTTTAGAAACCAAGCTCTGATACCATAACTATATTGCAAACTTAATGGAAATTTTTACAAGGATCTGGTGGAGTATAGGCTTACAAGCACTTGAACTCACAAACTCTCAAACTATTTTCTAGCACACACTGAGGGGACCTTAGTAGTGTTGAAGCTACTTGGAGTATGTCATGATCTTTTTGTGTTGTGAATTTACATTAAGGGTTAGTTCTAAATCTTTATAATAATTATTATTATTTTGTATTTGTAGTATTTGATGAACTAAATGTATTCAAGATTAGCCATTTTGGTCTATATTAATCAAAATGATATTGTGTAAGCTAATGAGGGTGTAATTAGGTGAAATTTGAAACTTGAATTATGGAAAAAATGCTTTAGAAAATAAAGCTTTTAATATATGTAAAACAAAAATTGAATAAATGAAATGTAATTTAAAAAAAAGAATATTGAAATTGCTAAGTTGAATAGATATGAAATCCTATAAGTATTTCTAGATTTATTTGATCTATTATTTTGTATGAAATGGATAGAGATTTCTATATTATTAATATGATAAATGATGAGTTATCTTAATAAAGAACTTCTGATTGTTTTATCCCCTTGGACTAAAAGAATTTTTTTATAAGATTGTGACACCATACGCCATACTTTTATATTAAAGGATTACATTGTTAAGAAATATGTACAAAAAGTTAATATAATATACTTGGAAATGCTAAAGTGAATGCATGAAGTTACTACAAAGGATACAATAAAGAATATTAATATTCAAGAGAAATTAGCCATAATTTTACTAGATGATAAAATGAGAGAAAATAATTTGAGATGACATGAATATATTGTAAGACTACCAATAGATTCTATAATAAGTGAATTGAATCTATTAGAGCAGATGGCGTGAGGTATAAAAGGATGCAGAAAACATTAGTTACTCTAGTAACAAACAATTTTATTAAGTTGGATACTACAGTGCTATAGCTTTGCATGGAGCTCAATGAGGATAAATAGTTGGGAGTTGGGATAAACATGACTTGGATATTTAGAATATGGAGTACATATATGCATTTGCATATTGCATGTGAATTATAGGGCATATTTACCGTATTTTTCTTGCATACGCTAGTTAAAAACTTGATTTCATAGCTCAACCACTTGATTAATACAAAGAATTTCCACATTTAATTGGATGCAGTCAAACACATCTTAGTACAACGTATTCCTTGAGCTAAAGCAAAGTTTAGACTTATGATATTAAGTTGCTGGTTTGGATATGTTTTAGAGACTCTGTATGAATGTGTACAAGTTAAGGATCCATAATATCTACTGGCTATGCAAAGTTCCATAATCTTGATGTATTTCCAGGAGAGCTTTATGAACTTGATGGAGTGAAGTCTAAACCAGTAAGTCATGGTCCATCATCTCCTGAAAACTTATTACAGGTAAATTCATTTCCATGTCTCTTGGTTATTACTTTTATGTGTAGTTGGAATAAACCCTATCAGTGCTGTAAGCAAAGGATGTATTTGGACGAAAAAAAAGTCTAAACAGAATTTCAGATTACTTAATTGTTTGGACTGATAATGAAAACCTTTGCATGTTTCCTTTTCCTTTGCTTCCCTACACTAAAATCTTAAGAGAATATTTTAGGCAATATCTAAGTTCAAAGTCTTACAAAATGCAATCAAATACCTATTGTTATGTCAGATTAAGCATTATATGCCCAAGTCAAATTGAACATTAAGTCAACTATCCATCTTGTCTTCGTGCTTTCTTTCTCTGCAAAAGTTACTAACACAAAATCACTAGTCTGTTGGGTGAGATTGCCCCCAAAATCACTAACCCGAATCACAATCAAGTCATGCTTTCTTTCTCCCCACCCTACTGTTATTTTTTTGTCACAGACCAGAAACTAAAGGCCCACTAGAAATCACTTGCCACTACAGTGAGACTGCCCCTTCATTATTATGTCCGCCTGCTAGCATGATTGCAATGCTCTCTTATTGACCCAATACTTGTTTCTTAACCCATCATTGGGCCCAACATCCATAGGCAATGATGCTTTTATTGGCCCAACATCTATTTCCTTGGGCTTAACTTATTTCCTTGGCTTATTAATTATGTTCAAGAGTATTGAATGCTGGAATTGACAACAGGAGCCTTTGTTTTTCGCATGGGCTGTTGAATTCTTGTCTATTTTGAGTAATTTTCCCTTAAATCGTCATTTCAGCAAGACAAATCAATCCAAGACAAACCAATTGTCAAATTTTGAAGTCTATTATCATGCTCAAGTAGCTCACCTCATGGAGCAAATGGTCCTTCCAATCGATAGTGATATGGTTAGCCACCCAGAAGGGTTTTCCTTTCTCCCAATTGATACATGAAAGCACTCCATGTACCCTTCTTAAACTATGTTTACTTGGAGGGGTCAAAATTGAACAGAAAAGAAAGGGAGGAGAAAAGGGAGCGGACAAGAGAGGTGAGAAAATTATGTTTATTTGGATGAGGAGCAAGGGGAAGAGAATGAAAAATTCCATATATACTTTCTTCTCTAATTACTTTCCATCCCAAGTTAGGAAGATGGCTCCGGTGGCAACTATGAGTTGGCATGCAAAGGTGATGAACAATGGTCATCCAAGAAAAGACTACAAGTCTAGGTTTATGTCACTTCCCTCCCTCTTCCCTTCCAATCTCTCTTTTTGGACAGATCATGGTTTAAAATCTCGTACAGTCGATGCCACTCGACGCCAAGGTTCTAAATCTCGAGCTGTCGTAATTTTGGTCTTTAACTGAAAATATATTATTCTAGTATCATGTCAATGCTCCAATGTATGGTGTTGGTGATAGATTGAAGGTTGAAGCAGAAAGTAGATAAAACAAAGGAAGGAGACATTGTCTAGGATGATACAAGATTTAAAATTGAGCATAGACAATTCCCCTTCCTATATTTCATCTCCTTCCTTCAACTCTAATCCACTACTAGGACTATGTATCGAAATATCGGTACTATATCGAAATAAATTCATTTCAGTCAAAGACAGAAACTTCGACACGACTTAGATTTTGAACCTCAGGACATATCACTTTTGATGGAAAAAAGACTGAGGGATCCCTCTTGCATTCCCTTCTCTTTGCCTCCATGCTTACATAAATAAGATTTGTAACTCTCCTATCCCCTACCCCTCACTTTGAATCCATACTCTCCAAGTAAGCACGCCTTGGCGTTTGTGTGTGTATGCTTTGTGGTGTCTGCCTATGTTTGCTCCAATTTTGTCGTGCACACTGGATAACTTCCCGCTAGTAGATTTATGTATCTTCATTTCCTATAAGATAAGTTAGTGTATTTGATGATCAAGCCTTCTGTCACATATGAAACTTCTCTGGTTATTCAAAATGATTGTAAACATATCACTTGTGAGTCAAACTTCCATATCTTTTGTTCAGGTATGTGGTCAAAAGCTATGTATTCCAGTGCTGATTAAGAAAATGTCAACATGCCATGAAAACTTAATTGTCTCCACGATTACTCTTACTAATTTTCTTTGTGATTTTTGGGAGTTTATCCAAGCTTGGATATAAATTTGCTACCATGATCCTGGATGTTATTTTAATATTGGCTGATCACTTTAGTCTTGAAACCTTCATGTTAATGATGTAGCCAAAAATCTATTTATATTTTTGGTATTGCTGTCTACCGGTCCAAGTTTTGGCACAAGTGTCATGTAAAACTGCCACCTTAAAACAATCGTCATCCATGCATTAGTTCAATTACACTTATGCTTGATGCCTCTGCTGGGAGGTAAGATACAATCAATTTTTGCTAATGTCTTCTTAAATATTGTAACCTTAATAGGATTTATCCAATTTCTACCGAGCTATGTACAACATTTTTGTTTTCTGCTTATACGTTTAATGTTACGAGTGCATTTGATAGGATGCAGCTAAGGTTATAAAAGCCATGATCAACACGACTCCTGACTCCTTGAACTTTAATGTTATGGCACTTTCAAAGAAAACATGATCCACCGTCTGCTTCAAGATGATGGCCAATTTCTACAACAACACTGACTTTGCTTCCATTGTCTAGGAGTGCTGCTTAATGATAGATGGTTTTCTGTTGAGCAGGAAATTACAATTCCTTGATGCAGTCAGTTGTTGATAGAATAATATTTGATCCTTGCTCGATAAATTATTATGAAGAGTTGTTTCTGTGTTATGGACTTTAAGTGACCAGGAGATCAAAATTATGATAGTTGGTGCAGGCAAGATTTTGAGAAATTGGCGTTGTGGTTTTTGTGTGGATGTTGCAAGATATTTGAACATCTCAGGTAGCATTCAACGCGTTGTATGCAATAAGACACGTGAATTCCATTACCACAAGTAACCAGACATGAACACTAGGAGGCTGCCATGATAAGCAACTGCAGATTCTGCACTTACCATGTGAACTTGATACTCTTGCTTTCGAAAAAGCTGCAGATTCTGACACAACTGACCTGAACCTGTTTAATTGAAATTCTAATGGGGCAGGGTATGACCATTGGCAGACCTCAAGGGCATAGATGATGAATCCTTTGGGGCCTCGTCGTTGAACTTGATGTTCGCGATATGAACTATCCCTGGTGGTGCAAGTTGATCTTCTTGCTCTTCATGTCTTTGCTAGCCATTTATTGTTGGAGGTTGGTTTGCCCTTAAAGCCGCTTGAGGCTGTGAGAAAAGCTAACATATCTGAAAACTTCAGCATCATCGACAAACCTAAGATGTTAACAATATAGTTAGAAACTTCAATTATTAAGAAAACTTATGTTAAATCATTAAGAAATTTTTTTCAAAAGCATACTTGAATTTATGGAAACATTAACAATAAGGTTGACAATCCTTTATGTATTTTATAGAGAATTTTAAAATTACTCATTGAGGGATGTAAATAAATACAATATGTTTAGATTAAGGATTTCAGGATGTTTATTTGTAGTATTTTATTTTATTTTTGGCATAACAAAAATAAAATAAATTATTTTGGTCTTTACCTATTAAATCTTATGACATGAGATTTGATGTTTGTCTATGAGATTTGATGTTAGGACAAAAGCTTCATGCATATACATATGAAAATAACTTGGAATGACCAAGGTTTTTGAGGACTCGATGACTCAAAGTTCATAAGAGATCAAAAAATATGATATAAGACATTCGAGGGACAATAAGAAAAAAAGCAATAGTGTAGCTAAATTAGAGGAGGCATGCAAATTACATAGGCAGAGTGTGAAAGGTGATATGAAATTAGTCGAGTGCTGAAATTAGTCGAGTGCTCAGGTGCAGCAGATGGATAAGAAGCCTAACAAAAGATGTCTTATGGAAAGGGCTTGCAAAGTAAACTCTTAAATGAGTTGTGTTTGAGAGATTATTTCTAAGAGAGGGTAGCCCTCAATTTAGCGAAATTGTTTATTAGTGTTAAAGCAATTAGTTTGATATTGATTATAGTTTTTGATGTTTAGGTAAATAATTTAAGTTATTAGCATATTTGTATTTGATATGTGTCATGTTCTACACAAACTAGGCTTGTCACATGAAAATTACAATCAGCAAAAAATTTGTCAGACAATGTTCAACCATCCTAGCTAAATGCATATCTCGAAGAAACTCACCAACACTTATAGGAATGTGTTCGAGGGGTGAATAGTTGTCGCGCTTCTCTTCTATGTTTTGCTCTACAAGATGAGATAATTGCAGCACAAAATAAAAACCAAACACACGAGACAGGAAGACAAAACGAACAAGACGATGCAACATGGTTCAGTACCTTTGATTCCTACTCCATGGTTTAGGATCTTTCAAGCGGATCAATCTCGAAAAGTCTTTTATATCATTCTCCTTCTCAATACTGAATCAGAGTTGGAGAAATCTCACTCAAGGATTACAAAGAATATAATAAAAAGAGATTATAAGGAGAATAAGGCTTCTAATAAATGTTTGGCCAATATTATTTGGCCTTTAGTGATTGTATCAATTCTGACTACAAGTTAAAATAAAAAAAATGAACGATAGAAACAAGCTCGATTGGTGGTTGTACCAATTTTGAGCACCCCACTTTAATATCAATTATTGGATCGAGAAAACATTAGAGGGGGTAAATAGTGCTCTTCGTATGCGTTCAAAAATCATTCAAAAATAGAGTCATGCAGCGAAAATGAAAAACAAACAAACACAAAATGACATGTTTCTTTACATGTCAAGGATCGCGGGCTGCTATTCCAAAGCCCGTGATCCTTGATCCTTTCAATGGGTAATTCACTATTAACCTCCTCAAAAATTGAAGGAGGCTCGTTTCTTTACAACAATGGGTTCGATAACAATCCGACCTTTAATGTAA